>NW_012267373.1:1077518-1114098 GCF_000151885.1 Dipodomys ordii | reverse complement strand
TAAGCAACTCAATGGCAGCGATGGGAGGGAGGGAACAAGTGGGAAAGAGGGAACAGCTGATGCTATGCAAAACAAAAGAAATGTACATACCACCCAATGTGGAAGAAATAACTGTATCGCAAAGCTCATAGAACTTATAAATGTTATAGAACGTGATAGACAATTTGCTCCAGGAAAGTTAGAATGTGTTTGTGACTTTAACTGAGCATCACTATCCCACAATACTGTGAAATTTGGGAAAGTATGTAACCTCTTAATCTCAATAAAAATTTTGAAAAAGAAAGAAAGAAAGAAATGGGCCAGGAGCAAATTAGAGAACATCTTGACTGCCTTAGCCCTAGCCATGCTTTAAAGCTCACCTGTACTAACTGGCCAATATGTGATGAGAACATAGATCAGGCCCACATCAGGAGCCAGTGGCAGGATGGATGCTTAGTCTCGCTCTAAAATGGAATACTTCTTTGTTCTGATCTATTCCTGGGATATTCTCTCTGTCTCTGTCTCGCTGTCTCTGTTTCTCTCTTCCTTTTCCCTCCCCCCATGCTCTCCTCTATTTCTCTCTATTTCACTCATTCTGAAAACAGCTATTCTAAGTTCAATTCTTTTCTTTCTATCTAACCTCAACCTTCAAAGACCAACCTATATGAAAAGTCTTTGTTTCCAACCAAGATAATTACATCGTACCTCTAAATTCTTTTAAGGTACCTTTCTCACCCCCTACTCTATATGTCTCTAGCTAGACTATAAATTTCTTAAGGGCAAGGATGCATATGCTACCACATGGCTATATATGGTAGCTTCTGAGAAATAGCCAGTGCCTGTCATAATGCCACAAATAACTAAGAAACCTAATTATTTGCTACATAGATCTGATCTGCCAAAAAGGAAGATAATTAATGAAATTAATCACCTTAGGATGATTTTTTAATGATTTAAAATGATTCTTAAATAGTTGTACAAAGGGGTTCCCATTTAGTATGATTTTATTTTTAAGTACCTTATCAAATATGAATGATCACATCTGGTTGTTGTTTTTTTTTCCATATATTACCTTCCAAAACATATCCCCTTTTCTCTGTTTTTCCTGCTAGGTGAGTTTTGCTTCTTAGAGAATGCAACACTCTTCTGCTTTTTTTTGTTTTCTCACATCTTACCTTTGGAATCAGTTTACTGAATTTGTAGGAGTCCTTTTCTAATCTGAGCATCATGTTTTTTTTTTTCTCTCCCGTGGAATGTTTCTAAGTCATTCTTAGGAAGTCATGTGGTGCTAGAGGCAGCTGCCCACCCCCCAGTGCCTTGACTGAGTGTTTTATAGGGTGTGTGTGTGTGTGTGTGTGTGTGTGTGTGTGTGTGTGTGTATATGTGTGTGTGTTTTATGAGGTCTTTCTTTTTATTTCAGGCTGGCCTCAAACTCAGAACCCTGCCTCAGCCACGTAAGTGCTGGGCTTATAGTAAGTATGTACACTACCACTTCCCACAAAAAGTATGACTTCTAGTGAATACTTTTTTTAAGGAAAAGAGAGAGAAAAATGAGGGAGGTGTAACAAGTTTGACAAGAAATGTACTCACGACCTTACGTACGTAACTTTAACCCCTCTGTACATCACCTTGACGATAAAATTAAAATTAATTTTAAAAAATGAAAAGACTGAGTTGTTTTCTCTTCCTCACAATGTCTCATCAGAATTTCTATCCTTCTCCACATCAGCAACAGAAAAGATATTCCCCTAAAATCCCTCTTCGGTGAAATTCCAGGGTTGTTTTCCTTTAACATGTTACTGGCACAAGCTAGTCAGGAATTGCGGCTTTCTGAGGTTAACCAGGAGAAGAGGATCTGGAAAACTCTTGTGTTTCCATCCCTGAAATGTTTATGGATAACAAGTTGTTTCAAGACCCAATCTACAATAGAGATGTCATCATAAAATAAATTGACTTGTACAATTGTATATACTAATAAACAGACATATACCCGCAAAGAACCAACCTAGGCAAAGAAAAATAGGCCCAATTTTCTGGAACTGACTTAGGAACCCATGTAAACTAATGATATTCCAGATGTTGCCCCAATGTGGACACAGGTTATATACAAAGGCCACATTAGAGCTAGGTCCACCTATAATCTTCCCTGAGCCTAGAGAGAAGGTATGCACACCACATGTTCTGAGGTATGGGAATAGCAAAACAAGTCCATACTGGAATGTATATCTTTGCCTTGGAGTTAAACCTTCCAAGAAACAATGGTAGTTCTTTGCCTTTTTGTCATGTTGCAGTCCTAGCACGTCAAGGTAGGAGTATGTCTTCTTATCAGGGGCCTCTGAGCAATGCTTAAGCTTGAGTGTGCTGTCAGCTCATAAAGTTCCCTAGAATTGGCAGCAGGACCATTTACTTTGCACTACCATTCTTCAGTGTCTGCTGACTGTGGTACTTAGTGGGTAGCAAAAGCTCAACTTCAAGTAGAGAGTGCTCTTCTAAATAATAGCAACTCAGCAACTGCATGAGCTCGCACTAATTATGTTTCTGTCATTCATCTTTGGTAGATCTTTTGTAGCTCTTGTACAAAATTGCTCCAGGGTATTATTTCTGCATACTTATGTAAGTTCTGCTCATTAAATAAAGTGCTCCCAGTTAAGTTCTCTTTTAATTTTGTTTTCTAAGATTCTCATAATAAGAGAGAGACTGGAATGGAATGGAGTGAGCCTTCTTTTTTTGTTGCATAGTTAATGGCACGATGATATAAGATAAAATTTCTTGAATTGCATGAAGAAGTTAATGGAACTTATCATTACTTTACACTTCACTTTTAAAGTCCTCCAGTGGTCCTGTAGTAGCAGTTCATATGGTGTCTCACAAGTATTCATTATCAGAATCTGGTTTCTTTAAGTGGAAGGAGTATTAGGTTTGTAATAAATGACAAACATTTCTTCTAGCACTCAGTAGCTGAATAGGCCCCTCAGTTTTGCAGAGCATCTCTCTTACCCTTTGAAAATGGTCATAATTCCCACCTTACAAGGTTATCGTAAGATTAAATAATTGGTTTCTTACATAGGTCCAAAGTGTTTTGTGTATTGGCAAATTTTGTCCATTTTTGTCTGTTGTTACCAATTTCAGATACAATTATTGTTGGTCTTCAGTAAAGAGTCATTTTAACAGAACACTTATCCTATTTTTTATGTAAGCTAAGTTTTTACCTTTGGGAATCTAGATATATGGTGTGTGTGTGTGTGTGTGTGTGTGTGTGTGTGTGTGTATGCATGCTCATGTGTGCTCTTGTGTGTCAGTAGTAGGGCTTGAACTCAGGGCTAAGCTCTCACTTGGCTTTTTTTGTTGTTCAAAACCTGCATTCTATCATCCAAGCCATACCTCCACGTCTGGCTTTTTGGTGGTTAAGGAGATGAGTCATATGGACTTTCTTCCTGGGCTGGCTTTATAGGAAGACTTTATAGTAATCATTGAATCCTTAGTGATACTTAGGAATATTAGGTAGGAAAAATCTCATCCCCAAACTCCATGATCTACTCCTCATCCCGTGGAGCTAGTGATAGTCTCTAATACAACCAGAAGCTGCTATGTTTTAAAATTTTATATTGGTGGGCTACAGTAAGTAACACTAGATCAATCGTTTTCTTAATTTGAGAGCTTTGAGGACACTCTAATTCATACATCATGATAGAGAATTACATTTTGCTTTATGATGATAGTACTTGATGGGTTTATCAGAGAAGACTTAAAAAATCACTTAGAAACAGTTTCAGAACTTTAAGTTGAAAGGGTCAATTCAAACAAGACCAGTGGAGTTGCTATTTCAACAGTGTTTTAAAACAATGGTTTTAAACATTCAGATGAATAAATTTATAACCATTTTCAGAATGTTAAAGTAAGTTTTGCTGCTCTTAGCACTGGAATTCGAAAGTAGAGTTTTGATAGTAGAGCCAATATTTTGAATACATGGTATATTTATTATTTCATATGGGCTAATACATCTTTTTATCTAAAATAAACACACATACTATATAGATAGTAAGTTTTTAGTTAATATTTTCAGAGTCACATAATGAAACATTTGTGTGTGGCTATTTGCATACATCTTCTGCACAAAAGTGTAAAAAGGAATAAGATATTAACAGAAATAGTTGGAGCAAGTTCAAGGATTTCTTTTTACTTTGCATATATACATTCCATTAGCATTGTCAGAATATAATTAGAACTGACAATGTGATGGACCATTCTTTTGGTTATATTTAGAGTTGGAGAAGGAAGGAAGAAATTTTTTTTTTACAATTTCATACCAATTTTTAGTTTTTGGCATAGATAACCCTTACATACATATATCTAATAGCTTCATGGTCCTTGTTTCAGTTTATGTAGTACAGAATAATATATCATCCTAACTGATTCTAATCTCATCCATTTAAACTCCATTTTACATTGAACCCCGGGGGCAATGCCATTAGAAAAGATGTAGGTCTGTTTTTACATAATAGTTGGTGATATTGTTCAACTAAATTGCTGTTGGTCTTCAGTAAAGAGTCATTTTAGCAAAACACTCATCCTGTTTGTGCTGTACCCTTTAGTGTGATGGAACTCATTTGCCATGGGTTATTTTATTAGTGAGGAATATTTTTCAAAGTGTGAGACAGACAAATGCCACATCATTTAAAACAGTATCAGAGAAAATGAGGGAGTGGGTAAGGTTCGACGAGAAATGTACTCACTACTTACGTAACTGTGACCGCTCTGTACATTATCTTGACAGTAAAATTAAAAATAAACTAGAAAAAGTGTCAGAGTCTGATATTTTCAATGAAGATAGGTATGGTATTTCTTCTTTGAGATTAGCCATGAATATTTATAGTCTAAAATTTTTATTTATCTCCCTTTCTGAGCTCTTTCTTAGGCATATTATTAGCCCATGCTTTATTGTACTTACTGTATAGAACTAAAACTGAACAGTAACTTCATCGCACAGGCTGCACATGCTAGAAAATACCTGCATATAACCAACTGTTTTGCATATGAGACAGCTAATTATCTCCTAGGTGTTATGTGATTATCTAAGTAAGATATTGCATAGTATTTTCCCTCAAAGAGTATACTAGATGATTGTAAGCTGAAGGAAAACGATTACAAAAGGAGACATTTACAAGGCAGGTTCTTGACCAGGAGTGAGGGCATTCAAAGCTAAGAATTAGAGACTTGGGAAAGCTACTGAATTGTCGAATGTTACATTTGGTAGGTTAAGTCCCCTTAGAGTACAGGTACAGAAACTCAAGTAATGTACCTGCTTCAGCCATCTGCTTGGGGCAAAGTGAAGATGAGCATTATATCTCTAGCTTAATGTCTATGAAGTTGAAGGAGATAGGACTCATCGTGGTTCTAGGAGGATGCATTTATAGAGAGCAACGCATAGGAAGAGTATGGCTCTCAGGGACTGGCAATTTGAGAATCTTCTGGGTAACTGAGAACATTGGATTTTTGTGATAAGGAGGGTCTACACAAAGGAAGATTGGGAAATAAGTTTGGATAGACTTGAAGGGAAGAATTATGAAGGGAAGAATTATGTTCATGAGGCCATGAAATAGAATGCATTGATTTTATGAAATAGGAAATAGAAGTTATTACAAAGTTTTGTGAGAGTGTGAACAGGAAAAATTTTAAAAAGAAATTTGTAAAGAAGATTAATCTGAGTACTATACTTAAAACATTGGAGGGCACAAAACTAGGCTCTAGAGTTAAGACTAGAATCTAACCATTGCAGTTATAATTCAGTAGAGGATGTAGTAGGGGAAGGAGATGGAAATGGCATTTGAGGTAAAAGAAAAGTAAGCAATGATGGGTTTTTAGAAGCACTGAATATGGAAGTGTGATAAGATTCAAAGATAACCATGGCCTCCTGGTCTAAGAGAGATGGGATATTGAAATGGGAAAATCATTTTGGAAATCTGTGAGTAAATAAAACCTTTCATCAACGTTCCATGCATCCTGAGTAATCTAGTACCTTCTACATTGAGAAGGAATTTTTTTTTGCACTTCAGGCCCATTTTTGGTGACCTTAAACAACCTGACATCAGAAATAAGGCTTGTGCTATTCTGATAAAGCATGTAGGCCTACTCAGTATACATCATTATACTGTATTTGCGTATGATGGTTTGCCTCCTAATATGAAATCATACTGTTTTTATGCCCATGGAGTTTGGTACATGATTACCTATGATTGTAAAGCAAAACACCCGAAAACCTAAGTAACTTAGAATAACAACCATTCTTGTTGATGCACTATTTTGTGGGTTAGCATTTGTACTAGTAACAATGGAGCACTTCTGCTGGTTTTACTTTGTATCATTTGAATGGCTGCAATTATTTGGTTCAGCTACAGCTAGATAAGCTAAGTTGTTAGAGTACTCATGTCTGGTTATCGTCTGGGAGTCTCTTCTGTCTGTCTGTCTGTCTGTCTCTGTCTCTGTCTCTCTGTCTCTCTTTCTCTGACACAGTGGCATGGAGACAGACAGAGGCAGAGACACCAATAGTAAAGAGATTGGGAAATAATATGGGGAAAAAAGAGGGGAGTGGTAGGGTATGATAATGTGGGGAGAGAGAAAATTTCCATTATCTAAAGTATTGAATTTACAACCCTCCAACTGTCATACTTCTGCCACATTTTGTTAGAGCAAGTCAGACCAGAATCCAGGAGAAAAGAAAACAGAGTACTTTTTCGGAGAAGATGGTCAAAACTACCTTGCAAAAAGGGTGTGCCTATGAAATAAGAAGAATTTGTGATAAAGTATTTTGCAATGTATCATGGAGTAGGATCACATTTCATTATAAAACTTACAATTAAGAAGTGGCACTGTGGCTCAAGTGGTAGAGCACTCGCCTTGAGCTGAAGAGCTGAGGGACAGCGCCCAGACCCAGAGTTCAAACCCCATGACAAAAACAAAACAAAAAAAAACAACAAAAACAAAAAAACTTACAATTAAAGCATGACAATAGATTTAGTGATCAGGCAAAAAGGTGGAAATGTGCAGACTCAACAGGAATTTATAATAAACTTAAGAGGATAATTATATCAGTGAAAGTGATGGCAAAGGAGACAAATGTAAACACACCCAAGGAACAATTAATGTGTCAACACTTGAAAATCAATTTGATGTGGAGAGGGCTCAACGTTGACTCTCAAGTTTCTAGTTAGAATGGATGGAGAAGAAAGTGATGACATCTAACAACACAGAGAAACTAGCAAAACAGCTGTTGCTGGGTCTGAGGATGACCCAAGACCAGGAAATGTAGGATTATGGGTAATATCAGGCACTTGTCAGAGAGTAGAAGTCTGAACACAAGTGACTCAAGGCTGCAGAATTGGGTAGCTGTTTTCCAGAAATATTTTGGTGCCTTAGATAGCCATAGAATATGTAGTGGCTACAGCCTCTCTTTTAGTAGGCGCTTAGCAAAATTTATTTGCTTCTAGGTAAAGGATAAGAAGTTTAGGTAGAGATATCTAAAGGTCACGATAAGGTGTTTTAAGAGGCAATGGATGAGACTGGTCCTGTAATTTGCTGGGTGCAATGCAGAATGAAAATTTGGAGTCCCTTGTTTAAAAACCATGAAGGGCTGGGTGCCAGTGGCTTACACCTGTAACTTTTAACTATTTAGGAGGTTGGATATGAGGATTGTGTTTCAAAGCCAGGTGGGGCATGAAAGCCCATTCCAGTTAACAACCAAAAAGCCAGAAGGGGAACTGTAGCTACAGCCTTGAGTGGGGGAAAAAACAAAACAAAAACCAGAAAACTCAACACTCAGGCCCTGAGTTTTAGCTCCAGGACCAACGCACACAAAACAATCATGAAGAATGGTGGCAACAGAAAGTTAAGTCAACCTCAGAGCCTTTCTTGTGGCCTTGGACAGGTCATATGCTCGTGAAGGTGGTTTGGCAAGGGGAAACACCATGTGAGTTCCAAGCAGGATATATCACTGAGAGAAAACTTACATTTTCTCTTTGAATGTTGTTCTCTTTTCTTCCTTTCATATATATAAATAACAAAGTAATATATATATATATATGTATATATGATGGCTGCTGGAATAGTCATAG
This sequence comes from Dipodomys ordii, assembly GCF_000151885.1. NCBI lineage: Eukaryota > Metazoa > Chordata > Mammalia > Rodentia > Heteromyidae > Dipodomys > Dipodomys ordii. Next base: position 1,106,011 of record NW_012267373.1, on the reverse strand, counting down.
ATATGGCAGGGTTTGGTAGCAAAATATATTTAAGGGCTAACTTGTTTTTTTGTCTTGTGTCTATTTAAAAGGAAAAGCTGATATCTCTGGCCTCAAGTCCTTTATTATAGTGTCTCTCACATAACAGCCATGGTGATCTCTCAAGCAGTATTATTCAGACTCTTGCCTTAAGCACAGTATCCCTAAGATGACCTCCTCCTGCTCCTGTTCCTGCTCCTCTTCCTCTTCCTCCTCCTCCTCCTCCTCATCCTCTTCCTCCTCCTCCTCCTCCTTCTGTTTTGGACAAATGTGAGGTTTTCTTCTTCATCCTTTTATTTTTCTTTGAATCTGTCTGGATGCCAGTTTCTTTGTGTTGTGGGAAAAGCAGCTGTTTTCTAACCTGTTGAGACCATTCAAGAGAATGAGAAGCAAATTTTGAAATGAAGTCGTGTTATGTCTGATAACTTCATGGAGCTGTAACTTCCTCACAGTTTTTATTTCAGAGATGTAAACTCTCATCCCTCCGTCTTCCAATTGCAAAGAATTTTTACTTGGACCCTTGGTGTTACTGATGAATCAGATACATGGTACTTACTATACACAGAATTTTAAAGAAAAATGGAAAAAGTTCCTGTGATTTTTTTTGTAGTATCTTGGCATTTGTGTTGATACTTAAAAAAATTCAATTCCAAACAAGACTTCCTACAATGCTAAAAGGAAAAAAAAAGGCTATCATGATTTTCTTTCCAAGTTATGTTTTTCGAAGTATTCCTATGGTAATATTCATCCTATTAAGGTATAAAGTTCAATTATTTTTGGCAAATGCACTCAATTGTATAAATGTCATGAGTCTATCATTTCCAAAGGGTTTCCTAGCCATTCTGAAGTTAATGCCTTTCTCACTGCCGGCCCTTGGCAACCACTGATCTGATTTCTGTCTTTGCCTTTTCCAGGGTATAGAACTATAATTACATAGTAAGTAACCTTTTCTTTCTGGCACATTTTAGTTAACCTAATGCTGGGAGATCCATTAACAGTTTTTACCTTTTGTCTCTGAAATAGTCTATTTTTTTTGTTGTTGTTGTTCAGTCCTGGAGCTTGAACTCAGGACCTAGGCACTGTTCCTGAGCTTCTTTTGTTCAAGGCTCCCACTCTACCACTTGAGCCACAGCACCACTTCTGGCTTTTTCTGTTTATGTGATATTGAGGAATCGAATCCAAGGTTTCATGCATGGGAGGCAAGCACTCTACCACTAAGCCACATTCCCATTTACCATTAAATTGTTTCCATCTTTTAAAAATTATGTTTTTATAATCTTTAGTTGTACAGGAAGGTTACAATTCAAGATGTGACTTTATGAGTATAACGCATCTTGATCAGTATACCCCTCTTTCATTGTTCTTCCCCATCTCTCCCAACCCCAACTATCCCCTCAATATTTCTAGGTTCATTGGGTATATATTGAGTTCTATGGCTGTGTTCTCCATTGTTTTAGCTTTTGATGATCATGTAAAAGCTTCTATAAGCAATCAAGTACAAATCTTACCTGGGCTTTCTTTTTTCTTGTTTTTCTTGTTTCTCCTCTTTCTTTGATAAATATCTGAGGGTGAGATTGCTGTGGCTTAGGTAAGTATTTGCTTAACTTTGTAAGAAGTTGCCAGTCTGTTTTAGATAGTGGCAGTATCTTTTTCCATTTTTCTACTCATAATTGTATGAGAGTCAGTGCCTATATGTTCTTATCAGTACTGGGTATGGCCCGTCATTTCACTTTTAGCTCTGTTAATAGGTGTGAAAATTTAATGATAGCAAACATTTTTATGCCTTTATTGAGCATCTTTACCTCTTTGGCAAGTAACTATCAAATCTCCTATGCCTTTCCTTAGCCTTTGAAAAAATATTTCATGTATTTTCCTATCGACTGGATCATATGAGTTCTTTGTGCATTTTGTATGCACATCGTTTTCTTTCCAATCAATAGTTTGTCTTTTTGTCTTCTTAACAATGCCTTTCAAAGGATAGTTTTGATATGATAAAGTACAATTTATATATATATATATATTTCATGGTTCACACTTCTTGAATTCAATTTAAGAATTCTTTGCTCTGCACAAAGCAATCACAAAGATTTTTTTTCCTGTATTCTTCCAGGAGTCACATACATTTGGGTTTAGGAGTTACTTTTTGGCCTGTGAACCATTTTTGAACTTACTTTTTAAATTCTCAGGCTTTATTTTCAAACGCAAAATCTATAGTGTGTCTGAGCATTTTATTGTTTCTTATACATTGACCTGCTTCGTTCTGTAAACACATATAGCGAATAGTTGACTGCCCTTTGTTCCCTGGGAGATAGACTCCTTAACAGGAGTTTTCCTGCTCTGTTACTGTGTTCTTTTTTTCTTTTTTCTCACTATATTCAATGCTGGTGAGATTTTTTTTCTGTGAAATCATCCCCGAGTTTCAATCTTTTGCCTTTTGCAAAAGAAAGCTCTGGAGGAGCCTAATGCCGTCAATGAGAATGTGTGGGAGGGAGACTACACAGGAAACTAAAGAAGCTAGAGATGCTTAATAGGAGTAAGCCATAAGTAAGGGAGAAAAGCTTGTACTTCTAGATATCCCAGCTAAGTACAGTGGCTCCTATCTGAAATTCCAGCCACTTAAGAGGCTGAAATATGGAAGACTGTGATCCAAGTCCAGCTTGGATAATTCAACCAATAAGCTGGGCATGGTGGTGCATGTCTGTGATCCCTGCTATGGAGAGGGCATACATAGGAGTATCGCAGTTTGAGACAAGCCCCAGGCAAAAACATGGCACCCTCTCAGAAAAATAAAGCAAAAATGGATTGGGAGAATGTTGTCCAAGTGGTGTAGCAACGGTCTAGAAAGTGCAGATCTCTGAGTTCAAATCCCAGGACAAATTAAAAAGAAACCACAAACTAGGGAGGGTGATGGTTCACAGTAAGAGTGGCTGGTGTTGATTGCTGTAGTACACAAGTGAAAGAAAAGAAAGCGAAGGCATGGAGAGTAGATAGCTGATCAAGTTAACACCAAATGATGAGGAAGATGGGGGAAGAAAAAGAAAGTTGACATTAGAGCATTAGAGATAATTTCAACATTTTAAGTCTTGTGGACAAGGAGCATTGTAAATCTGTTGGTGGACAAGGGAAGATCTTAGATTTGGATACAGCAAAAATGACTGATAGGCTGATGTCAGAATATTTTTTCAAATATTTGTTATTACTCAGTTCATTCTCTTTCATAGTACATAACAGCTACTGATGTATTAAAAGCCTTATTAACTACCTCCATGAGCCAACTCAGTTTCTTCTCCTAGATCCCTTTGATCTTTAATGTAGGTTGTTTTAAACCATTTTCTTGCCCTTAAACTCTTGATTGTAATGCTCCTTCTGCTTAGCTTTCCTCATGGATTCACTTCTCTTGGGAATCCAAACTTTCAGGGGATGTGCCATTGTTCTTGTATCTCTTTTCTTTTTGGTGACATGTCTTCTGCAAGTCTAAGCCATTCTGAAGACTTGGGCCACTATGTTTCCTTCTGAACATGATTAGTTTACTGAGAATTCTATGTATGTTCCTACTGGCAAGTTTTTCTGTTTCATGAAATAACAAATTGATTCCAAGTGTTTTATCCAGAAAAATATCCTCATTTTCATTTTGTCAAGTGACATCCCCCCCAGTATTAATATTGCCTTTGACTTCTTTTTATAGTCTTGCTTGCAGTCCCAAGATTTCAAAAACCAAATAATTGTCTGTGGATAAATAAATAAATGTTAGCTAATGCTTTCTTAACGCATTCAAATGCATATCCTTTGAATTTGGAGAGTTTTAGCATTAACTTTAAAATGTGGAGTTATTTTGGGATGCATTAATCAAACCTCTTAGGCATTATCTTGCATTAATATTCAACTGTATTAGTTTTTATTTTAAACATGAGACTAAGAAGCTTCAATTTGAGAGAAGCAACCAATTTCAAAACGTTGTGAATTGAAGAAGCTACAAGGTCACAATAATTTCTCAATAGTTGTTTCTAGCTGCATTCATACTCGTTTCTTTCATCCTCTATCTTGAAGCATATCATAATAGAACAATGAGAAAACTCAAGTTCAGAGAACAGCACTGAGTGCTGATTAGCCTTAGTTGTGAGCAGATAGTCAGGGGAACCAAGCTACCGAATTATTGTTCCCAGTATGACTCTGATGAAACTGTGCTGGAATGATTGACATATTTACTGAACAAGTACTTAGCTCCTTTTTATGAACCTGTAAGACTTTGAAGTCTAGGTAGCCTAAATCTAAGTTGTTCATGGCTGTACTGCTAGTATAGAATATATGGATTGGTAGATAATTGAACCTTCCTAAGTATGAATTGAATGAGTGAACCTATGATAGGATAGATAAGAATTGCTTGTCTCCTGATGGAAGAATAAATTGACTTATTGTCATAAATTCTTACCTTATCAAATATAACAAATTTTTTTCGAAAGGCCAGGTAGGGAATATTTTAGTCATTACTTCTTGTTCATTTGCTTATTTACTTTCCCATGTACTTTAAAAATATAAAAACTGTTTTTAACCTAGAGATTAAAAAAAACCCCACCAAAACAGAGGCTTGGATTGTTTTGACCCATGGACCTACATTTTTTTTCTTCTGGAGAATAAAAGCATTACAAAAGTTTTTTTTTTCCTTTGCCATTATTTTGAGAATTGCTTTAAAATCAAACCTTTTAAGATAATCTGGATTTCTCTATTGTCTGCACAAGATGTGGCCTCTTCCCCTTCAAGTCATCTAGACTGTAGTGATTACTCAGAGGAGGGCATGAAAGACTGCCAATGGGTCTCTTCATTGGCTAGAATCTGCTGCACTGGCAGCATTTTGTGGATGCCAGGATGTTCCTGGTAGGTGCATACCAGCAGTACCTGCTGGGATTTGAAGAAAGCACTTGTGTAGCCACAAAGCTCCGTGGCCTTATCTCCTTTGTTCAGTCCTCATACTTTAGCGTCATCATCTTGGGAACTGCGGACTGTTTTTCTGTGATGCCCCATATGAGTGTGTCCCAGGCATCCTCTCTTCATCCCCCTCTGCCATAACCCTTCTCCCCCACCTGCTCTTGTTGTTTTCCTCCCTCTCCATTGCCCCTTATTTCTCTTGAAATCTGAAAATCTCCAGGCATTTCCCTTTTGAATCTGGCAATGGAGTGAAGAGAGGGCATGTACTGAGCCAACCTTACCAGGTGTCACCCTGGCTCTGGTAGATTCTGTTTTTCACTGAGGCCCTTAACATATACTGTCAGAGTTCAGCTTTAGAGAGGCCCTGATGCACAGCTAAGTAGCCAAAGGAATAATCAACTCATAGCCAAGATAATTGAGAATTACTTGTCGTTCGGAGGTTTCGGAGAGAAGAGGAAATACATAATTCACCATTGTTCTTATGAAATCCTCTTTCTGCTCCTGTCCAGGCATCTCTCCTCCAGACCCAGTGAAACTGCTTTTCTTCTTCAACCTTCTCAGCCTTTCTTAGCACTCCCTTATGAATCAGAATTAAACTCTTGCTCCACAAGTTAACTCACCTAATTTAGAAAGACAATAGGAGGAGAATGGAAATTTGTGAACATTCTTTACGTGATAATTATATACTATAAGTATGATACAGATAGCACATAAGACATTTATGTTCATGTTTATATGCAAATACATATTTGGATAAATTTATGTAAATGTAAGTGAATGCTCCAAGACAATGTCTTACCTATACTAGTCTATGGAAGGAGAATTCTTCAAGGAAAACTCTTATGCTGCTTTTTCCAAAAGCAAAATATAAGCCTTCTAAAAACTAACTCTTTGACAAATTAATTCTCAAATGATTTACCTTGTAGTATCAGAATTGATGAAATTTCACATTCTGATACTGTGTCTTTTATCGAAAATGTTATCATTCATAGTAAAGACATTTTGGAATTGGAACGGTCCTGTGTGTCTGTAGTGAAGTGATAGGTTTTTACGAGGTGGAGGAAAGAGCATGGCTTGATCCTAGTATTTGAGGCCAACCTAGACAACATAGTGAGAACTTATCTCATAGAAACAGAGACAGAGACTGAGACAGACAGCCTGAATTAATGAGTTGGACATGCCTTGACATTGGAAGGAAAATCATTTAAGAAAGCATTCTTGTGTGTACTGATGCTAGGGAGAGATCTCAGGTCTTAGGCGCTCTCTCTATCTCTGTCTCTGTCTCTCTGTTTGTCTGTCTGTCTCTCTCTCTCTTTGCTCCAGGCTAGTGCTCTACCATTCACAGCTCCAATTCACAGCATTTTTGTTTCTTTTTTGAAGAAAACCCTCTCAGGTGCTTTCATGCCCAGACAGGCTTAGAAGTAGCATCCTCATATCTCAGCCATCTGAGTAGCTAGGATTACAGGTGGGAGAACTAATATTCAGATGACACAAACAGTTCTGACTGTGTGCATCAGTGTCAAAGTCTTCATGAGTCCATATATACATGTGGACACATGTTAGTCTCTGCACATGTTTCCAATTCCCTATGTGTCTCTGTAGGAAGAGCTTTTTTATTTTTATTTTTTTAAAAAAATCACTTCCTAGTAGGGGAGGGGGAGGGAAAGGATCATAGGAGAAAAACAAAAGAGGGAGTAACAATGTTTGACAAGAAATGTACTCATTACCTTACTTATGTAACTGTAACCCTCTGTACAGCATCTTTACAATAAAAATTTAAAAAAACTAAAAAATCACTTCCTGTCATCATTTTACCTCTAATTTGCATTAGTAACAAGTATCACCAAGTCTTGGCGGTCTTGTGCATACTTGACAACATTCAAAGACCTATATATTGAATAGTCTGCATTCACTGCCATCTCCTGGAAACTGAGGCATTGACTGCACCCAGGCCTTTTCAGGGATAGCTTTTCACAAGCCGGAATAAAACCATGGTCAGTTGGTGCAGATACTTAATGTGTATTATGAGGAGAAGTCAGGAGCCCAAGATATTTTGTGGAAATCCTATTGGAAGAAAGGGCTTAGGTAAGAGGACCCCAGGAAGTGACCTCAACATTGGCAGAAGACTGAAGAGAATTTGGAACCCAGATATCCAGGTAGCCACATTCTAGAGCCAACCCCAGCTGGCAAACTCATCCAGAGATAGCAAGGGAAGGCACCATGTTTTCCTGCTGCGTTCCAATTTTTACTAGTTCAGACTCCAGGAGATCCTGGAAAGAGTGCCTGGTGGACACCTACAGACACTGGATCAACCCTCAGCCCAGACCTCAACCCAAGTTGGACTCAGAAGAACCTTCTGGCAATCTTTATCAAGAGACTGGCATGTGGCACGTGGTATCCCAGACCAGCACAGCAGGGATCTGGATACTGCCAATCCCAGCTGCCAACTGCAGTGGACAGCCTGTGGGCTCTGCCCACTCCACTGAAGGTGAAGCTGTGTGGGGCTAAGGCAGCAGCGGAAGAATGAGCATGTGCTCCAGCTGCCATAGATGCCGGCCTGGTCGTGTTTACTTCATCGTGAATCGCCCCGCTGTGCCTGCAGAAGAACCTCTACTACCATGTAACCATGTGGATCTCCTGGTGGATGTGTGCAGAGCTGCTGAGACGGACCCAGCCCCACCAGAAGCAGCAGCCGAAGAGCCACAGCGTGGGAGAGCAGTTTTGTGTCTTGTGCAACTGCAAGGGGCACATGATGAAGATACCACTCTACCACACGAGGAACAGCAGCCTCCACCTGCAGCAGACACTGAAGATCCACAACACAGGGCAGCCTATCTGCATCTGGAGGATTTGTTGTTCACAGCATCTAAGACAGCCTCTCCTGCTCCTGTGTCAGAAGATGTTGGGCCTCAACACACGGAGCTGACCTGGATCAGTTCCTGGTACCTGGCACAGACTCTGTTACACCAGAGGAAGAACATGAAGAGTGACCACAAGGTAAAACACTTTGGCATCAGGAGGTATCTCTGACCATTGCATGTGAAGAAAATCCACTTCCACCAGTGGCTGAAGTCTGAAGAGGCAGTCCATACTACAGCTGACCTCCAGCTAAGTTTTCCCAGGTCACCCAGGAGAATGCACTCCAATCTGTGCCTGTCCTCGCTGCTCTATGGAGATCTCACAGGCTCTACAGACTTTGATACCAACTCACCCATACCTGCAGAGGGCAACTTAGCACCAGCAGATAAGTCCCAGTGTGCTTCAAAATTAAAAATTGGGAACATAACTTTGGGTGTGGAGATACTTAGAAACTCCTATGCTCTACTAAGCACTAAAAGAAGTCCTTTCCCTCCTCTTGTGAGTTATCTGCTGTTTCTTTATGTAATTTTAAACACGGATTTTAATAAAATTTTACTCTTCATTAAAAAAGAGAAAGTATTCCTAGCTTGCCACCTATGAATATAACACAGCAGTTGGTTCAGCTAACCTCCAAGATCAAGATCACTAGACATTAGCAAGGGGAATCTCAGGGCACAGCACAGAGTCTGTTGGCTTCTAGAAGCTCTTGAAGATTTTTGATGAACTAAACCATTATAGAAGCTCCAAAGTCCAAAATTTTACAATTGGCCAGTTATCTTTCACAACTATTTGTCTTAATTTTCAATCATTTTTATCTCACACTCCTTTTCCTGATTAAAGGTACCTAAATCCTCAAAACTGCTTCCTTTATCTTAAGTATTTACTGGGATTTTCTAGCTATAAACATGTATGATTGTGAGCTTCTGAAGGATGGATGTAAGGGAAGATCAAAATGCATGGGACTAGATAATTGCCTGTTATGTATGCCTTTAGAAAAGGTGGAAGAATTTAAGTATGCTATAGTATTCCTTGGCTTAGTTGATTATTCTGCTCTCCTTAATATTGATATTATTGGTTTTTTCAGTTATTTGTTATCTCTATGTTGATTGTGAGATGCGTTAACTAATCAGGAAAAGAGGGTGGTTAGGTAAAATATCTTTGTCCTGGAATTTCGGATCAATTAGATGGATTTAAATCTGCTATATTAGTATTTCAGTGACTTTTAGTCAAATATTTTACATGTGTAAGTATTTTAAGAAATCTGTGAACTCTTTCAAAAAAAACAACACAGGAATCTATAGATACTTTTCTTTTGGAAGATGAGTTGGCTTTGTAAGCAAAGTTTAACATCTTTTAAATTAAGCTAGCACCTTCTCATAAATTGTTCATTACAAAGTAAATAAAATTTGACCTAAGTTTCAGGTCTAACCTAGTCAAAATAGTAAAGCTATGGTGCTATGAAGTTAATATAAATTCTGTTCTGGAGGGTTCCTTCATGGTTATCTATTGTCTTTTTTTTCTTTTTTTAAGAAATGTCAGATATTGTTTCAAATGTGAGATTAATGTTAGTCCTTGCTACATTCTGCTATTTCAGAGAGTAGCATGGAGACCTGGGAATGGCTTTCAAAGTTAATAAACTACCCAACAGCAGATCCTGACAGGGAAATATGGGCACAGACAGTTAATTTGAGAGTTCGTCCTACGAAGCCTAGGCAGATGTAAAATGAGACTGGGAAGAAATGAAAGCCAATAGTAGATGCATTAATGGGTGTGGGCCATTGGGACTGTGGAGAACCTCCAGAATCAAGCTTCTGAGGGGCTAAGAGGTTGGTGATGATGACTGCTGGCTGGAAGCTGCTTGAAGTAAGGAGCATTGGGTTACAGCTGAATTGGCCTTCCAGCCACCTAGGATAACTGAATTGTAGTATAGTGCATTAAGCATTATGGTTAAAGTACACAGGAACCCATAGTATCTGTTGACAGACCTTCTGCTTTTGTAGGATGTCAGAAAAGTGGAAGGAACTTCCTTAATTTTTATTTTGGTAAATAAGTCAATTTAAAAAAATTGAAGAGGTCAAATAAAAGATGTTTGTGGGCCATATAGTTTTCCTCACAGGAATAAAAAGGGGTTACATGCCCTTATTATCCACATTTTTATATATGAGGAAACTGAGGCTCTAAGAAATTGTGACTTATGCCCAGCCTCGTAGTGGTTAATAGGTAGACGCCTGGCTCTGGGGACATGGTGACTCAGTGTCTTGGAATTCACCAATTTTTCCTAATCCTAAAATAACTAACAGGAGAGACAACCGCAATCCTGCCATCCATGCAGCCTGCCCCACCTTCAAAACATATCCAAATCCAAATTTCTGGATGTGCCATGAAATTATTTCCAAAACAAAAGTTTAAACACTGACAGATACTTTCTCTTTGATAAAATTTTTATTTAAGGTGGATTTCCTTTACATGGATGCTGCCAGGGCCTAGGGGAAAAGTCATTCACTAGCCTAAATCTAGAGACTACAAAGTGTTTTCCAAGCTAGTTTTTGTATAAAAGAAATAATCCAGAAATTCCAATAATTATCACCTATGGCTTTTTTCTTCTAGCTGAACAGAGAAAGACAAGACGCTTGGTGGGGGTGATATATATGTTCTATTTTAGTTACTGAAACAGTCTGCTATTTTGCCACCTCATCAATTCAAACTTATTGGTAGCTCTATTGTAGACATGTCAGGTGGGATGTGGCAATTTGTATTCTATTGTTCTTATCTTTACACATGTTAGGAAAAAAAGAATGTATAACATCCTCTTCAAATTCAAAAGGGAATTGTGTTTGTAGACATAAAATCTAGTGTATTCATCTCACATATTTGGTGCTTTCCATAGAGGCTTTGAGCCCTTGAGGGATGGCTACAATCACTATTTCTTGGGTATTAGGTTTTATTTGAAGTATCTCAGCAATTTTTAGTAGGCAGGAGCTTTTGTAGTCAGCTTTATACTATGTTGAGTGAAAAATAAAGCATGCCTTCAAAGGCTGAACTGTGCCTCTTTGAAATCAAATGCTTTCCACAACTAGCCTCCATTAGCAAGTATCTATGGCGATATCAACAGGAATATCTATCTATCTATCTATCTATCTATCTATCTATCTATCTATCTATCTATCTATCTATCTATCTATCTATCTCTGTCTACCTACCTACCTACCTACCTACCTACCTACCTTTGCAGTGATGGGGGGTTTGTTTACTTCCGGCGACAACTTCTAACAATCAAAATGTACATCTGGCTTTGGAAATAGTAGCAATAAGCAAAAAGGCACTCGTCCTCAAGGAATTCACTACATATTCAAGGGAGAAGAAAAAACTGTAAAGGTCTTTGTAAGTCATTAATTGTATTACGATGCAGTAAGTACAATGATAGGAGTAAAAGGGCAATAAGACTAAAGAAATGGCATCAAACTTGACTGCTTTTGAAAGAGGCACAGGACAAGACAAAAATTCTTGAGATGAAAATAGTAAAAAAAGAACAGAAATTATCTAGGGAAAACTTGGTGTGGTGGTGCACACCTTAAACTTAGCAGTCAGGCAACAGAGGTAGAAATAGCTCAGTAAGCTTGAGAATATGCTTGGCTCAATTAGGGAGGGGGTGAGAAGAAAAGGGAGAGAGGGAGAGGGAAGAGGAAGAGAAAAGGAGAGGAGAGAGGAGGGTGGAGACAGACAGAGAGAGATTGAGGGAAGAGGGGAGAGAGAAAGAGATGATCCAGCTAAGGAAAGACAAGGGAACAAGAATATTGTGAAAAAATAAACGATGCAGTTAGAAGACTGGAGGAAGGTGAGCACAAGGCTTGAGGAGCTGAAGGACATTCCCTGTTGAATTCTGGATGGGAGCACAGAATGGCCATGCAAGTAAGGCCAGGTCAGGTCAGGCTTTGGTGCAGTTGATGTTTGAGGAACTTAGCCTGTGTTCTGACAGGGCATGACTTCTTTCATTTCACAGCAATCACCCTCTACTAGATGGCATGGGAAAAGGATGCAGTGAATGCAGGCGTTGTGGGCCTGTGCAGTGGGTGTCATCCAGCAGGTGACTAAAGATGAGGTCACTGTCATCTAGAATTTTTTTTCTTTTCCTATCAAATGAAGCCATAGGAAAAAATTCACTTGTTGTATTGAATTATTTATGTTAAGAATTTGTGTATTCTGCTTTAATTTATTCCAAAGTAAGCTTCCTAGTTAAATGTATTATTGACTTTGTACCATTTATAAAGCCTTTCTTTGAAAAACTGTACCTATTTAATTATCATCCTGAATAACATGTTATTTAATTTTCTACAGAAGAAATTTAAAGTATGTCTCCTTTTGTTTCCTTATTCAATATGCATTGATTCTTACCAAGCATCCATTGTGGAGATAGTACAGTCGGCAGCTTTGCACTTGACGATGGCTCAGGATTTCCTGAATAATTGAGTAATTTTCTAATTATATATTGTAATGAATGTGATATTTTATTTTTAGAAGATTAACGAATTTGCCAAATGTTTTAGTTAGAAGGAAAATAAATTAATATTCAACACAAGTTGCAATTCACTCAGCGCAGAGCGATCACTGTGCTAGTGTCAGGGTAAGGGATATCCATTAGTCCCGTCACTGAGAAAAAAATACCTGGCATAGGTACTTAGGAAACTGTGAGGCAATGACAGGTTATTTAGCTCACAGTTTTGAAGGTTCAAGGTCTCACATTAGATAGTCCCATTGGTTGGGCGTCTGGTGAGGGCAGCGCAGGATGCCAAGAGCGTGTATATGGAGTAAAGAGTGACTATCATGAAGCCAAACCAGTGTTGTGGTTGAAATTACCATGTGCAATAGGAGTGCGAAGGAGAAGCTCAGTGGGAACCAGAATAATGAAATGACTTTCCCTGAGGAGAGAATTGTCGCTTGTTTTGCCAACAGACTCCCTCTACTTCCCTCCTCTCCTGTCCTTCTCCTCCCTCCCTTCCTCCTGTGCTCTCTCTCCTTCTCTGTCTCTCTTTCTCTTAAGATAGGGGTCTCACTTTTTTTTTTTTTTGCCATGGCTGGCCTTGTAATCTTATCATAGCTGAGATCACATGTACATCCTGCTATACACAGCTTTTCCTGTTGAGCTAGAGTCGCTTACCCAGGATACCCTGGAAGAGTGATCTTACTGATTTCATTCTCCTGTATGGCTGGGATGACAAGCATGTGACACTGCACCCAGTTGTGGGTTGAGTTGGAGTCTGATGAACTTTTTTCCCAGGCTATGATCTTCCTGATTATATGAAGATATGATTGCAGATGTAACCACAGATGTTCAGCTACATGGCATTGTATTAGACAGACACTCAAACCTTTAAATATTCTCATTTTTTAGTGGTTTTATTCTTTTGTGTTATAGATGTATATAACATCTTCAGGAGAAATTCTGTAGTTAGTGAGTCAAAGATCAAGAGCATGTATATAATTCTGGATATGTATTACTAGCTGCTGTATGTTCCAAAGAGTAAAATCTAGTTATTATATCAGTATCAGAAATGTATTTTTGTCTCACATTAAAAACATTGAGAATTTTAATTTTAATGCCAAATACATATGGCTTATAATAAGTACTTGATCTTTGTTTAAATGCATATTCCTTTGGTTATTAGTAAGGCTGCCATTACTTTGTGTGCTTCTGGAGTGTTAGTCCTCCTTTCATGGTAATTGTAATATATCTCGATTTCTTCCTGTGGGCACCATATCTTTGGTGAAAGGTTTGCAATGAGCAAGGATTTTTGTTTTGTTTTTAAACAATGAGGCATTCAGTTACAGGGAGTTGTGGGAGCAGAAATTTTCTGTGTGGAGAAAGCAAAGCAATAGAATTCTCTCCTAAAAATGTCTGACCATTATATGGATGGAAAATAAAAAGGATACTGTTTTAGCCATATATCACACTGTAATTTCTGAATCCTTAAGGCATGTTTTGACTGGCTGTTTGAAATGCCTTACTTTGAGATAGCATATAAAGGTTATTTTCCACCTGGGCATATAATTCCCTGCTCTTGGCACAATGGCAACCCATGATCAGAGTAAGGAAATATTTTCTTTTCATAGGCTTAGATTCTCTATGTGTCATTTTGGCACGGAAGGCGATGTGGCCGTGAGGGAGTTATTTCCCCATGTGCCTCTGGTGTTTCACATCACAAGCCATCTCATTCCTGTCTGATACTAATTCACTCTTCTTTATTAGATCTGATGGGCAGTTAGCAACTTGGCATTCTGGAAGCACTGTTTCCCATCTATATGAAAAAAAGTCTTTAGCTGGCAGGTTGATCTGAGTTTCAGTTCCTACACTTCCCTTCCCCTCTTCTCCCCCACCCCCATCTATCTTAGCATATTTTACTTGTAGGATGTGGGAGGTTTCATTGTGATGTCTCCATACATGCATATCATACGCCTTGATCATATTCACCTCTGCTATTTCTCTCTTATATCTCAACTCCTTTCCCTTTATTTTCATCTTTCTTGGGATTTCTTAAAATAGTGTTCATTATGACCTTTTCATACCTGCTTACAATATACTTCCATTTTATAAAATAGATCAATAGACACAAATATTAAAAGAGTATTGAGATACTAACATCTAATTTACACTATTTGTATGTGTTATTTTATTGATGTTTTAACATTTGTTTGTTATTATATTCTACTCTATATTTTGATTGAATAAAAGCATTCCTGAGGCTGTTATGTGTAAATAGCACATCATGAATCATGTTAGTCTAGGTCTGTTAGTTTGCCAATAGGTTCCTTGATTAAATATTTTTCTAATTTTAGTTTTTAGTTAATCAGATTTTGACTGAAGAAACTTAACTTTAAAACTATAATGAGCATTTTGGGGGAAAAAGGTGTCCTTGACTTTGAATATCTCTGAAAGTCATTGTTGATCTATCATGTGTACTCAAAGAATAGAGTATTTTTTTCCTTTTAGAAGGAATCTGTTTTCAAAGTGGCAAGTTATTTCAATTTTTATCCCATTATTATGGTAATCAAAAACATAAGTAATACTAGGTTATCTTATGAAAACGCTGGGAGATAGCTTCAACCCAGCAAGTTATGGATGGAAACGTTGCCATTATTTTGGGTGGTAAAGCATGAGTTCCTCAGTGGCTGTGAGCCAGGGCTGCAGGTTGTCAGTCTCTGATAGGAATAAGAGCTACAAAGATAAAGTTAAATCATATAGTTAGTCTCCAGCCAAAATGGTGTTTGGACAGAAGGAATCTGGAGGAAGCAGTTCCTTGATTACTGACTGGGACCCATGATCAAACCAGAAAGACAAGGGATGTACCAAGTAAGAGGCAAGTTTGCCTCTGCATCCATAATAGGCTGGACTTCGGCTCATAATCAGGGGTCAGAGCCAGAGACATGGCTCGGAGGACTTCTTAAAATTTATTTTACTTCCTTTAACAATAACATTTTGTTACTTTCATTAAAATTTAATACAATTTCTTCTAAGAAGTAAATCTTGACTTGGTATGGGCAAAGTGACATACATCTCAAAACTAATGCTAGTCTTAATGTTTACTTAACATTTCAAACTTAGGAAAGATGAAATAAGACGTGTTGGCATTTTAGTTCAATTACATACAAGTTCCTGAAGGAAGACAGTCCTCATCCACATGTGGGCTGGCACTTTGAAACAAGGAATATTTAACCCATACTAAGGCAGTCTACAAAGGCTCAAGACACGTTTTCAATGCAAATCTGGTATACTCTTAGGCAGACAAAATAATCACAGCCAGCACTATCATAACAAATGATGATGCTTGCATTCTCATTGGGTAGATCCGAGAATAGTGTGTAGATCTGAGTGTGGAAGAGAATGTTTTGGTGTGGATTTTCTTGAGCTTGATAGTCATATCTTGGTAATTAATGCCCCAGGCTAGTAGGAAATTGCTATTTCTATTTTACCTGCTTTTCATTACCTCTTAAGTATGATGTATCTTCGTTTTGATGATTGAACTATTTTGTTGGCAGTTCTGACAAGCAGAAAAATGTCTTTATTCCCTGTGTATCTTGTCATTAATAGATGCTTAAAGAGAACAACCAAACAAGGATCGGAGATATTATGAGTGAAAAATATGCTGGTTCTAATTTATTTCTACACATATAGATTTAGTGATAATGAGATAATTACATTTGGGAATGATTGCCTCTGCCCTATGTAAATTTCAACTCCAGATTCTATGAGAAACGGCCTTTAAAGTTAACATATCACATGAGCCATTTAGCAGGAGCAAATGAAATTAAGCATTGAATTAGTTTGATTAGTGTTTATTGCTCTGTTGTACCAATGTCATACTCGAGATGTTTACAGCTTGCCCATCCAGATGCCTTGAGATGGGCTTTAATAGTGAAATTAGATTGAAACACTGCCTGGGGCATGAGATCTGCTTGGGCAGATACACATGTGTCTCCAAACCCAGAGGATCCTTCTAATAGTTTCAGTCAAAAAGGGATGATACTGTGGGATTTTAGGGATAATATCAAATACTATAGGATTCTTACAGATTAGATATATGATGAAATTAGAAAAATAAACTTACCACCCAGGAAAACATAGTAAAAAGAAAAAAGAATTCTTCTTTCTAATTTTGTAAGAGATTAATCTGCCAAATAGATAATATCTTAATCCTTGGCCTCCATATTTTTGTTAATGAGTTGTAAAATGCAGTTAGTGGTTATTATTGATATTATACAATATTGAAAAAAATCCTGATGTATCAAAAGGTTATGGGAAAAATAACACATTAAAGGGGTCTGTTTGTGTGCAGTATGTTGTGTTGGCAGGTCAAGTTTATGATTCTTTATAGGAGAGTGTTTGAAAATTTGGACTACTGAGAGAGAAAAGACATTTGAAGAGGGGATTCCTGTCATGTAGAGACAGGAGATGTTTGAAAGACAACCATTTCCCTTGAAGATCCAAAGCACATGGAGATGTTGGTGGGGTGGGGGTGGGGGTGGGATGGGGGGTGAGGAGAGATTGTCCATCATTTGCAGATTACTATGTGCAGAGGGCTAGAAGAATTTCAGCATAGTTCCCATCTTTGCATTGCAGGGAAGGCATAGGGACAGTGATTTCCTGGAGCGTAGGAAGAAAATAATACAGCTTTGATTATGCTACAGAATGTATTTTTTTCATGTTTTTGAATATACACAATATACTGCCATAGTGCAATGTATAAATACAGATGTTAGGGTTTGAATATGAAATTCCACGTCTGGTATAGTAGCCGAGGACCAAACTTGGCTAGTGAAGTTATTTTGGGA
Source organism: Dipodomys ordii (assembly GCF_000151885.1). Classification (NCBI taxonomy): domain Eukaryota; kingdom Metazoa; phylum Chordata; class Mammalia; order Rodentia; family Heteromyidae; genus Dipodomys; species Dipodomys ordii. Next base: position 1,088,887 of record NW_012267373.1, on the reverse strand, counting down.
CATACCTGCAACTAAGTCACGAGGCTTAGCTGGAGGAAATAAATCACTGGGAGCACATCCTTGGCTATTATAACTTGCTGGACCCCTTTTGATTGCTTTCTCTCTGCTTCCTGTCTGTTATGAGATGAATATCCTGACCATAAGTTTTCATCACTATAGTATGTTGTCTACAACAAGCCCAGAATTAGTTAAATCAAGCATTATGGCTTTAAACCATTGGCCAAATAATAATAATAATAAATAATTTCCCTCTAAGTTGTTCTCTCAGGCATTTTGGCCACAGCTATGGAAAGCTAGCAAATGCAAAAAACAATAGTGCAGTTGTTGCTGTGACTAAACTTGACCATGTAATTCTTAAGCCTTGGGAAATGTTTTCCAGGATGAATTTGGAAATGTAAGGAGAAGCAGCCCGCAGAAAGCCGAAAATATTAAATGGAGGGTAATAGGCTATGCTAACAGGAGCTCTGAAGAAGGGGATGTGAACAGAAATGCAGAAATGTAGATTGTGAAGACTTGATTGTGAGGAATCAGGAGGGAACAGGACATGATTGACAATTGGACTAAAAGATATTTGTGTTACATTCTGGCAAAGACTGGTTCTACATTTTGTAGACTGAGTTTAAAGGTGATGAATGAATTAATTTAGCAGAGAAAATTCCAAGGCAGTCCACCATTCAAGAAGTGACATGGGTTTTGTTTGTATGCTTTTAGCCAGATTTACAGTGAGAATTGAGAACAAAAACAGAACAGAAAGATTTGGGGAAAAAAATGAACAGTTTGTTCAGGAAAGGCTATGTAAAGTTGGGGCTAAGGAAGTAATGGGTTTTGAGAAAATGAATGCCATTGAAAAGAAGGCAGGTCTTTGCAATAAGACTAGAAGAAAGGAGCCTTCAGGGCATCTCAGCAATTAGTAAGACGTCACCCATTATAGGCTGAAGGCTGTGAAAGTTTAAACTACTTTCCCTCAAGAAGAAAGGGCTGGGGGTGAGTGGAGGGACCCTGGGGCCACCTAGAGAAGTATTTCTCTGGGTTAACTTGTCCAAGTATTTAGAGGCATCCCATCCAGTCTGGGTGGATTCAGCTACCACTCCAACTAGTAAACCTTAGTGTTGTACACTTAATCCTGGTTTTCAGGCAAGTACAACACCAGAAGTCCATGGTCATGGACCTTCTCCCCAGATGTCAAAGGGAAGCATGGAAGGCCAGCCAAGGTGGGGACAGGGGAGGATCCCTTCAGGCCACTCTTGAGGACTACATGTGAAGTTATAGGGTGAAGTACGATCTGTAATGGAAACCCAAGGATGTTGAACATCCCACACTTACGGAATGTTAACTGAGGAAAGCTGCAGCAGTGAGCAGATTCTGCCTAAGAGAGAGACCATGTGGGCTGTAGCCAGCAAGACCAAGTGGGGCTGTCCAAGTCCTGTGGACCTGCCATCATGCTACCATGTTCCCCAGATGTTCAGATCTGGAGCTACAGGACAAAGTTGGCCTTACTGTATTTCAGCCTTGCTTTGGGCTCTTTCTATATTTTTCACCTTTTAAAACTTGAATAGTCTATTAGAAATAGATAACATTGTGTTCTTTTTCCATTTTGACAAGGGCTCATAGCTAAGAAATCAGAGCTAAGAGTCTCAGAGGAGATTTTGAACAGTGGAGTAATAAGATGCCAAAGCCTCTTGGAGATGGTCATGAGCCTTTGGGTCAGCAATGGAATGTTACGATTTGAATATGACATCCTCACAGGTTCATGTAATCAAAGCTTGGTCTACAGCTAATGGTACTGTTTTGGAATGTACTGGAAACTTTAGGTGTTAGAGCCTTGCTGGAGGAATCATGTCATTGGGGATGTGTCTTGGAGGGCTAGCATTGGCCCTTACTCCTTCATGTGCTGTTTTCTGTGCTTCCTGTGAACAAACAGCCTTTGTCGTATACTGCTGCCACAAGGATGGTGTGCCTCACCACAGACCCATAATCAAAGAAACCAAAGGACCATGGACTGGAACTTCTGAAACTCTGAGTGAAAATAAATCTTTCCTTCATTAAGTTATTTACATCAGATATTTTGTCATAGTGGTGAGAAGCTCACTAATACTAAAAGTCCAGAATAAGTCCCATTCTGTGTGTGTGTGCACTCACATGCACGCGGACTCGAACTCAGTACCTTACACTCTTGCTTAGCTTTTCGGTGCAAGGCTGGCATTGTACCACGTGAGCCATACACTTCAGTTCCTGAAATCAGCTCCTTTTTCTTCAAATAATTCAAGCTGGCCTCTTCAAAAATACTTCATAAGCCAGAGACCCAAGAAACTGAATTGTTTTCATTTTCTAGGACCTGTCAATCTTCTACATTATTGTTTTAACTTATGCCTGCCATTCATTTTTCATAGACTCTTTTCTCCCACATCTGTCTTTAAATCCCTTGCTTGATGTGTATTCCTGCCTCCCATTTGGAAACTTTTATGGAACGAGGTGAGGAATTTATAAATAAAGTTGAAAATGATTAGAAAAACCTACAATTCTTCATGCTACTAAAGCCTTCCAAAGCCACCTCCCACGTAGCAAGAGGATATTTTTATTGTAGGAACTCTAAGTAGCTTGAAATAGCCAGCTTATTGCAAGTGTCATTTTGCTATGACAATCATGTTTTTCTTTCTAATAAATCTTTGCTGTTTTTCTGTTGGTCTCTTATAATACAAGCTAGAGTTTGCAAAAATAGTTCTTAAAATAGTATGCAATTCTTTTCCTGTAATAAGATCAGCTTTAATTTAGTTTCAGTACAATGAAAAGTATAATGAAAGTCTCAACTTTAGACCATAGAATCTGTGAAAATTTGCTGTCAATAGCAAGCAGCAATTCATAACCTTTTCAAGATATAACAAAATATTTCATTTCTCATGGAAATTATTTGTAGGACTTTAAAATATTCTCTGATAATAAAAAGTGTCACAAAATTAACTCAGTGGCATGATTGTATTGTAATTCATCATCCTATGAATAATTTAATTAGTTATTCAGGATGTGGGAACTCATGCACCACAATATTGAATCACTGAAAACAGTAGGAATGCCTTCCACGTAGCTGAGTTACCTTTATTCATTACAAAAGAACAGAATGCCCCTTAGCTGTTACTTTTGTCAACCTTGGATTCACTTATGAGAAAATTAAGCATCACATCATGTTATTTTTTATACTGAGTTCAATTGGCAGAATGGCTTATATAGATGGTCAACTTCAATTCATCCACTCCCACAGTTCATGCCTATGTAACACAAAAGAGATGTTGGGAAAAATACTATTCAAGAAAGATTAATTCTAATTTACCTAGTAAGTTATTATGAAATGCTATAGTGTTATTTCTTTTTTTTCTTATATTAAACCTGATACTGAACGTTAAAAAATGTCCAATAGGAATCTAAAAGTAATTGCCACATTGATTAGATTCTAAGATGCTGGCAGAGTAAACAAGGTTGGTTGTGTTAACAAGCAACTCCAAAGATTCAGCAGCTTATAATAACCATATTTGTATGTTTCTCACTCTGCACATCTGCTGCAAGTGGGCATCATTGATAGAAACCCAGGAGTGAAGGTACAATATCCACCCATGATTTTGTTAAGGAAAAGGGAACATTGAAAGTCGTGTGGTGTGCAGGTTCTAAAAGCGGTGGAAGCTTTGTTTCTGACATAATGATCATTTTAGAAAGATAGAAGAAGTGCTGTATGGCTGATTTATGTGATATTTAAACATAATAAGCAGTTTATACTCTTTTTTTGTCAGTCCTGGTTCTTGAACTCAGGGCCTGGATGCTGTCCCACAGCTCTTCAGCTCAAGTCTACACTCTACCACTAGAGCCACTTCCAATTTTCTGGTGGTTTATTGGAGATAAGAGTCTCACAAATGTTCCTGCCTGGGTTGGCTTTGAACTTCAATCCTCAGATCTCATCCTCCTGAGTAGCTAGGATTACAGGTGTGAGCCACTAGCCCTTGGCAACACTGTTTATACTCTTAAGTAGTTTATATCCAAAACCAGAGGTAAACATGTAATAATATGAGACCAGATAATGGTATCAGGTTAAAAGAAAAATAAATTTTAAGTATCAGAGACAGATAACAAACAAGGAAAACCATGTATTCTAGCATTAGGTTTGAGCTGGCATATACCCACCTTTCTTGGCAATCGTCTTATTTAACCTCAATGAAAGGAATGTAGAAAGGAAATGGTATCTCTATTACTTTAATCCTGAGGCTGGATTGTGGTTTAATGGTAGAGAGCTCATCTGGAAATAATCATGTTTTGGGTTCAATTCCTAGCCCCAACAAAAATTAAAAAGGCAAATATAAAGTTCTCATCAGGAAGTAGAAGAGGGACTCAAGTGGTAGAACACCAGTTATGAGCAAAAATGCCAAGCTAGACTGTAAAGCCCTGAGTTCAAACCCCAGTACTGGCATAAAGTGCCTATCACATAGTAGACATTAACCAGTGATAATTATTAAAACACCCAATCTACAAAGTATTATGCTATATCATAGTATGCCTGTCAATAACTTATTCCTAAGTAAGTTTGCCTAAATTTTCAATCCTAGTAAATACAAATTCTAATCTGCATATATCATCATTTTAAACATGTATGTGTAAATTCAATGATAATTTTTAATTTTTTAAAACAATTTTTATTGTAAAGAGGAGTTTTATTGTACAGAGGGTTACAGTTAAGTCAGGTATTAAGTACAAATCTTTTTGGCGCGTGTCACCCCCTCCCTCATTTTCTCCCAGTTTTCCCCCTCCCCTTTTTACCAAGTTGTCTATTCATTTCCAATACCGTGTCTAGCTAATATCACTGTTGAGCTGGTTAACCCTTTGTTCCAACATTTCTGTGCTTCCCCTTCCTTCCCCTAAAACAGATAAACATACATATAAGACAAAAGGTCCAGAAATAAAAAACAGTGACGAAAGGGGGAAAACAGGAAAAAGAGCCACAAAAAAGAGCCACAAAACTCATTTCCATTTCTTGCAATTCATCTTATAAGCATCATTTTATATGATTATATAATTATATTGAGCCCTTGTGATCCTCTCCTAAGATTCTATGCTTCGATCAGAAGGAATTTCATTGTTCTAGTCATAAGGAAATGAAAAGACTTGGAAAAAATTATATTAAGCCAAGTAAGCCAGACCCAAAGAAACATAGATTGCATGTTTTCCTCATATGTAGTAATTAGAATGTGCCTATAAATCTACAAACAAACACAATGGATAATAAAAGACAAAAAATTATACTTGGACATGATACCTTTTTTAATTATATAGAATTTTCCCTCTATACTACATGAAAAATACATACATATTATGCTTATTATTTTGTAGTGACCTTAACTATTAAGTTCGCTTGATGACATGTGATATCTTTTATATGTGAGAGAAAAACTGAGAGGATGAAATCAGAATAGTGAAATAGATGAATGAATGAATCATAAAAGGAAAAAAATTGTGAAATTAGATACATTTTTCTATTTTGAATATCCTGATTTAATCCTATCAAGATTAAAATTCTTTTCTACAGATAGGCTCAGGGAAATCAAGTAGTTTGCCAATGAGCACACAGAGCTTAAGAGCTAGAACCAAATTGAAAATGCAAGGTAGTCCTAAGGCTTAGGCACCAAAATCTTGATATTAACTCATTCATGTGTGTGTGTGTGTGTGTGTGTGTGTGTGTGTGTGTGTGTGTGTGTGAGAGAGAGAGAGAGAGAGAGAGAGAGAGCTTTTTTTTGCTCAAATCTAGATCCACAGCTCCACTGCCAACTTTTTGGTGATTAATTGTAGGTAAGAGTCTCAGAGACTTTCCGACTTTCCTTCCCAGGCTGGCTTTGAACTGCAATTCTCTGATCATAGCCTCCCAAGTAGCTAGGACTACAGGTGTGTATTACTGGCACCCAGCTCATTCATTCATTCTTATAATCCTTTTATCTATCTCTAGTACAATCTTTGTGTCTCACATTCCAAATATACTGTTAATACTCATGATAAACCTATCAACATGTAATCATTAGCAGTCTCGCATGGCCTCCCATCCTACAGCAAGCATAAACAGGAGAGGAACAGACAATCCATCCCCCAGAGGGACTGGAGGCCACCATCCTGGACCTAAAATTGCTTTTTACGTGCATCAATTGAAATGGCCTCCACATAGCAATTAGATTTAATGAAGGGAAGCTGCTGATAACCAGGACAGGCGGCCAGACCTTCTGTTGGTTATTTTTAGAGAAAATAGATTGTACAACCTGTTTGGCTCCAATTCCTATCCCTCCAAAATTGCATTTTCTAGATAGATTTTGCTTCTTCTTCTTCTTCTTCTTCTTCTTCTTTTTTTTTTTTATAAATTAGTAAACAAGAATGGACTCCCCAGAGATTGCTTACTTGATAGCTTCAGTCAAATGCTATGATAAAAATAGGACATATGGTGATTACCTATTCGATTCAGAGACAAATAGACATACGTGTGTGTGTGTGTGTGTGTGTGTGTGTATGTATACATCCATGTACCTCCACATCCATCCATCCATAGTTGTGCTTGATATCTTTTGATATGTTGCTATTCAACTGTATGTATATGACTTAGATCTTTATTCCAACATTTTAGACCATATTTAAAGCTGTAGTTTGTATGCTGCTGAATACTTTTTTATTTTTAGAACAAGTGGCTGGAAGTAAACAGTCCATAGCTACAACATTTAGGATTATCTTTGTTGTTGTTGTTGTTGTTGGTGGTGGTGGTTGTGTGGCCTGAAATCTGGGCCTGGGCACTGTCCCTCAGCTCTTTAGCTCAAGGCTATCGTTCTACCATTTGAACTACAGTGCCACTTCCAGCCTTTTCTGTTTATGTGGTGCTGAGGAATCGAACCCAGGGCCTCATGCATGCAAGGCAAGCACTCTACTACTGAGCCACCTTCCTAGCCTAGGGTTATCTTTTAAAAAAATACACACACACACACACACACACACACACACACACACACACACACATTCTTTCATTTTGTTGAGACTAGGTCTCAATATATAACCTAACCTGACATAGAGCACACTGTGAAGCTCGCCTGGCTTTATACTTACAGTACTACTCCTGTCTCCATCTCCCAAGTGCTAGATTTCAGGTATGTGCCACCATTCCTGGATTTCAGAATGCATTTTGATGTCAGAGCTGCCTACTGATGATTATCCGCAGAATCTGCCATTCAGGGAAAGATGGCCAAAAGTCAGTTACAAGACCTTCAGAGTTATAAGACAGAAATGTACCATGTGTTTTTTTTGTTTCTTTTGTATGTTCTTCCCACATGGTATAGCCCCTGTTTTCACTGTATTTGATTCTGATGCCCTGCATCTTGTATATACATTTTTCTAATTTGGGGAGTGGAGGGGAAATAACAAAATGATGAAATAAGGATACAGGTTGACCCACTGTAACAATGAGATGATGAAAATGAACTTTTCAACTGGGAGGAGGGGAGGGAGGAGTTGGGGTGCTGGGGAGGGAGGGGATGGTAGGGAAAAAACAAAAGAGGAGGTAACAATGCTTGATAGGAAATGTACTCATTACCTTACTCATGTAACTATAACCCCTCTGTAAAGTATTTTTACAATAAAAATATATACAAAAAAAGAAAGCCTTGTATAAATGCTAACAGCTGATTGGTTATTTTCTGAGGCCACGTATTTCTCAATATGAAGTTTAAAATGAGATTAGAGATGCATAACATGCATTCTATTTGCATCTATTTTAAGTTATTTTCCTAACAAAGTGCTGAGCAGACTGCACCAAGATGACTAAAATATGTCCTTTAAATAATAGTGCTATTAGGGTCTTTTCAGGATTTTTTTTGGTTGTGTTTTCCAGTAAGAAAATCAGAATGGCATTTTTACATGGCATGAAAATTCATTATTTTAAAGAAAACATGAAAAAAATAATATGATAGCATTTTAAATTAAACCAGGTATTTCACTGTAAATTAAATATGAAACTGTAAGATGTTGAAAGGAAACTTTCCTTATAAAAGATCACATAAAACTTTTAGATACTCGGTACACTAAATGAAGTGGTACAGACCTGTACGTTGAAGCAAGAGGATCATGGGTTCAAGGGAGCCTGAGCTACAGAGCAAAACTCTGCCTTAATAGTATTATCAACAAGGAAATTGCATGCACCTTATTTCCTTAATTAAAAAAAAATGAGAACACCATGTAATTTGTTTTAGCTGGTGAAGAGTTTTGGTTTTTGAAAGGTATTTTGTTTTGTGATGCAGGATTTGGGGGATATGCAATTCTTTCTATACCTCATGCTTATATGATAATAGTTAAGTTTTGATGTGCATGTGATCCCAAGTTACCATTTACACTCAAAGGGAGGAGGAAATAGGATGTATGCATATGGGACTTTTCATAAGTTTTCTTGCCTAACTTATACCTTCCCATAAACTTTTGTATTTAATTTGTCATCAGTTGTCCACAAAAATATCCTACATTGTTTTCAGCATAAATGGATAATGGAGTAAGATTCATGACTCTATTACAGAAAATCTTGGAAACAAGAAACTCTTCATATCAGAGAGGTTCCCATTCTTTCTTTCTGATAAATGCTGCTGGTCTCGCCTCACCCGATGCCTCTCATCCTCTGTGAGATCAGTGTCTGGACAAATAAGCAAAAGTCCTATGAAGGAAATTATGTAATAAGTATGCATTTTTCCTCTGTATTTGTATTGACGTACTTTCTTTTCAATCATTTGCTTATAGAAAAGGCTGATTGTTTCCGAAATTCAGAAATGGGTCAAATGTCATCCTCACCCTTACCCCAGCCCTATATCAATGCTTTGTATACCACTGGGCATTAGCACATAATGAAGTCATTCTTCTTTCTTCTCAATAATCACTAAGAATTGACTGCTATGAGGAGTGATGTTCATATCCATAATCTTTTAAAACTTTATCCAGGGTGGTAAATCTAGTATTTGCAGACTCCTGAAGAATCAGACTAATCATTTTTTAAAACAAATTCTTGGAAAAACTTGGAATAATTTTCTGGCAAACTTACTATCAAGCCTTTTTACTAATCACAGTGCCCATATAATAATGCAAAGAAGTGACCTGACTTCTTTGACATAAGAATGGCAAATCTGCCTAGATTGAAGAAACCAAACTCAGGTTCTTTGCAGGTTTTGATGATTTTAATTTACTGACACTTGAAAAACTGCAAATCATTTTTGCATCATGACTTGACATAGGGAATAGATCATAAATTCAAAATCATCTAATGCCTACATTTTGCAACACCTCTTAGGATTGCTCAGGCTTCCCAGGCATTTGGGTAGCTGGCTGTGAATTGCTCTGGTCTATAGTTAGGTGTCAGAAGTCATTCAGTGTGAATGAAGCAAGCTGGACTTCAATGGCCCCATTCAATGCAGAGTGAATGCTTTTGTTAGGAAGTTTCAGGTTTCCTTGGATTTTGCCAGAGACCTAGTATATGTGGAAATATTTTATATATAATTTCCCATGCATAAACAATAAAGCCTCATTATTATACAATGTTAATTTGTATCCTTAACTTTGTAACACCCAGAGGAATTTATTCTCACATGCACATTGGTTGTCTCTGTCATACCTTTTCTCTTTTTCTAACAGTTAAGGGCTGCTATTCTGAATATACTCCATTTGGGTATGATGAGTGAATTACCTGAAGCACAAGGAATCAGTACAAGGTTATGCTCCCAATTAATTTATGAGGGAAAAAAATCACACAGCTAATCTACTTGGGAAGAAGGTGGTGAGAAGGTCATCATGATACTCAAAATAGTTGGGTTTATGGGAAGAAGAATCATAAATTATTGTGTTGTCTTCCACTAGGGGTTTGTAATGAGGTACAAAGGGATAGGAATACAAGCTTACATCTGCATCATCTAGGTTAGTGCTAAATCTGATCATGTGGAAAGTCCCAGTGTATACAGGAAATTCTACTTTTACATGTAATAGTGAAATATAGGAAGCCAAGAGGATGTACTTGTATTCCAGTAACTTGTAATCTTTCTGCAAAAGCAAGGAAATAGTCACTAACAGAGTAGGTTGGAATAATTTTTAACTTGATCTTATAGACTTTTATCTTCTGTTGATAATTGGTGGTTGGTAGACATATGCAGTAGCATTGTGGTCCTTAAATCAGGGAGGGATGATTCACCACACACATAAAAAAAACCATTCTGTATATGAGATTAAAAAAAAAACACACCTGAAAATAAAAGTCTTATTACTGAGCAAAGACTGAACTGGATGATTTGCATAAAACTGGCTAAATTTCTTTCAGCTAATTACATCTAATGGAGTTTTATTTTTACGATGTAGACTGATGCGTAAAAATTAGACAAATATCTATCACCATAGAAAGTCTTAGATTTGTAAAATTCTGCAGTTGATTTGGACCATTCATTTTGCATAATTTAAAAAGTAGATCAGTTGTTACTAGTATGATTGAAAGTTTTTCTCTTGTGTATTTTTTTATAACTTTAAGGTTTTATTTACAGTCAAAGACAATCAAACTTCCTTACGTTTATTTTTCACTATACCACTGAGTCCTGGTTGCTAAAGTGTGTTCCTCAGGACATCTGAATTACATTTAGCTGGGATGCTTCTTAAAAATGAACATCTTGGCTGAGGCGGTCAGGTGCTTGCCAATGAACATAATGCATCAGATAGCAAGTTTGAGTGCCAATCTCAGAAAAAAACATGAAAAACAAAAAAAATATGAAAAAGAAAGAAGAAAACCTATTGAATGAGAAATTTAGAGAGAATTTCAGAATTCATACAAGTAACCCTTGAGACATTTACACAAATCCTGACTCTGTAAATTACATTTAAGAAATTCAAGCTTCAGAAAATACTTCTTTGGGTAACATGGAATTTGGCTTATTTTTCTGCTGCTCTTATCGTCCCTAGGTCCCCACTTGCATGTTGATGATCAAACTCATGGTTTTGCACATGCTGGGCAAGCACTCCACCACTGAGCTACATCTCCAGCCCTTGGTTGTATTTTTGTCATTGTTTTGAGATGAGGTCTTGTTATGTAGATCAGACTGGTCTGGAACTCTCCTGCCTCAGCTTTCCAGGGCTGAGTGTACAGGCATGCCTACCCTGCAGAATTAAATGATTTAACTAACACAGCTCAGTTGAAGTATCATTCAGTTCATAGAAGCTTCAAAAAGTAAACCTCTGTTTTCTTTCTTTTTCTTTAAATTTAATTTTATTTTATTTGTGAACATACTGTACAGAGGGGTTACAATTACATGGGCAGGATAATGCGTACATTTCTTACCAAGCATTGCAGCCTCCTC
>NW_012267373.1:984208-1077358 GCF_000151885.1 Dipodomys ordii | reverse complement strand
CTCTGTTTTCTGAAGCCAAGAAAATACCTAAGGAAAAAAGACAAAAGGAGTGAGTTTTGAGAGGCCAGTTTCAGTTTGAAGTAAAATTAAAAATGGAGGTGAGAAAGTAGGAGCAAAGAAGTATTGCTTAGGGCTGGACCTCATTCCTAGAGATTTCTGATTCTGGGATGGGTCCAAGGAATTTGTATTTTTACTAGGTTTTCATGTGTGTTTACTTTCTGTGGCTGTTATAATAAATCAAAAAACAGTGTTCTAAAACTAGCTAAATTTATTACCTCACAGTTCTATGAGGCCATAATTCACAGGTCTCAAAGGGCTGAAATCAATATCCAAAGATTTATGAAGCACAAAGGACTGCTAAACATTCTGGAGGCTACAGGGAAAAGTCCATTTCTTTTTCTTTCCTAGCTCCTGCCTGCCTATCACACTCGACGTCTATGGTTTCCTTTTTTAAGCCCATAGTCTGGCTTATCTCCTTGGTTCTTACCTTACTCTCTTCACTAGACTGTCTTTTGTCATTAAACATTCATTAGGTAAGGCCCATGTGAATAATCCAATCATCTCCTCCACTCAGAGTCCTTACCACCACTTTCTTCTCTTCTTCCTCTTCTTTCTTTTTTTTTTTTTAACACATATGCTAGGAATGTGCTCTACCACTGACATACATACATACCACAGCCTCCAAGGTCTTTAATACTCATCATAAGCAAAGCATCTTTTGCAGTATAACATATTAAAGTCTCAAGTTCCCATGTGATATTACTGGTGGTCACCAGATTGTATGTTGAGTTCAAAAGGGTTGGAAAGGGTTACAAAGCATTTCACTGCCAAGGGCTGGATCACAATCTGGCATCTCTTTGAAAAAGACAACAGAAGCTGGAAGGGCACTAAGCAGTGTGTTTCTCAGTGTATTTGTTCTAACTTGTAAGATAGCTTTAAGTTAACTTCCTGAAAGAAAAAAGCCCATAATGGTAGCCCCAATTTTGGCCATAATACAATAATATGACATAAAAGAGACAAAAAAGACCAACATACAACAACAACAAGCATGAACAAGTCAGTGCCAAACAGTACTGCTGGCCACCAATGACTCACAAGCATCCACTCTTTAAATAGTTTGTGTGTGTGTGTGTGTGTGTGTGTGTGTGTGTATGTGTATGCCCTCTTTATCTGAGGGTTCTGTATTCATGGATTGAACAAATCACAGATAAAAAATATTCAAAAAATAAAATTACATCCATACTGAACACATGAAATGTATACTTTTTCTTGCCATCATTTCCTAAACAATACAATGGGACAACTATTCACATGGGATTTTCATTGCATTAAGTGTATAGAAGAATATGCAGAGGTTATGCGAAAACAATATGCCACTGTACACAAGGGACTTGAACATCTGTGGATTTTGGTATCTGCAGACATCCTGGAATCAGTCTCTCACAGCTATCAGGGGTGAATATGCTACATGAACTGGAACCCACACACATACACATACATGCATGCATGCATGCATACATACATGCATGCATGCAATTTAGACAGGCAGAAACCCATGTTGACTTTCAACTTTTAATGAGCCTAGGGTTCAGAAGTAACTTTCAGTGACGTTGTGGACTTACAGAATATTTGCTTGAGAGGAAGGAAAGCAGGGCAGTAGGAAACTAAAAAACAAAAACAAAATTAAGTTTGGAAGAAGACCTTAGACTTAGGATTTTCTTTTTTTTTTTTTTAATTTCAGATTTGAGGCTTTCCTACATTTAATCAGGATTCTTTAGAGAGAAGCAGTGGCAAATATACATAGATTCAAATATCTGTGAGAGGGGAGGATTTATGTCCCATGAAAATATAGAGGCTAAGACTTCCTACAACAAGCTGTCTACAAGATGGACACCCAGAAAAGATGGTAGTGTGGCTAAGTCTACATCTGAGAGTCTCAGAACCAGGGAGGCCCGAAGACAGAACTGAGAGGCCACTGGAGCATCCTAGAATGCAAATGTTGGAGAAAGTGCAAGTGCCGAAGAAGGGGACTCCAGCTCCACGAGAGAACAAGGGGATTTCTGTGATCTGTGCAGGCCTCCAGTCAATTGGCGAATGACTCCCACACTGAGGGCAAATGTTCCCTACTCAATCCACCAACTCACATGTCAGTCTCCTCTGAAAACACCCTCATGAATAAAGCTTTACCAGCTCTTTAGGTGTCCCTTAAGCTAGTCAAGTTGACGCCATCACAGAGAGAAGAGAGAGCAGCAGCCACAGTAAAGTTCCTATAAAGGTTAGACACAAAGAAAGAAGAAATTCTTTTCCTTTGCAGAAGAAAACTAAGAGAAAGGCAGGGAAGGAAATCTGGAACAGTTTCCCCTCTCCCTGCCTAACCCCATCTGGAGGAAAGCAAATGGTCCTTCATTTGAAACCTTTTCCAATTTGGCAAAGGGTGATTTTTGCCATTGGGAGCTTCTGTTAGCATAGCAGGATATTTGCCACTTCTCAGTAGAAGGCAAGGTTAAGGAGGTAAAGTTTATTCAAGGGAAACTTTTCCATTATACCCATTAGGATGATATGAGAAAATTAGATGTAAAGGAAAATGTATTTTTGGAAATAGTGTTAAAGTAGTAGGCCTCAGTGATGTGTTAGGCAGTCTCCACAGATTATCTTCTCCTAACATTATAACCATCTATGAGCTTGTCCTTGATTAGAAACATTACTTTTTCATTTTCTACTATTAAGTTTACAATAGAGCCATACAAATCCCACTAATCAGAAAACAAAGATTTTTCCTTAAAATAAAGCCCTAAGTCAGCATTTAAATTTAAAAGTAAAGTAATTAAAAGAAAAATATTTTGTTAATAAACAGTACACAAAAATCATGGATATAGTAGAATGAAGTTTATTATATATTCAAGAATAAATATTGAAGCCAGGTGGTTCATGGCTGTAATCCTAGCTACTCAGGAGGCTGAGATCTGAGGGTCATGGTTCAAAGCCAGCCTGGGCAGGAAAGTCTGTGAGACTCTGATCTCCAATTAATTACCAGAAAACCAGAAGTGGCTCTGTGGCTCAAATGATAGAGTTCTACCTTAAGGGAAAATGCTCAGGGACAGTACCCAGGTTCTGAGTTCAAGCCTCACAATTCACAAAAAAGAGGAATAAACATTAAGGCCCCATGACAGACTGAGATAGTTAAGAAAAATGAAAATAATGGTCTAAAATGGTTTTTCTTTAATAAGATTGTCAGTCATGATTTTCAGTACCATCAGCGTGAAATACTTGTAGTCATATACCATATTTTCTTAAGACCACTTATGCTTGTAGACATTAACTAATTATACCACTTATATAATATACACTCTTCCTCTGGGCACTTTTATTTTGACTATTTCCCTACTGGGTCAAGGTAACATTAAATTTTCATTGCAGAATGGATCAAATCTGAAGTCTTTACATCATCTTCAATGATCATTTTGGGGCTGATCAATGATATTATGGAAGATTTCCATTCTTTTCATCTGAAGACCAGAATTTCTTTAAATGTGAGAGAAACAGAAAATCACACATCTGATTTAATGTATTTTTTGCCATGTCCTTTCCCCTGGAATATGTCTGGGATCAAACTCAAAGAGATGAGATGTTTTACTAGACTTCCTTAGGCTAGTAAGAATTCTTTTCTTGAAGCTCCACCTCTACTCACAGTTTTATGAGACACATACAAAAAAACCAAACAGAAGAGTGTCATAGCAATGATTAGCTAGCAAGCCTCTATTGGCTCCTGTAGCTACTCTCTAGCTATTAAACTATTCTTTATAGCAGAAATAATTTTACTTATTTACCAGTTTCAAATAATTGAGAAAGTTCAGTTTAGTTTGCACTGAGCACTGAAACATGAACTCTACTTTTTATGTCTGAAAGAACAGAGAGTTCCAGGACATTGCAATTGAGATCATTTATGAGAGGACTTCATGTAATTAAAGATAATTGATGCATAAGTTATGCAATGAAGGCTACATGAATCTAAGATAGGGCAAAAAAAGTCTCTACCTTTAGATAGAGGAAAACATAAAACTAAGAGTAATAGCAACCTGTACTAAATCTTATCAAGAGAGCTCTATTTCTAACTGTCATTTATGCTATTTTTGTGGCACAGCAGGTAGGAGAACATAAATCTTGCACCAAGAAATTGAAATCTACTTTAAACACCAATAGCAAATTGATTCTATACTCTTGAATAGGAATTAAGCACAGAGACTAGGTACAAGCCCCATAAAAGGAAGCATGCATACACATGTGCACAACTGAACTATGTTCAGTTGTCTATATGTCTATATGTGAACAATTGTAATATTATCAATTCTTGAGAATTCCTGGTACAACACTTCCCATTATTCCTTTTTACCAAGTTTTATTTAACGCTTGTAGTTTTTTCTTCTGATGTTATTGAACCATCTCCTAACACGTACGTATTTTCTGTTGTGTTCAGAAACTTTTAGACATCATCTGAATTTCCTTGGTCATGATAAATGAAAATTTGGTTGTTTATAGTAGTTTATTACTAATGGAAAATGTAGTGCTCTTACTATGTACCCATCTTGGAATTACTCATGATTACTTTCACTGTTACTTTACAGCCTTTTTGTTTTTTACTGGCATTTCTAATTGCTTTTCTTTATTTTTCATCCTATTTTCCCATTATCACCTATACCTTATTTTTCAAAGGATTTTTCATATTAGACATTCCACTATAGTTTCCTTTTCTCTTTATGGATTTCTCCAACTTTTCCTTCTGGTCATAACTGTCACTCTCTGATCCCTACTGCATAACTGTCATTGCCTGCCTTAAGATTTCTTTTACCATCTCCTGAGCTATTTCCAGGAAACTTGGATTTTGTATCTTTCTCTTTCCTTGCTATTGTTTACTTCCTTTTCTCCAAGTACATTCCACGTCTTGTTTCCTGGCTGAAAAATCTCTTATTTCATGCAACTGATGAGTTTGGCTTTATTATATAAGAATCTTCCCCCCCCCTTCTAATAATATTTCAGGATTTTTCAGTTGTATCTTAATAAACTATTGTGGACTTCATTTATTCTCATTCTGCTTTGCTAACCTGTCTGTCTTACTACGGGCCTCATGTTTGCTAAGCTGACACTCTACCACTTGAGCCACCTTCCAGCACTATTTTTTCTGCACTATTTTGGAGATGGAGTCTACTGAACTTTTCTACCCATGCTGGCCTCTAATTGTGATTCTCCAGATCTCAGCCTCCAAAACAGCTAGGTTTATGGTCACAAACCTTTGACATCCAGCTTTGTATCTCCTCTTTTAATCAGATACTCTGGACCTTCACAGGTGGCACTTACTGTGGATCTTCTCTTCATTCGTTGCTCTGGACAATTGGTAAGGACTTTCAATTTAGAGAGACACATCCTTTGGCTTTTTTCTATTTTTTATCTTCTAATTTCTTTATTTCCTCTGATACCTTTTTCTGAAATTCATATTACTTAGATGTTGGAATTCCCACACTAATTTATTTAATTATTTATTTTTCTGTGCCCTGCTCCTAGCTTCCCTTTAATGCACACATGTATATGCCATCTGTGGCGTCAAGAACACAGAGTTATCTAAAAATGATGTGACAAATTAAGAAAAGATCCTTCTTGAGTCCTGTTTATTTTGTCATATCCCGTTGCGTTTTGAATTTAACAGCCACATATGAGGGAGACCATATGCCATTTGTCTCTCTGATCTTGGCTTCTTTCACTCAACATGATTTGTTCTGGTTCTGTCCATTTCCCTGCAGATACCATTGTTTTGTCCTTTCTAATGGCTGCATAATATTCCATTGTATATAGGTACCACAATTTTTGGATCCATTCATCTGTAGTGGGGCATCTGGATTGTTTCCATTTATTTAATTATTTGATTTTTTATTATTGTAGAGGTGATATGCAGAGGGGTTACAGTTGCGTGAATCAGGTAATGAGTACAATTCTTGAACCATGTCTCCCCTTCCCTCTGTCTTTTCTAGTTCTTCCCTCCTCTTCCCATCCACAAGGTGTACGGTTCATTTTCCACAGAGTGCCTAGTGAGTACCACTCTTGGATTTGTTCACCCTTCGTTTCACCTTTTCTTTGCCAGCTCTTCCCAAATACAAACAAATAAGACAAAAGGAAAAGAAAACAAAAACAGCAACAACAGCAACTAAAAAAATCTTTTGTTTCCTTTTTTTGGAGTTCCTTTCGTAAAATATTATTTTATATGATCATATGCACATAGCTATTTGAGCCTTTGTCCTCCATTGCTACTCATATCCTCTTTTACCTCAGTGTGTGAATGTCAAGAGAGCTATATAATTT
Organism: Dipodomys ordii; assembly: GCF_000151885.1. Classification (NCBI taxonomy): domain Eukaryota; kingdom Metazoa; phylum Chordata; class Mammalia; order Rodentia; family Heteromyidae; genus Dipodomys; species Dipodomys ordii. The sequence continues at coordinate 1,071,010 of NW_012267373.1, read as the reverse complement.
ATCATGTCCGCATGTGTGTGTGTATTCTTTAATCATTCAGTGTGTTTATATGTAGATCTGTAGGCACATTCTAGTTGCCACAAATGAGGGAAACCATACCTGTGTTTCTTAAAAATATGGAACGCTTCATGAATTTGTGTGTCATCCTTGCACAAGGGCATGGTAATCTTCTTTGTATCATTCCAATTTTAGTATATGTGCCTTGTACCTTGTATGTTATTTTTTGCATTTATATAATTTTATTTTGAGAGTTTTCCTTGACTTTGTCCTTCAAACCTTTTTTTCTTTTTCTTTTTGATGGGGGATAGTGGGGGAGTTTTAGAAAGGGTTTATTTTAGTGTAACATAATGATATGGGGAGAAATGGAAAAAAAAGAAGAAACATTTTCTGCTCCCCACACAGGAAATGGAAGTACAAACTGAAAATGATGGCTCTTTCCTACCTAGAGTTTTTTATGCTTTAGGAGCAGGGGGAATCTATATCTGTATCTATATATATATTATAGTCATCTAGCAACCCCTATAATTTCTATTTTTTAAGATTGGAAGTATACAGACTTTTATGTTTAATTTACAAGATTTATCTTGTTCTTTGTTATGTTTATGGACATAATATCACCTTAAAGCTCTGTGAGCATACAGATTAGAGGATTTCCTTTTCTTACTTTTTAAATGCTCAAATCTTGTTTTATTTCCTCTAGGATAATATTGTCCTAATACTGTAAACTCCATTTGGTTGTCCATATATAGTTAGGAGAGTCATTAAGAAGCTGACAAGAAGTTCTGTGTGTAGCCTGAAGGTTAATTAGAGAGTTTTTAATTTTGCTGTTTGAGGTTGGAGTTGACCATTTCATTGATAGCCAGAATTCCAGATTATGGTTCTACTTTCTTCCTATGTGACCACTCAGTATATTTCTCCAGAAATAGTCTTGCCTGGGACAGATAATAGCAGTCATACTCTATAGAAAGATGGGAGAGGGAAGATGAGTCTCTGTACCTTCTACACAGTACAGCCTTTTTAGGCCTGTTTCATTTACTACTCATCTGTAGAATTTCTCCCTTCTTGATGGTTTTTCACATTGGTTCTTTGCTGTGTGCTTGCTTGGTAGCTTCATGTAGCTGTAAGTCTTTGCTAGCATTGAAATCATGACTCTGAGAAGAGGAAAGATAACATTTCCTCAAGCCTTTTTATTTAACCCCAAATTTGGACTCCAGCAGGCCCTTTTTGTACGAACACCTGTGAACTACTAACATAGAGTATGGAAAACGTATGGATAGTGGCTCAGGAAGGAGGGAGATGCCTGTGCATGGCCCTCACGAGAGCATCTCATAACCTTGACTTTCCTTGTATGGTAGTCTTCATGGATAGCAAGGCTATCCAACATTCTCCTATATTCAAGGGCAGTATCTTAAGGACTGAGAAGTTTTGGTGACTTCATATAGAACAAAGCAAAGTAATTTGGCAATCATCTAGTTACTTTGAGATATGCACCTTGAAAAGGCAGATTTGGGGTCCCCTGTGTTTCGCTTTACTAAGTGTTGAAAGTTGACTTTCTGATGCATTGTCTATACAGCCCTATATTCCGTCTGTGTGGTTTGAATTTTAGAACATAGTGGGTATTGCTTCATGAAAAAACAAACCCAAGAACAATCATGGGGGAGTGGGGTCTGGGCCTCAGCTCACTCTTTCTTAGCTTTTTCTCTCAAAGCTGGTGCTCTACACTTGAGTTACAGTTCCACTTTTGGTTTTTTGGTGGTTAATGGAAGGTAAGATTTTCATGGAATTTCTTGCCTGAGCTAGCTTTAAACTGCGATCCTCAAGCTTTTCCGGCTCCTGAGTAAATAGGACTACAAGCCTCAGCCACAAGTGCCTGGCTAATTTTGGGATCTTTAAAAGATCCAAATTTAATTTTTTGGTTACATTTGTCAGTCAAATTCTTCTTGTACCTATAGTCAGGATCTTACTTATGTTGGAATAAATATAAGTGGCTCTCAAGAACATGTCTCATTTCGAATTATACTTTGGAGGATTTTTAGTTTCTTTGGTGAATTTGCCTTAATTGCTACAGTGCATTAATAAGAGCTTAAATCTATGTAATATGGAGAGTTAGTTTTATTTCTAAGAGAAAACTTGTTAACTGTATATTGACAAGTCTTTAGCATTACTAAATAGAACATTTGATTTTGAGGTCACACATCCACATTTTTTTTATTACGAAAGTGTCACTGTAAAACATGGACTCAGAGCCTAACATAAAAACTAAGGTAACACATATAATTAGATACCTAACCAGCAGTAAAGCGTAACTATTATACTATTTAAAGCAGCATTTGTAGTTTTGTTTATGCATTATAGGAGTTATAGGACATGCTATTATACAATTGCTGTATTTTTTATGTTGCTAGTGTTTTATTTTGGGGAACAACCTGGCTGTTCTTTGGAGCTGATTGTGGTTCCTAATGGGTATCAGGTGTGTGTGTGTGTGTGTGTGTGTGTGTGTGTGTGTGTGTGTGTGTGTCTGTGTGTGTCTGTGTGTCTGTGTGTCTGTGTGTCTGTGTCTTGGGACTGGAACTCAGGACTGGAGGGCTGTCCTTTAGCTGTTCACTCCAGGCTAATGCTCTACTGCTTGAGCCACAACTCTTACATCCTTTTTTTTTAGTGGTTAATTGGAGACTTTTCTGCCTAGGCTGGCTTCAAACTGTGACCCTCAGATCTCAGCTTCCCAAGTAGTTAGGATTATAAGTATGTGCCACTGGCACTTAGCATGGATAAAAAAATTAAATATATGTATCTACACACATGATTATGACTTGTTCATGGGAGCTGTTTGTTCTACCAGGTGAATGTATTATGACCAGGAAGAGAAGATCCATGTCAATCCTTGAATCTTATTGATGTTTTACAGTGTTCTAGTGTATTACTTTGGCAAGTTCATAGCTGGACATAGCCATTTGACCAATTAATGAGAGATGAGGTGTTGGGAATGTAGCTCAGTGGAAGAGCATTTGCCTAGCAAGTGCAAAGCCCCGAGTTCAATCCTTAGTTCTGAAAAAAAAATAGCTTTTTTCACCAAATGTTTTAATCATTAAAATATTATTTTTCTTGAATTGACATTTGGGCATTTTAGTTTATTCATAATGAAGGGGTCAGCAAAAGATGATCTAAGAATGCTAGAAGCAAAGACTGAAGCTTAAAATGCCTTTATGAGATGGCTCAGTGATGCGCACCTATAATCCTGCCACTCGGGAGGATGAGATAGAAAGATCTGGTGTTTGCGGCCAGCCTGGACTACTTAACAAAATTGTCTCAAAATAAGAAAAAAAAGTAATTTTATTTGGAAGCTTTGTCAGCATATGAAGACAATGCAGAACATAATCGAGTTCTGACTGTCATAATCTTCCAGATGGAGAGATAAATTAAGACAAAGAATTAATCTGTACTAGAAAAAAAAAGAATTGCCATCACTATCTAAGACTTTCCTGTGCAATCATAAATGTATTAAATTATTTTTTCTCCTAGTCTCGCTGTGTGTTAATTTTCTAGCTCACTAAGTTTCCCTCAGTAGAGAGGTTAAGCTTTCCATTCATAGTCAATTTAAGTTCTGCCTCTTGAGGTTTAAAAAAAAAATGTCAGAAGGCAAGTGTCTCTCTTTAATTGATGTCCTGCAAAGAATAAGGCAGTGGAATCCATTTTCTAATGGCTTCTCATTTCACTGATGCCACCTCAAAGGCATGACACAGATGGTGGAGCACTTAAAAAAATAATCATGGATATGAGAAATATTCAGAGCTCATTCTTTCTATGTTCTGCTCAAAGTTAATGGAAAGAATGTAAGGCAAAAAAGCATTTGCCTACATAACAATAGCTCAAGTTGAATGCATTTAAAACCCAAAAAGGATAAAACTTGGTAGGCTTCTAATAAAAAGAATGTGTAGGATTTAGCAATTTAGAAAGAGAAACAAATCAGCCTATTCTATTTTGCTTTTGTGTAATATTGTAAAAAAAAAAATTCTTCAAACAAGTACATGTATCAGAAATGATAAAGGGGGTATAGCAATGTATAAACCAGTACTAAGTTAAACCCAATGTATGTGGCTTTACTGTCCTGTATGAGCTTCTGTAGAAGACTGAGTCTAGTAATAAAAAAATAAATAATTTGTATTCAGGTGCTGGTGGCTCAGGCTTGTAATCTTAACTACACAGGAGGTTGAGATCTAAGGCTCTCCATTCAACACCATCCTAAGTAGACACACGTATAAGACTGATCTCCAGTTAGCCAACAAACAGCTGGAAGTGGAGTTGTGGGTTAATTGGTAGTGTCAGCTTTGAATAGAAAAAGCCTAATGGAGAGCTTGAGGCCCTGAATTCAAGCCCAAGTACTAACACAATACGCTTATAAGCACAAATAATAATAATAAAATACATAAAAATAATTACTGCAGTTGATCTTGGCCTTATCAGTGCATCTTTATTCCTTTGGTGGAAGATTACACTATGATTTCCGTTTTTGGTTTTTTTTTTTTTTTGACTGTTAGACAACCTCAGTTAAAACTCAGTCATAAATGCAGAGTTTAATCTCTCCCAGGAGTCTGTTTTTCATTTTATGAGGTTTCCTTGCCTCTATCCCAAGGTGACATCAGAGTGCAGAAGGAAATGTGCATTTTCTCAGCTTTGGCATAGTGTTGTGGGAAGACAGTAATGCTCTGGGGCTGTCTTTGCAGTCCTTGTGGGCCAATATGAAAATGTCCTGTCACCTGGCTAAATCCCAGGTGCTGTGGGCCATAGCTGTTTGGGGTGCATTATTTTTTATATATCTCAGGAGCACTAGCTGCTAAGCTTCATTGTCCTCATCAGAGCCTTTGACTGTCACTTCATCTCCTCCTGGCCCACTAGGGTCTACCTTAAAAACATACATACACACATATTATATATAATATTATCATACTATTATATATAATATAATAATGTAGTACATAATATGTTCATACTATATATTATGCACTATCTTTAAGTATAGTAAATATTGGGTTTAAGTAGTTATATAAGGGGTTTTCATCCAACCATGTCAGTTTATGGGTACAATGCATCTTAATCAGTGTCACCCTTCCATCATTCCCTCCCACTTTGACCACATTTCAGCATGCAATTCAGTGACCTAAAGTGCATTCACATACTGTGCGCCTGCCACGACTATTCATTTACAGAATTTTCTAATCTTAAACAGATGGTGTACCCATTAGACAATTGTTCCCCATTTTGTTTTCCTCACACCTCTTGGTACCTTCTAGATTTTGTCCCTACTCTATGGACTTCATGTTAGGGGAATCCTTTTCTTCACTTAATCTAATGGTCCTTACATCTCATTCACTTAGCTTTTATCAGATTTTCATTCCTTTTTAATGATTAGAAACTATCTCACTATATGCACATCCCCATATTGTTTATCTATTGTACTTGGGCTATTTTCACTTTTTCAGTATCGTGAATATTGCTGCTATGAACTCTGATACACATAAATCTGTTTAAATTCCCAGTTTTAATCCTCTTGCCTACGTATTTAGGAGGGAATTGCAGTGATTAAGTTGTACCTATTGGAGCTCTAGGAACTTGGAACTATTTATTCCATATGTACTGAGGTAGACAGACTTTGTAAGACAGTCTTCAAATCTGTTTGGATAGGTATTTTTTTCTTCACCCTTGACTCCCATATGCTTTTTTGGTGGTGGCTGAATATGGATACTTAAATGTTAAATACTTAAATGTTGTTGGGATGTTCTTTGTACAAAAGACCAATTTACCCTGATCCCTGATTCCCTCCCACCTCTCTGATTTGAGATTTCTGCCCTAGGAGGAAGAAATCCAAGTCACTCACATCCCATTTTTTTGACTCACATCTTTCTTCTGTTTTGTCCACCAGTAAGATGACATTTTATCTCCTTTCTCGTTATTGATAAATTACTCTCTAGCATATTCTTTTGCCTTTTACATGAGGTTTATAGCAAAACATGTTCATATCTCTACTTTGCTTTTGAGGTGACAGAATATAGAGTACTTATTACCACCAAGGAAGTCAGGACATCAAAACTTTATTGCATTCTGAACATTAACAAAGTTTTAGCTTGAGACTCCAACTTTCAGCTTGAAGTCTAAATTCTTTCTTCCTAATGATATCCATAGTTCCTTAAACAACACTGCCATCAAGTCAAAGAGTGAGGGATTTCAGAGTAGAAAAAAGTATATATCAGAGTAATGTTTCAAAACAAATACCCCTAATGCATTAGGCATCCCCCTCACCCAGTCCATTTTCGGGTCAACTTCTCTTCTTTGCCCTCATGCAGTGCCATCTGCCTCAGCTCTGATTTTGGTGAATGCATTCTGCTCTGGGATTCTTGAGAGAGACTTTCAGTCTCTACCCATAGCAGAAATATGTAGAGTCTCTTTAAAGATGTATTGAGGACTGTCTCCCTCTCCCTTTTGCACTCCCTCTCTCTTCCTCTATTTAGAGAGGAGAAGATTAAAAAAAAAACAGAAAAAAGCAGCTGTTCTCTGAAAAACAAATTGCATGATTGACTCTGCTTGCCTAACAGTCTGGTACTCATTACATTATACTCTGTGGGGAATCAAACATCAGGTACTTTAGGACAAAGAGAGTAAGTTTCTTACCTGGCTGCTTTTCATGGCTTACTGGCAAGGATGTGTGCTTGAAATGGAAGCTACAGTGTGCTGCCTTTCATATTATCAACCTGAACTGATGAAGAAAACAAATGTGTAAACATTTTATAAACCTTTCCAAGATAAGTGGGCTGACCTACATGGTAAAGTAATAAGGATTATGGTATCCTTATATATTTGTATGCAAATATGTTTCTATCGAAAGTTATGACCTTGAACTTGAGCTTCCCACAGCTACATAAAGCCTGTTTAGTGATGCTTATAAGAAAAGGAGTAATGAGGAAATGTGAAAATTAAAAAAAAGTATGATTAAAAATTCATTAAAATCATCCCTGACGTGTATGTTTCACCGAAGTTTAAAGAAAATAACTAAAGGAACCTTTTCTTTGCTTGCTTCCATTTTTTTTTTTTTTTTGCCAGTCATGGGGCTTGAACTCTGAGAACGCTGTCCCTCAGCAATTCAGCTCAAGGCTAGCGCTCTACCACTTGAGCCACAGCGCCACTTCCGGCTTTTTTCTTTTTGCTTATGTGGTGCTGAGGAATCGAACCCAGGGCCTCAAGCATGCAAGGCAAGCGCTCTACCACTGAGCCACCTTCCCAGCCCCCTTGCTTTCATTTTTTAAAGTAAACCCAGTGATACTCACATGCCCTTATTAAAAAGTCAAGTTCAAAAAACAATTTTGCCTTCAGTTCTATATTTTATAGTGTGCCCTTTGAAATGTTCTCTGATGGATTTTGTCTGGTATTGAGCACTATATGTTATAAACAAAATCTAGTTACACATGAATAATAATTTGTAGTTTAGTTTTTGTTAATTAACATCATTTAAAAAGATCATTTTTTGCCACTTCAAGTTATGAATGTTATATTTCTCAGCATCACTAGTGCAGTCTCGCTGTTCTTAAGATTTCACCATTAACAGGTTGTTTGAATGTAGCTTTGACCCTTGCCTGCTCTGCTGTGTCCCCCTATGTAACATGTAATGTTGACACTTGTGAGCACCATGTGACAGATTCTGTCCTAAGCCCTTTACACAATCATCTCTTTTAATTCTCAAAGTATCCAGAGGAGGTAGCTGCTTCTACTTGTCTATTTTGCACATGATGAGGTTGAATGTTAATAGAGTTAAAGTAACTTGTCCAGCAGCCCATGGCTAATAAGTCCTGGCAGCAGTATTCCTGACCAGTTGGCTTCAAAGCCCAAGTCTTCATTTCCATGCCCTTTCCTCCTTCTCTTTCTAAACTAATGATTTTTTTTTCTTAAGAAAGTTCAAAAACAGTCAGGTGCCAATGGCTCATGTATTCAATCCTAGCTACTCAGGAGGCTGAAATCTGAAGATTGCAGTTAGAGACCAGTTCAGGCAGGAAAGTCCGTAAGACTCTTATTTCTGGTTAACCATCAAAAAGCTGGAAGTGGAACTGTGACTCAAGTGGTAGAGCATTAGTCTTGAGCAGGTACTCAGGAATATAGTACCCAGGCCCTGAGTTCAAGTCCCAGCACTGGCACCCAAAAAAGTCAAAAAAGTTCCTAAATCAAGTAAAAGTATCTAACCACATAGTATATTCCTGCAAGCTGACATTTTCGTATTGAAGTGGAATGGATCCTTTAAAAAATGTAATAGATGTTGATTCTTAGCTTCAGTTTTCTACATGCACATTCACAGACATTTCTGAACATTTCTTAACAAGGCTGTTTTCTCATCCCTGATTGTTTGCTAATGTGTTAAAATGAAATACAGAATAGTTTAAACACAGTATTTGCCTGCAGATGAGGCAGTTTTGTTTCACCTAATTCTTGCTGGAATGAAATAAGCTCAAAAGAAGGGCAAAAAAATCTCATTAACAAGTGGACTAAAGACTTAAAGACATCTGTGAAAAGGAAATAAATATTTCCAATAGCTACAACATCTCTGGCCATAAAAGAAATGCAGATCAAAACAACATTGAGATTCTGCCTTACCCCAGTTAGAATGGCCATTATCAAGAAATCTAATAAAAATAGATGCTGGTGGGGATGTGGCCACTACAGTATTGGTGTGATAGAAAACTCTGGAAAGCATTATGGAGGTTCCTCAAAAGACTAAATATAGAGCTTCCCTATGACCCAGCAATCCTATTCCTGGGCGTTTACCTGAATGACCACAAATAGGGCCATACTAAAGCTACAAGCACAACCATGTTCATTGCAGCACTATTTACCATAACTAAGATATGGAACCAACCCAGATGCCCCTCAGTGGATGAATGGATCAAGAAGATGTATTTATACACAATGGAGTTCTATGCCTCCATCAGAAAGAATGACATTACTCCCTTTGTACAGAAATGGAAAGATTTGGAAAAAATTATTTTAGATGAAGTAAGCCAGGCCCAAAGGTAAGTAAGTTGCATTGTTTTCCCTAATTTGTAGAAACTAGAATATGTCTCTGATATTCTTAATAGGGGATGTCAGTAGCCCAATTGCTAAGTGCATAAGATCATATATAATGAAGTATATCAACATGAACTCCAAGAATTGGAAACAATTGGAAACATATCCTATATGCAGTTGTTTCTCTTTTTTATTTGTTTTAGTTTTCTGTACCCTTTGTCTTGTATATAAGTTTATCCAATCCGTGGAATGGAAAGGGAATCACAGAAACAGCAGAACAAAGGATGGTATAATGCAACAATGATACTTGACATTATGTTGGAAATTAACTGTACAACTTGGGGGGCGGTGTAAGTGGGAGACAATGAGGGAGGGGGTAACATTGTTTAAAAAGAAATGTACTCATTACCTTACTTATGTAACTGTAACTTTGTAACTGTTCAACACCTTTACAATAAAGATATAAAAAGGAAAAGAAAAAAAAGAAGGGCAGAGGAATTCTCCCAAACCATCTCAAGATGAAACCCAATGGGATTCCAAAGAAAGAGACTCTAAACATCCAGTTAATCTATTCAAAGCATGTGCTAGAGGAACTTATCCTTGTCATGGACAATGGGAGGTAGCTGTGTTCTACCTTGGTGTGTCCATTGCAAGGGGGACCAGGAGTTCAAATGATAAAAAAGAGTATGGAGAGTTTGGGTTCAGGTACAGGACCAGTTTCTTGTAAGAGGGACAAAAATTGTTTTAACAACAACCTGAACATATTTAATAACCTGAAATACCTGGGAATATTCAAGGCCCCAGCTTGGGCTCAAGCTTGCTGGGAAAATCCTGTGCTGGCTGGATCAGAACATCATCCAGACTTTGTAATTTTCAGACAGAACATAGAAAGAAAGTAGTGTGTGTGTGTGTGTGTGTGTGTGTGTGTGTGTGTGTGTGTGTGTGTGAGTGTGAGTGTGTGTGTGTGAAACCAAGCACTTTACAAGCATGTTCAAAAAGAGCTACTATAAAATACAGGTGTGGTCTGGGTTCAAAAGGACACTAAAGTAGCATAATACTCCTAGAAACATATGGATAGTATTTCATCTACATAATGAATAAAGACTGAATTGCAGAAGTCACTGGACAAATTGGAAGATTATTAAATTATAGCAGATGATTTTACAAGGGAGATTGAGGGCAAGGGTCAGAGGTAGACAGGGTGCCAGAGACATAGAAACACTGGCACTTCCCTGTTCCACCCAATGTTACAGTTTCCACTGAGATGATTTTCATTATGGCTTGTGGTTCCAATTTGGATGAGATTTTTCTGGTATCTTTGTGGTATAGAGTAAAATAAAAATACCCTTCTCACAATTCCATCAGTAACATTCTTTGTAGTTATAAATTCAACCAAGTGTTCAGTCACCCAGTCTAAAGTTTTCTATTTCATTCTCCAGATATACCATGCTAGTAACTAATATGTGGGTGCTACTACTTGCCCTAGATGAATTAGTATCTTTTTGTATAATATGGTTGTGTGAATGAGATACTTTGAAAAGTAATATTTCTCACCATTGGAAGTCTTCAAACACAAATTGGGTTCACAAATATGTGGAAATAACAAGTATCCAATAGCTTTTTGTGCTAAATTACCCTGCAGGTCCATACAGTCCTGAAATTCTGCATACACACACACACACACACACACACACACACACACACACACACACACAATATATGTTTAAATAGTGCTTCTGTATATACTGACTCCTTTGTGATTAAATTTTTCCCTCCTAAAGGCTCATGAATCACACTTGAGAATTTTTCCTGGGATTCCTATCAAAGTATTTATGGTTTATAGAGTACTCTTCCTTTCAATTGGTGAAATTTGGGCCAGCCTGTACCATCTCCTGGTCTTGTCTGTGTATTTTGTTTTTTGTGCTTTCTCAAATGGTGGTGTCAGCCATTCTGCTGCTCATTTGCAAGTTCTGCAGTTACCTTGAGATGTGATTTATTGAGGTCATGCTACTTGAACTCATTCAGAGCAGCCACATGCTCTTAGAATCCTTCACCTCCCTGGCATGTCAATTCTCTCCGGCTGAGGCTCATTCTGTGCCTGTCTTTTCATTGAGAATCTCCTCAACGACAAAGAAACAGAAGAATGGTAGATTCTATATACAGCTCATTTTAGGAGACAGTGGAACATCTGCCCAGCTCAGGCTCCATCTTCCTCTGGTCTTTGGCATCAGCTGATTTATGAAGCTCCTAAGAGCCCACAGCTCCAGAACTGAGCTTTCCCACCTCTTCTCTATTTACTTGTCTGGAAAGCAGCACAAATATGCTGTTTATGTCTTTGCCTCAATAATTTCTGTCAAAATATTAAAGTCTTCCCCATCATTAAGCTAAACTCAGCTAGCACCATTATTTACAAGGTCTGTGCTGACATTGTACTCCGTATGGCAATATTTCTATGGATTGAATGATTCTGCTGTGGACTAATAGTAAACTTTTTCTTCTTACCTGTACATGATAATGGGCATTTTGTAAAAACATATTGCTATCATCTTCATCTCTATTCAGCCTAAAGAAGCAAATACCTGTTCTGTATCTAGAAGCCAATTAAAGAATTTAATTGGTTTACATTTTTCTTGTAGACATAGAACAGTAATTCAAGCAATAAATATTTAAATTGCATTTTGTAGTTCCACATATTTTTGAGTGTGTGCAAATGTGTGTGTAGCGGGGAAAGAGTTGTACATTTCATTGTTGGGCGTGAATAAAGGTCTAGGTACTGCCCCTGAGCTTTGTCACTCAAAGCTAGTACTGTACCACTTGAGCCACAGCTCCACTTCTGGCATTTTGGTGGTTAATTAGAATCTTGTGGCCTTTCTTTGGACTGGCTTCAAACCTTGATTCTCAGATGTCAGACTCTTGAAGAGCTAGGATAACAGATGTGAGCCACTGGCACTTGGCTAATAGGCAATTTTGATTAAAACCATATATAATAAGTCATTAATATGGTCAATATAATCATTAGTTCATTTTAATGGTTATGTAAAGTATTTAGCCACATTAAATTATTTATTCTTAATATGTTTCTTCATGGAAGTATCTCTTAAAGTACTATTCCTGTCACTAATTCCACATTTATTGTTTGTATTAGTTATCTTTTGATCAATTTCCTAGCTTCTTTACTCACTTCGTAGTTTCTTAATGAGCAGAGATTGTGGCTTGTAAATATTTCTGCCCCTGGTACTATGTAGTAAACAGTAGTTAATGAAAAGCAGAGAACAGATGGTTGCTCTCATTTTACCTGCACAGGGTCGCCATCTGCCCGTGGCCACAGCATAGTTCCTGGAAAATAGCCATTTGAAAGAAATGCTCCATCTAGCAACCAGGGAGCCTTTCTTTTTGTTTATCTCCAGTCTTTTTTCACTTCAACTTTACTACAGAGATAGTATTGAGTATTCACATCTATTGACTTTTTATGCGGGAAATATTCATTTGTCCATGTTTATATTTTATGAGGTACATCTCAGAACAAGAAGGTATTGTGAAATATTAGTAGTAAACTAACACAGATTCTCCCATCTAAAAATAAATAACCCCTTCCACCCCCTCCCGCATACAAAGAAACCTTCAGAAGCTACATAATGTATTTTGCAATAGTGTTGAATTGGATCGTTGAAAGATTTGTGGATCTGTCTCATGTCTGCATTGCTAGTGGGTTTGGGTCCCATGGGTTTGGGTTCGGGAGCCATCTGCAGATCACAGGTTGTTCTCTTGACAGCTCTCTCCTGCATAGCTGTCAGCCTCCAATCTGACTGCAAAACTGGTAGGAAAGTCCTTTTCCATAAGCCAATGTCACAAAACAAAAATCATGCCTCAATTCTTGACTCAAAGCCGAAAAGCTCTAATGGTCCCATAAATGATTAAAACAGCAGATGGTAATATCTTGGAAACAGATTGATCAGTTGGAGTGCCGTAAAATCTGTCTAGATTCTTCATGCCTTTGAGCAATATGAACTAATTCTGATGTACAGTTGAGAAAGAGTGGGATTTCGGACCCAAGGATGTCAAGATAATTGTAAAATCCTGTCAGGGTCTCTTTAGGACATCTGCTGGCATATTTATTTATTTATTTATTTATATTTTTTGCCAGTCCTGGGACTTGAACTTAGGATCTGGGCTCTGTCCCTGAGCTTCTTTTGCTCAAGGTTAGCACTCTACCACTTGAGACACAGCTGGCTTTTTCTGTTTATGTGGTACTGAGGAATTGAATCCAGGGCTTCATCCATGCTAGGCAAGCACTCTACTACTAAGCCACATTCCCATCCCCTGCTGGCATATTTTAACACTCCAAGGAAGGGCATAATGTATGGAATTTTTCTGGCTGGGGGTCTGTTTTGGGGCTTGAACTCTGAGCCTGGGCACTGTCCCTCAGCTCTTCAACTCAAGGTGAGTGCTCTACCACTTGAGCCACAGCACCACTTCAGGTTTTCTGGTGGTTTATTGGGGATAAGAGTCTCATGGACATTTCCTGCCCAGACTGGCATTGAACCATGATCCTCAGATCTCAGCCTCCTGAGTAATTAGGATTACAGACGTGAGCCACCGGCACCTGGAAAATTTTTGTCATGTCCAAACTCATGGTAATCCTTGTTTTTCTTTCATGTTTAGAATAAAATATCCTAGTATTGTTATTTACCTAGAGAAACTGGGTTTTGAATGCCCAATAGGTATCTGACATAAAGAGGAAGTAATAAATGGCACAGCATTCCTGCCCTCATTGAGCTTATCTCGTAGCATAAAGAAGCAGGTAATTACCTAGCAAATAATGTATATTAGTTCATGTAGGAATAACAGCCATGTAGAAAATAAAAGTGAAATAGTAAGAGGCTATTATAATTTAAATCATGAAGGAAGGTGACATTGAACAGACACCAGAATATGCCAACAATGATAGTACTTGAGAAATTCTTCCCAGCAGAAGTCAAGTCACCAGTGGAGGCCTAGAGGTGCGGATGGGCTTGGCCTTGTTGAAGAACAGTGGAAAGGCAGGCAAGGCTGCTGCAGGGTAATGAGTGAGGAGTTATGGGAAAGTAAGAAAGGTTGACTGGATCCAGATGAAGTGCTACCTTATAGATCATAATTGGCTATAGTTCTTAGGGTAAATCAGTGAGAAGTTTTAAACCGGATTTTAAACAAGAATGGGCTTGGCTGAATTAATACTTTTAAGACATCCCTTTACCTGATGTATAAAAAAATGTACCGTGAAGATCTTAAGAAGGATGAGGAAGACAAAACAAAATGTTATTGCAGTCCAAATAAAGGCAGATGAGGCCTTGGCCTGGAGTGGAAGCCAGGAGCTGACCAGACTTCATGATGGATTGGATTTCAGGAAAGAGGTAGAGAAATAAAAATGTCAAGATGACATTCAAATTCTTGCCTGATCGAATAGGATGAATTCATTTTAACTGAATGAAAGAAATGAGTCTTTAATGGGGAAAAGGTTTGGATGGGGTGGAGAAAAAATACAAAATTATATTTGAACTTTTTTTTTTCGTGGGAGGGGGGGTTTGAACTCTGGGCCGGGATGCTATCCCTCAGCTCTTCAGCTCAAGGCTAGCGCTCTACCACGTGAGCCACAGCACCACTTTTGGTTTTCTAGTGGTTTATTGGAGTTAAGAGTTTCACAGACTTTCCTGCCCAGACTGGCCTTGAACAGTGATCCTCAGATCTCAGCCTCCTGAGTAACTAGGATTATAGATGTGGGCCACTGGCGCCCAGCTATATTTGAACTTCTTAGTTTGAGATTTCTGCTAAACATTCAAGTAGTGAGACTTAATGAGTTGTTAGAGTTCTTGAATTACCAGAAGTCTAAGGACCAAACCTGAAGACTTGCCCATCTTTAGCAGAAGAATATCCAGCAAGGTAGGAGAAAATAAGTAGTATGTAGTCTGATGGAATCCAGAAGATGAGGATGAGAAAGAAAAGTTAAATGACATCTTTGACAAGACAGAGATCATAGCTATACTGCCCAACAGTGCTTTCCTTCCAGAGGTGGGGACAAAGCCCTGGAGAATACTTGGAGTACAGACAAGTCTTTGAAGGTTTCCTGTAGAGGACTAGATGGAAATGAACCAAGGTGATAGCTTGCAGGGGATGATGTTTTGAGGTAGGGTTTTTTTTGTTGTTGTTGTTTTTGCCCTGTCATGGGTCTTGAACTTGGGGCCTGGGTGCTGTCTCTGAGCTTTTGTTTTTGCTCAAGGCTAGCACTCTACCACTTAAGCCATACCTCCACTTCATTTTTTGCTGGTTAATTGGATATAGAGTCTCATGGACTTTCCTGCCTGGGTTGATGTTGAACCTTGATACATATCTCAGCCTTGTGAGTAGATAGGATGACAGATGTGAGCTATCTGTGCCCAGCCAGATTTGTTTTAAAGAGGTTGGTTATAGAGTGATTTTTGTGCTGGTGAAGATGATCCAACACAAATGGGGTATCATTGGTTCATGACTGTAATCTTAACTACTCAACGAGGCTGAGATCTAAGGATTGTGGTTTGAAGCCATCCCAGGCAAAAATGTCCATGAGACTCATCTCTAACCACAAAAAGCTGGTGTGGAGCTGTGGCTCAGGTGGTAGAGTGCTAGCTTTGAGCACAAAAGTTCAGGGCAGTGCCCAGGTCCAGAGTCAGAATTCAAGCCCTAGGATCAGCAAAAGAAGAGAGCAAGAATAAAGACACAGTTACTAGCACTGAATAAAATGCAAAGACAGGGAGAATGTATAGAGGTTAGCTGTACAGCCTTAGGCATGTTTTTCAGTTTCCAGATTCATGTATTCTTTATAAAATTTAGACTACATTCCCTATCACATAAAATGATATTGAATATTAAATTATACAACATCCTGGTTGAGGGTATTAATTTGCTTTTCTTCATGAAATTTATAATCAGTCTTCATCTGTTAATCTTTTCATAAACAGTTATAGGAATCAATTATTATTTTTTTGATTGGTCCTGGGTCTTTTTTTTTTTTTTGTCGGTCGTGGGGCTTGAACTCTGGGCTTGGGCGCTGTTCCTGTGCGCTTCAGCTCAAGGTAAGCACTCTACCACTTGAGCCACAGAGCCACTTCCGGTTTTCTTGTGGTTTATTGGAGATAAGACTCTCACAGACTTTCCTGCCCGGGCTGGCTTTGAACCGTGATTCTCAGATCTCAGCCTCTTGAGTAGCTAGGAGTGAGCCACCAGCGCCTGGCTGGTTGTGGGTCTTGAACTCTGGTCCTAGATGCTGTCACTGAGCTCTTCAGCTCAAGGCTAGCACTCTACTTGAGCCACAGTGCCACCTCTGGCTTTTTCTGTTTATTTGGTGCTGAGGAATTGAATCCAGGGCCTCATGCATGTGAGCAAAGCACTCTACCACAGAGCCAACTTCCTAGTCTCAAATCAGTTGTTTTCTGTTGGACTATTTGCCAAAGGAATTAAGTACTCAGTACCTAAAGAAAAAACTGTGTGTGTGGCATACACTGATACCTGAAACTCTGGTATCTGTGGAAATTGATGTCTGGCCAAGTTGGACATAATCAATAGGGAACTGAGGCACTGGAGAAGTAGAACCTGAAATAGATTTGTTCAAGCCCTCTTTTTGGACACTTCTGCCTTGTTTCCTGAGCCTGATGAAGGCCTGAGATTACGTAAAAAAAAATGGGGTGGGATAGAGAAGAGGTAGCTCAGGAATAAAGGAGCAAGGGAGAGCAATAATGCAATAGAAAGAACTATGACCAGGGGACAGTCACTGTGGACTAGATGAAGGTTACACTGCAGTGTTTCTGTTTAGGATTGAAATGGGTCTTTTAACATTACTCTGCCGTTCCCTGTGGAGTATTAACTCCTAGAGACCTAGATCTCCTATAAGAAAGTTCATTTTGACAGAGAAGTAATGTAAGAATCTGAGACACCTGGGAGAAATACTCTTGGGTGTTTTTATAGTTTTTCAAATATGCGGCAGATGAAGGAACTAGATTACTGTAAGATTGGAGTATTGCTACTAAATCTTGTTCTCATGAATTCTGTCTGTCCCAACCTTCGTCTTCTTCAAGCAAACAAGTTGCTGACTTTTTCCACTTAGCAAATATTGAATAAATTTTATTTTATTTTTAAAAAGAAGCACTTATACATTTGAAATGCAGAGACAAATGTTTTTTGGTAAGCCCTGGTACAACTTGGCCTATAAAATTTGTGCCTTATAGGTGAATCTGTCTCTCCTTTTGTTAAGGTATAGTAGAAGGCATTGTAGGTGGGTTGTAAAGAACAAAAGATTTGTGAGACAAATCTTTGTAGATAATCTTTTTTAACCACCTTAGATCTTTCTGGAAAAAGCCAAGCTATAAATAAATAAGCATAGTGCTGTTGGCTGAGTTTCTAGTGATTAGGCATTCAGGTTTTGCTGGCTACACACTGAGCAGTTCCCGGTTACCAGGCATTGTAACATCCCCTTCAAGTGCACAATAGATGGGCTTTCATTATTTTTCAAAAGTCCAAGGACTGACTGCCAGGATCACACTTCATTTCTTGTCTTTTTCATTGTCTGGCTTTCCTACTGAGAAACTTTCAATGGGCTAACGCATATCCACCTCTCACCTTCCTTTGGACCATTTGTTCATTCACTGTCTAACTGCAGACTTGGGTTAACATTACTGAACATTATCATTCCCGGTGTCTGCTTTCTTCTACCACAAATCTGCTGTTTCTCCTATGCTAATATTCCCAGACTTGGCTCAAACAGAACACTCATTCTCTTACTTATTCCAAACAGTCACAAAATCCTCCCAGTTCTGCATCTCTAGCACTTGGTGAATCAAACCCTTCTTCTGCCTCTTTGATACCTCCACTATGGATCTCAGGAGTTTTTCACTCTCAGCTCTTGACTGGCTTGTTCTTTTTCTCCTTAATTTAGATGTAGTGTTTTGTCATCATAGCCCAAATAACCTTTCTAAAAGGCAAAGCTGTTGCTCTCCTCTTTAAAATTCGCCCACTGCTTTCCATTTCTCAGGATAAGGCCGTATTCTGAGCCAGAGCATAAAAGTTACGTTCCTCCCACCCCTGCACCCCCCCACCCTTTTTTAGGAGGCTTCTAATCACTTGTGCCTTAGGAGTGGGCATTTATCTCTATCCTGTTGGACTCGAAAGTAATGGAAACCATTTTGGTCTAAATGTCAGCTGTCAAAAACAGGAAGTCTGAGAGCAAAGCTAGGGCTTGCTCTGGCAAAGTGATATTTCCCCCCGAAGACTGCATTTTACACAAGAGTGTATTCAAATCACAAATCTCACTTAGAGAATTACTTTGCCACCAACTCCAGCCACAAGAACTGAAAATGTCATGGCGGTCATTCTTTGTATATTGATTAAGCAAAAGATACTAGTTCATTAAAGTATACCATTGAGCTTAAATCTATAATAGTCATTCAAGACAATTGCCAGTAATTATTTTAGAGTGAATTTTTTAGTCTCACTAATAGAGTAGGTGTAGTTTAGGTATTCATTAATCTTCTCACATCTAATTATAAATAGATCTATTTCTAAGTACTATGTGTCTCCTTTCTAAAAAGAAGTCTAGTATGGCTATGTATTTCCTATGTTGTGTGTAATGATACAGCATGAGGAGAAAATTCACACTGGGCTCAGTCCTCCTAAGTAATAACAAGAGGACTTTGATTCATTCAGTAAACACTTACTGAGTATCTATTTCATGTCAGTACTGTTGCAGGTTGTGAGGATACAATGAAATAAATGAGTCATTCGGGTTTACGTTACTACTTCCCATTTGTGAAAGGGCTTACAAAGCATTGTCTTATGTGCCTACTTTTGATTTTCACAGTAACAGCACGAGGTCAACCGGACAAGCATCATTGCCCTTCTCTTACCGTTAAGCTTAAACTATTCTGATGAACGTAAAGCAACATGTAACTATGAGTTATAGATTTCAGATCTGAATCCAAGTTTCTAGAAGCCAGAGCCAGTGCTGATCTTTCAATCACATTTTTACAATGGTTAACGTTCCTAGAGTTAGAAAACCTTACACACTGCAGCAGGAGTGGAAACAAACAACAGAAAGTCCCACACCACGAGGAGACCATACTGTGCACCAGGAGTGGAAGCAACGGAAAGTCCCACACCACGAGGAGCCCCACCGCCTCTCTGTTGGTCTCATCACTTTCTTTATCATCTCCAATGACTGCTTCTTCCTGACTCCATCTATATCTTTTGTGAACTAATCAGTGTATTCATATGGTCCTGTTGTTTGGTTTTCCATGGAAATCCTGTGGTCTAGATCCTCTCCAGTATACTTTTTATTTGAAAACAAATCTAATGTATTTCATTATATACTCATAAGAAAAATTGCTGGATATTGAATTTTCATTTATAGTAGTCAGGACAAAAAGCACTGTTGAAGTGGAAGAAACAAGGTTTTAACTTTTCTTTTCTTTTTTTTTTTTATTTTGCTCATTGGGCTTGAACTCTGGGCTTGGACACTGTCCCTGTGCTCTTCAGCTCAAGGCGAGCACTCTACCACTTGAGCCACAGTGCACTTCCAGTTTTCTAGTGGTTTATTGGAGATAAGAGTCTCACGGACTTTCCTGTCGGGGCTGGCTTTGAACCTCGATCCTCAGATCTCAGTAGCTAGGATTACAGGCATGAGCACCAGTGCCCAGCAACATTTCTATTTATGCTATATATATATATATATATATATATATAAGCACACATATGTATATATACATAATATAGGTGTATATACACATGCATGTATATACATATATGTGTATACATGTATATATAATCATATATGTATGTATATATAGAAGATAAGGATATATAGTATAATATTGGAGTTGGCCAGGGTGCTGTCCTTTAGCTTTCTTGCACAAGGCTGGTGCTCTCTCACTTGAGCCCAACTTCCACTTTGAGATTTTTGCTGGTTCACTGGACCAAAGAATCTCCTGGACTTTTCTACCCAGGCTGGCTTTGAACCTTAGTCTTTAACCTTCTGATTAGCTTGGATTACAGGTATAAACTACTTAAACTACTGGGTATCTGGCTCTTTTTTTTTTTAATCTTAATAGCAAAGAAGGAAAGGGTTGTACCTTATCTTTTCAGTGTCTTCCTTCCTGATTCCCTTCATTTTCTTTTTTTTTTTTTCTTGTAAAGATACTGAACAGAGGGGTTACAGTTACATGAGTATCTAAAGTTAGATGAGTTCCTATCGGGCACTGTTACCTCCTCCTTTGATTTTCCTCCACCATCACTTCCCTCCTCACCTCCCCAACCTCCCCTCCCCCGCATCATTGTAAAGTTGTTTTTCAACATAGTGTCCTGTATATCTCATCGTCACAATGGGTCAGCCTGCATCCCCATTTAAGCATTCCGCTATACCCCTTCCCCTCCCCAAATTACAAAAATGTATATACAAGACGCAGAAAACCGGAATCAAATACAGTGAAAATGGGGGTTATACCATAGGGGAAGAACTTACTAAAGAAACAAAAGAATCACATAGTGCATTATAAGTACATTAAAAACAATAGCAAGAAATAAAAAGTGCCTTGTGTCCCTGTCTTGGGGTACATTTCCCTCAACATTATCTCATATACATAGCCTTTTACCTTCTCTGTTTGTTGTAGACAGGTACTAGTCATCACAAACAAGGGAAACCATGGGACCTATGTTTCTTTGGGCCTGGCTTACTTCACTTAATAGAATTTTTTCCAAGTCTTTCCATTTCCTAACAAATGGGGCAGTGTCATTCTTTCTGATGGAGACATAGAATTCCGTTGTGTGTGTGTGTGTGTATGCCACATTTTCTTGATCTGTTCACCTACTGAGGGGCATTGGGGTTGGTTCCATATCTTAGCTATGGTGAATAATACTCCAATAAACATTGTTTAGGTTGTGCTGATAGCTTTGCTGCTGGTTAAACACTTGTAGAAAACTAAATCTAGATCCGTATATATTACCCTGTACCAGAATCAATCCAAATGGATCAAAGACCTCAAAGCCAAAGCAGACACCCTAAAAACAGTACAGGAAGGAATAGGAGAAACTCTAGGGCTCCTTGGTACAGGCCCAAATTTTCTTAATAGAGACCTAGAAACACAGCAAATCAAAGAAAGTTTGGACAAATGGATTGCATGAAACTGCAGAACTTCTGCAAGGCAAGGGACATAGCTAGCAAGATCAATAGAAAGCCCATGGACTGGGAGAAGAGCTTCACTAGCCATACAACAGACAAGGGTCTCATATCTAAAATATACTTGGAAGTCAAAAAACTAAATCCCACAACAAATCCTCAAAGAAACAACTGCCTGATTAATAAGTGGGCTAAAAACTTAGAGACTTCTCTGAAGAGGAAATAAGAATGGCCACATGAAGAAATGCTCAACCTCTCTTAGCCATAAAAGAATTGCAAATCAAGACAACATTGAGATTCCACCTCACCCCAGTCAGAATGGCTATAATCAAGAAATCAATTAACAACAAATGCTGCAGGGGATGTGGACAGAAGGGAACCCTACTGCATTGTTGGTGGGAGTGTAAACTTGTTCAACCACTTTGGAAAGCAGTATGGAGGTTCCTTAAAAGACTCCACATAGAGCTCCCCTATGACCCAGCAATACCACTTTTGGGCATTTACCCAAATGACCACAAACAACGTCATACCAAAGCTCCCTTTGTTTTCTTATTCTGGGTTTGGCTTATTCTAGGAAGGCAGTTATATTCATCACTGTAGCACTGGCACTGGCTTGTTCTTTAAGGTACCTGCCTCCTGAAGTCTCCAGGACTTTTTGTGAATGATGAATGTACCCCTGATGGGCCATAGACCAGAAGGTAGCATCAGGGAACGTGCCTTCTAGGGCTGGCACACAAAGGAGGGTCCAGAGGGAATCATTCTGCAGCGACAGGGCTACATTTCCTAAAGGTTGGAGAGACCTGTGAGATTTCAGCAGGAAAGGTGGTGATTCAGATTTTTTTTTTGTCTGAAGGCATCCCCAGTTGGTGTGAAAATCATCTAGTACAGTGTTTCTCACACTGAACACTGGAATCCCTGAATGGGAGCCTTGTTACAAATTGATTTCAGGACCCCACCCCCAGAGTTTCTGATTTAGTAAGTCTGTCTCTGTCAGTTAGGAAATCTTGCTTTGAAAACTACTGATTTAGACGCTACAGCTATCAATTAGGGTAGGAATGTAACTAGGAGACAATATGTATTTAAGTTCTTTATTTTCTCTCCCTCTCTTCCTCCTCCTCAATCTTTTCCTCCCCCAGAATTATTTTATTCAAAATCTGAAATGCTGTCAGTCTTTTCTCTCTTTTTTCCTGCAGTGCTAGGGATTGAACACTGTGCCTGTGTTATGCTATAACTGCTGACCTACAGCCTCCAGCCATTACTTTTTCTGAGATTCCTTGTATAGCTCAGAGTGGTCAGAATCTCAAGGTCCTCCTGACTCCTGTTATTACAGATGACTCTGCCATACCTGACTTGTCACCGAGTCTAGAATCTAAATGGAGTCAGAATGATAAGGTGGCTGGAGGAAATGACTCTAGATCTGAAAATGTCCCAGGTAGCTGAAAGCCTGAGCTCAGCTGTGAACTGATACTGTTGGAAGCATCTGAGCACCACTTTGGGCCTCCTTATGGAGAGGATACTTCACAGATGGCAATTGGCCTTCCTGTGCTCTAGAAACAGCAGTCGAATCAACAAAGCTCTGCTTTGATATTATGGTAAAGAAGAGATTTTAACAGATGCTGTCCTATGCTTCTTGGTTATTTTTGTTTGCTTTCTTAACTTTTTTTTGTCTTTTCTTTTTTGGTACTAAGGATTGACCCCAGGGTGTTGTACTTGCTAGGCAAGCGCTTTGCCACTGAGCTACCTTCCAGCCCTACTTCTTGATCATTTTTAATAGACAAAACAGTGTACTGATTTGTGTATTATAACATTTCTGAACACTTGTGAGCATTTTTAATGTATAACTCATCCTTGCAATAGCCTTTTAAGATAGGTATTATTATCTTCCTTCTATGAACAAAGATGCTGAAGTACAGAATTTAAATAATTTGCCCAGTGTCACAAAACCTGTAGGTGCAGTTTGGACAAGGCAATCTGGTGCTGAAGTCTATGATTGCTTTTCTATTTCTTATATCTATTTTTTGTTTATGTGGTACTGAAGAGTCGAATCCAGGGCTTCGTGCATGCTAGGCAAATACTACCACTAAAACACCTTCTAGTCCTAGGATTGCTTTTAACCATTGTGCCAGACTAGTGTACGTTTATCCTCTGAGCAGAGGTCCTTTCATGCACCTTAAAACAATCAAATAATATCTCAAATCAGTTTTACTACAAATAAATTCTTGTGATACTTAATCTTTCCTGTTAACCAGATTGGATTGAGCAGTCCCTGGAAAATTAGTATATCACACTTCTGGGAATATCTGTGAAAGACTTTTCATAGAGGATTCACTAAGGGGGCAGACCAATCCTGAGTGTGGGTGACACCATCCCATGGGCTGAGGTCCTGGCTACTAGTTCCACAACACCTTTCCCACCATGCAATGTTGAAACCTTTCAAACCCTGCACCAGAATGAAGCCTTCCTCACTTTAGGTTATTTTACTCAGTTATTTGTCACATAGATGAAAAACACTATCCCTGAGAAAGTTAACTGTAGTTAACTGAATTTGAGATTAAGAGCATAAACCTTCATAATGCTGACTTAACTCCACCTGCCAGTCTTCAATTGAGGGCTCCTCAGGACCACTTTTATGTTGATCAACTAACTTCTAAATTGAGAGCCTATCGATCCCTTAGGTTTGATAATTTGCTAGATTAATTTATAAAATTCAGAAAAATGCTAAACAAATTATTGTTTTTTTAAATAGCCAAAGTATACAATTTGAACCTACAAAGGAATAGACAAAGTCCAGGACTGTTTCAAATGAGAACCTCCCCCTATCAATATCAGGGGCCCTTTAGCCTCCTAGGATCAAGGTGTCACACTTTTCAGAGTATTGCCAACAAGGGCAGCTCACCTGATCCTCAGTGTTCAGAGATTTGGTTGGTATTTCTCTAAGTAGTTTTGCCAGCTGGAGTTATTGGCAACTGGAGAATTTATCTTTATTTCTTGAAGGTAGGGCTCATATCATGCAGGGCAAAGATGAAGCCCTCAAATCACTTTGGTCTTTCTGATGTGGCCAGCCCCCATCTGAACACCATCAGGTGTTCATTTGTGTGTGTGTGTGTGTGCGCGCGCACACACGCATGCGCGTGCTAAATAACAAGCTACTTCGGTTTCTTAGGAACTTCCCAGAGTTTAGAAGTTACTTCTCTAGGGAAGGTGACTTAGTGGTAGAGTGCTTACCTAGCATGCATGATGCCCTGGCTTTGGTTTCTCAGTACTACATAAACAGAAAAAGCCGAAAGTGGTGCTGGGCTTAAGCGGTAGAGTGCTACCTTGAGCAAAAGAAGCTCAGGGACAGTGCCCAGGCTGTGAGTTCAAGCTGCAGGACTTCTGCCCCCCACACCACCCCCAAAAAAAAGAAGTTACTTCTCAGGAACTTTGAACAGAGAGCAGCTACTTTCTTTGTTATACAGAAGCACAACCTGGAAAGTAGTGGAATAGGGACCTCTGTCCAGATGAGAATGTTATGACCTCATGCAGGTCAGCAGCTCTATTTCAATACCAGGCACTGTCTCACAGCCACAAGGAAAGAAAGAAATTCTCTTAGAATTTCTACAAAGAAGCCCTACGTTAGGAAAGGTAGCATTGCAGGAAGAATATTTAAAGTAGAAGAAAACTAGAGAGCTCCCTGTGGTTGCCACTCTGAGGAGCACTGCCCAGCAGTGATTTACAAGGAGCTCACACTCAGATGCAGATGAGCCAAAACAGGAAAGGGTCTTTACACAGTACAGGAATGGTGTTAGACTTACTGTATGAATTAAGGGCCTCTGGACTCTGCCCTGTGAAGCTTTTATACACCCCAAATGTAAATTACAGTGCTTATGAATGGGTGTTGGTTCACATGTAAATGAGAAAATACTTTGCTTAACTAAGTAGTGCCTCTGAACAGAATAGATATCTGGGAACTAGAGACTGTACTAGGTACTTGCAAATAATAGGGAGGGAGAGAGAGTTGTTCTAATTCCAAGGGATTTCCAGAGTGAAAAATAATGAGGGGAGGAATGGGGGAAGGGAAGGATAAAACATCAGAAGAAGCAATCTTCCATGAAAATCTGCCTGTGTGCCATTAATGCAAGTCTTTCCAAATAAAAGCAAGCAAATGAGAAAAGAGGAAAGAGATCCAAATAAAGGCTGGGTGAACTCTGAAAGGGATGGAGGCTTTTATTTTAAAGGGCTGGCTGTGATAGAAATATGCACATTGCACACTGTGTTTATGACTCACTCAAAACGTGCAATTTCCTATTATATTCAAGCTCTTTTTTTCTCTGAAGCTGACGCCCCTCAAATCTGATGGGTTTAATGGAGATCTCCAGTGTGAAGGAGATGAACTGATGCCGATGTCGAATTTGGCCTGACCATGCATCTGAGCACTCTGGCTTTTTGCAAGGTTGGTTGACTAGACCTTCTTCTGGGCCTTTGCTCTTTGTGCTCTGTGCAGATCTGGCAGAGATTGGGTTTTATGATAGCTATGTCAGCTCTTGAACTGTTGCACTGCCCTTCCCCTATTAAGTCTATCTGCTGATTTAAGCAGCATAAGCCAGTCCACAGTACTCATGCACAGCGTGGAACTTTAACATTCTCGGTTTTTTTTTGTTTGTTTATTTGTAAAGAAAATTAGAATCACATAATGTATGATAGGGCTTGTTGTCACAAACTCTGTAATACACATTTTAAATAGCTACCAATCTTGCCTAATGTCAACAAATTTGCAGTTATAGCATGTAATATCAAGCCTGACACTAAGGTTTGCCATATGTGTGTGTGTGTGTGTGTGTGTGTGTGTGTGTGTGTGTGTGTGTATACATACATACACACTGGCTGAAAACCTCTCACTTGGCACCCATCCATTCCTCCCCATCTCCCATTAGTATAGGAGAACAGATTCTCCTTGTAACCCATGACACCCATCCAAACAGTGTGTGTATTGTCTCCCTCCCTCTTTGTCTAGGACCCTAGACTGTCACTTCTCCTTCTCTCTCATTTATAGTCAATGTCTTTCTTTTGCAGAAGGTCTGTGACTACAACAGAATTATTGGTTCTTCCTCTTTTTCCACCCCAGTGATGGTGTCTCCTTTTGCAATGATGGTGTCTCATTTTCCTAATGGCACCACCATCTACTCAGTTGCTAAGGACAAAAATCCTCAAACATAGTCTTTCTTTTCTTCTTTTACCGTCATGTACTCAGTCCATCAGCAAATTCTATTGGCTCTATACCCATTGTTAATTAATTAATCTAAATCTGATCACTCCTCATCACTCCCCTGTTGTGGCTCTTTTACCATGTAGTATGGCAATAACCAATCAGGTTGGTAATTCTAGATTTTTTTAAAAATTCATTGCAGTCCATCTTCACATAATGAGGAGCCTTCATTGTTTTAAGACTTAAATATGATTATTCCATTTGCTCTGTTAACTCTATATATTCCAGTATGTTTCAAGGCATTTCTGAAATGATTAGAATTATTTTATTTCTATGACAAGTTGGCTATTTTCTACCAATTTTCTGTCGTTTGCCACATTTCCTGCTTATCAGTCACCCATTGGATGCAGTAGTGTTTATCTGCCTCAGAGTTCCCTTAGTTTCAGATGCTTTTATGATTAGTTTAATTTTATGATTGGGTCTGGATTAGTCAGCTTTTTGACTACTAAATAAATTCCCCAGCCGGGTGCTGGTGGCTCACGCCTGTAATCCTAGCTACTCAGGGGGCTGAGATCTGAGGATCATGGTTCAAAGCCAGCCCGGGCAGGAAAGTCCTGAGACTCTTATCTCCAATAAACCACTAGAAAACTGGAAGTGGCCCTGTGGCTCAAGCAGTAGAGCGCTCATCTTGAGCTGAAGAGTGCAGGGACAGCACCAAGCCCAGAGTTCAAGCCCCACGTCCAGCCAAAAATAAATAAATAAATTCCCTGAAGCTGAGTGCCGTTAGCTCACACCTGTAATCCCAGCTACCCAGGAGGCTGAGATCTGTGGATCAAAGTTTGAAGCCAGCCCAGGTTGGAAAGTTCATGAGACTCTTATCTCCAAGTAACCAGCAGAAAACTGGAAGTGGAACTGTGGTTCAAAATGGTAGAGCACTAGCCTTGAGCAAAATTGCTCTGGGACAGTGCCCAGGCCCTGAATTCAAGCTTCATGACCTCCCCTCACCCCCCCCAAAAGTCCCTCAAATAATTAACCTATAAAGAGAAAAAAAAGATCTTTTGGCTCACAATTTTAGAGGCTCTAGTCCATGATTGGGTAGGTTCATTGCTTTTATAGCCGTGGTACATGGATGCCAAACACCAATGCAGAGTATCTGGGATAGCAACCTCTGACCTCATGGTAAGGAAGCAACAGAAGTACCAAAATTTTCCTTGAGAGCACATCACCCATGAACTCAGAACTTCATAGTAGGCCATGCCTTCTAAGGATTCCAGCACCACTCTATGGACCAAGCCTTTAACATCCCCAAATTATAACAGATTCCTTTTTATCACTTCTGCCTCTGTTAAAATTCTACCTCACCCCAGCAGCTAACTATTGTCTCTAAGTAAGGAAATTCTACCTCCCAATGTTGTGTTTAATTTTCTTCACAGCATTTATCACCAGCTGAGGTCAATGTTATTTGCTTGCCATTTATTTCTGTTTTCTCCCAAATACATGACAACCTCAATACGAATGGGAATCTAGGGTTTTTGTTCGTTGCTGTTCTCTGGTACTTGAAACAAATGGCTGGCATATAATAGATGGATGAACAAAAACTTGGAACTTTCCTATTAAACTTAAAGTTGTTTCAGCCTATGTCCTCTCACAAGGAAAAGAAAACAACACCTAACTTCTCTCTTCCCAACAATTTCAGTCATCTATGTACCACACTCATATCTCAATCACTTTCCTTCTATTGTCCTTTGGGCTGCTAAAACTGAGCACCATCTTGGAAGAGAATTGGAGAATACATGCAAATATTCTTTTTTCCCCTTGGTTATTTTTTCTCAAATGGAATGCTATCAGGTCTAATAATAATACTTGTATTAAAATGTTTTTCATTGCTCAACAAAGCTAGAAAAATGAACACATAGCCTGTCAATGTCTGATTCTATTTTTCTTAAAGCAATATTTTTTAGTTAGATCCTAGATCTAAGAAAAGAGGCTAGAAATTGAACCCTTATTTCTATATATTAAAAAAAGGCTTTCAACATAATCTTGGCCATTTTTGGACTTGTGAATAAATTATGTTCTGTTCCTGTGTGTGATCAGAAATATCTATATAGGACTAGTTAGTGGAAATGGTCTTTGGATCATGAAAGGATTTTATATTCATCAGGGTTAAACAGGTCTCAGACCATTCCTTCAAATTGCAAGACATTCTGCCTTGCTTCAAGTTTTATCAATAGGACATCTTTGTCAGGCACTCGTTCTCACAGGGCTCCAGTACAGTGAGAACATCAGATCCTATCCTGAGCTGCTGGGCTGCGTTGAAATGCATTCCAAATAGTTTTCAAGAGAATGAACACTGCAAAATTGTGATGGATAAGCCATGCAATTATTTGAGAATGACAGTCTATGTCTGGTGTACTTTGTAATTCTGTAACTTAAGTAATTGTGAATCAAAAAACTTCATTGTAGTCAAATAACAAAGAATTTACTGTTTTGCCAGGGCTGGTCCAATAACTCTCTGGAATTTGATATTTAACTGTGCAAGTTTACTAATTCTATAACTTTTCCATAATTAAAGACAAAGTGAACTTTCATCATTATTAAGACTGGCGTATTACAGTCATTATATTGACCCCAGTGCTTAAGATACTTCTGGGTCACTGAATTTTTTAAATAGTGATTTATTTGTTCTTTTTTTAAAATTTCTTCCAGTCCTGAGGCTTGAACTCTGGGCCTGGGCATAGTATGTGAGTTCCTTTTGCTAAAGGCTAGTACTTTACCACTTGAGCCATAGCACCATTCCACTTTTTCCATGATTTAATTGGAGATAAGAGTCTCACAGACTTTCCTGCCCCAGTTGGCTTTGAACCATGATCCTGAGATCTCAACCTTCAGAGTAGCTAGGATTTCAGGTGTGAGCCACCAGCACCTGGCTTGTTTATTCTTATTTTAGGCCCTGGAGTGATCAGTGCATAGCTTCCCATAGTGGGAAAGTTAGAAAGCTCTTTACGAAGCAGAGATCTTCAAAAATGTTTAAATTACTGGGAATTCTTTGTATTATTTTGTAATATATATGAATAGAAATAACTTGAATGTATGTCTAAATGAAGGAAAACACTTGAATTTCCTTTTCAGGAACACTTGTTTCCCTGAAATACCCTGTCTGTTGTTACACCATGTTATTACTAGAGTGGGTTGGGGAATTGTTTGGAGCCTATTTATTCCACATTTTCTCTATTGCTCAAAACTATCAATCAACTACTACCCATTAAATTTTTTCTTATCAAACTGTAGATGGAGAAATGAGTTTAGCTTCTTATGTTACTGTGACATTTCAAAGGTATATTATTTCCTCACACTGGGAAAATTAAACTTCTCATAAGATTAAATTGCAATACTTTATTGCTTTCTTTGTTTTGAATCATTCTAAAGTCCTATATGCTTCTGCTCCTTTGAAAGCATCTTTGCTGAATAAATTGTAAGAGCTTTAAGAAAGAAAAAAAAAATAACACATAGATGAAAGTTAATGAAGAATAGTGTCCAAGAAACAGAATTTCAAATGAAGCTTTACATATAGGAACAATATTCTCCTAGGATCATAGTAAGAGGAAGATAAGATTCTGAGGAAAAAGATAATAAAAAATAAGTTAAAGCTTTATAATAAAAATTGAACTGGGTACCAGTGGCTCAGGCCTATAATTCTAGCTACTCGGGAGGCTGAGATCTGAGGAACATGGGTCTAAGCTAGCCAGGGTAGTAAAGTTCATGAGGCTTTTAGTCCAATTAACTACCACAAAAAGTCAGAAATGAAGCTTTGACTCAAAGTGATAGAGTGCTAGCCTTGAGCACAGAAGCTCAGGGACAGCACCCAGGCCCTGAATTCTAGCTCCAAGGCTAGCACCAAAAAAAAAATTTTTTTTATGTTTAAAGTGACTGGATTTCAGAGGCTCCCATATTCAGAGTGAGTAATAGTGAATGATATACAGTTGTGGAACATAAGGAAAAAATGATTCCTCCAAAGGCTTTATGATTGTGACTAGGTCAAGTGACGAAGAATGGAACTACACTAGAAATACTAGCTCTCAGAGGTCCAGAATCATTACCTGATACTACGATCAGTTTTTCCTTAACCTCTCTTGTCTTTATTGTTCTCCAAACCAGAAGAATAGCAATTGCTGTGCAAGGCTTTTACATAAACTCTATCTGGTAACTATTCTATGTAGACCACATACAAACCCATCACATTCACAACATGTAGTGAATATCAGATCTTGTAAAATATAGAAATAATTACCAACTTAAAAAACCCCATAAACTAAATTTGAGCTAAATACTTTGGGAGAAGTATAGTTGTAGAAAGAGGAATTATTCTAAATTACCTTTCCTTATGGTAAGATAACTCACATGAAGTTAAGGGGCCCATATAACCTTCATAAACACAGCACTAAAAACATGTGCAAAATAGGTATTCAGTAATTATTTAGTGAATGAAAAAAGACACACACTCTGAGGGATGAAAAACTACAGTGCTCTGGAGACCAGTGAGGCAGTAAAGTGTTATTTGACAGGGGACTTGGCTAAGTTGTTAATGTATATTGCAGACTCCTGGGCCACCAGTAAAAGAAAAAGGTTTTCAAAGAAATATAATCAATATTCTCAAGAAGAGAGAAAACAAAACTGTGCAAACTTTCTAAGTGAAGCTAGAGAAGACAAAATAACATCAGAAAACAGAAAAAGAAATAAAGAATAATGCCAGCAAATATAAAACTTACAGATAAAATTAATCAATAGTCATTCCCAAATATGAATGGTCTAAATAGACCAACTAAAAGAGACTGCTAGAGTGAACACACACCTGTTTAATTAATTTTTAAATATAAGAACAAATAGATGAAATGTCAAGGGAATGCATAAAATGTATAGTATCAAGAATGAAATCTGGATAAAGAGTGAACTTTGGATAATGATGTTAGTGTAGGTACGACCATGGTGACAGATGTCTCAGTTTTGTAATGGATGTTATAATGAAGGAAACTGTGTATGAGTGAGGTTAGGGATGTGTAGAAGAGTTCCAGTTTCTCTGGGAACCTAATCCTGCTCTAAAAATATGTTTCTAAAAAGGAAAAGAATGGCTGATACTATGCTTACATTAATTTTTTAAAGGTGGAGGGGTTATATCATTTTTTTAAAAAGCTGACTTCAAGAAAGGAAAATTATATTAATGTAATCTCTAAATGTCATCTTTTTCATTATTTCATTTTAACTTTCTTCTGAGGGTGAGTTTTGAGCCTTTTAACTATGTTTCTGAATTTTTTTCCTTCAAACTCTTTATACTTTACCGCCTGTAATTAAATTGTCAAATAGCAATTAAAATTCTGTGCATTTTACTTATTTATAAAGCACATTGTCACACTGAGTGTGATGGTGTACACCTGTAGTCTCAGCTACTCAGAAAAATAAGGCTGGAAGATTGTTGAATCTGCCAATTCAAATTCAAAACACTCAAATTGCTGGGTAATATACCAAGACCAGGTCTCAAGCAAACAAATAAAAAAAGGAAGGAAGGAAGGAGAAGCAGGCAGACAAGCATATTGTCTCTTTTTGGGGGATGTAGTTGTTGTTAGTATATTTGTATTATCATGCATTGTCAGTTGTTAAATGATACATCTGCAGTGTTCAATGACTTTAAATCTTCTATCCAGCATAGTAAAATGTTACAATCAGGGAAGCAAAAATGCTACTATTGGCTAACATGATTTGAGAAATTCTATGTGTATGTTTTTTATATAAAAGGTAGACACTAGTATTATCTTCATTGTATGGACAATAAAAGCTGTGAGAAGCTGTCAAATTTATCCAAGGTTACTGATGGTAAGTGGTAGAACCCAGGCTTGAATTGTTCTGTGCGGGACTCTAGAGATCTAATACTTAATCTCCACATGTTAACTTTTCTCTTCCTAAAGAGTAGTAGTAGTAGTATTGTTACACAAGTGGACTTGCATCTGATACATGGAACTGGAGTATTGTAGCACCTGGTTTCTTCTATTTTGTATTCCTTATACTGCATTCTTCAGCCTTAACCTCAAAGCTCTGTGGTCTCCTAATTTTCTTCTAGTAGTTCCAGCTTCCATTCCTTCTCTTACACTGAACAGTAGAAATCTTCCCCCTACAGCCTTTCGGTTTCATTCATTCCACAATTTGTGTGACTTAGACATGGAAAGGGTCATCTTATTACTTGGACTTGATGCAGTGGGCGATGGTGGAGGGAATATCTGATGCTTTCATTAAATGTAAGCAAGTTACTAAAATGTTTTAATGTAGAATGGTTTAAGACACATACATTGCTGCACGTAATTGTCATGTAAATGTAATACTAGGTATGGGTAGAAGCCACTTGGCACAGAGACTATTTGTTTTAGATACTTTGGGTTTTTGTATTTGGACTGTTTTTCCCAAGCTGTGGCATTGAGATATTAGTTGACTTTTAAGCTTGTACTCGCTCTTTCTTAGACACTGTCAGCTATTGCCACAGATAACAATGAGCATCAGTCAGCACAGTTGTGCATTGATATAACACAACAACTAATAGTATTTATAATGTACTCCTTTTTTTTTTTAGGCAGATGCTTTGCTGATCACTTCTGATAAACAAGTGAGAGTATCAGACTTAAAGTATATTTTGTACAACTGCAACACACTGCATGTGTCATTATGAAGAATTAAATTGTTTGGGCTGGGAAGGTGGCTCAGTGGTAGAGCGCTTGCCTTGCATGCCTGAGGCCCTGGGTTCGATTCCTCAGCACCACAGAAGCAAAAAGAAAAAAGCTGGAAGTGGCACTGTGGCTCAAGTGGTAGCATGCTAGCCTTGAGCTGAAATGCTGAGGGACAGTGCCCAGGCCCAGAGTTCAGGCCCCCGACCGGACCCCCACCCCCCAAAAAATTAAATTGTTTTCAACACTGGAAGAGTAAAATGACTCTCCAGAGAAGCAGCATCAAAGATGTTGTTTCTTTTGTGAAATAGAATTACAAACCAAGAAGCAAGGCTTGACCTTAAGCATCATCATCAAGGTCATTCTCTAATATGATCAAAGATACAAAGTTTGTGGCTGGTGCAGCTGGAGCCCAGCCACAAGATACTGGAGTGGCCTTAATTCCTCATTGATGAGCTTGTCACTCTACCCCGGGAATAAAGACTCACACTTCATCTGTCATCACCTATCCACAGGGACAGGAGGTAAAGAGATTTGTAGAGTAAGAGAGGGTCCTTTAACTGCTAGAAAGGAGGAGGGTACACTTGACCAACAGCAAGTGTGCCCCGAGCACTTGTCTGGCTGAAAAATTGAAGAAAGAGTGTAAAGAAACCACATAGTAAAATGCAAACGGTTTATACAATAAGAAGAGAAAAAAAATTTTCTCCCCTTTTGTTGCTGTTTTTGATTTCTGCACCCTATGTCTTATAATAAGCTTATCTGATTTCAGGAGGGGGAGGGGAAGCACAGAAACAATGAGACAAAGGGCGAACTAATTCAGCAGTTATACTTGTGGAACGTTATCTTGCAAATGACCTATATAACTTGGAGGAAAGAGGAAAAAATACTGGGGGAACGTGAGGGAGGAGGTTGATACTGTTCAAAGAGAAATGTACTCATGACCTGACTTGCATAGCTGTAATCCCTCTGTACATCACCTTGACAGTAATAAAATAAATATATAAACAAAACCACATAGAACAGCTGAGGTGATTGGGAAATCAAGGATAAATTAGTCTTAATGATACAACTTATTGTCTTCTATTTACTCATACAATATTTAACACCAATGGCTTCTTCTGGGCTTTAATACCAGATGTGAAGGAGACTGATATGCTTTATAGACACAGAGCCTATTCTTTGGTATGCCTGGGGTACATTCTTTGTCCTGTGGCTGGTACCCCTTAAACCTGATGTGTACAAAACAATATGAGCAATTCAGTTGGTTCTTAATCCTGCCTTTCAAATTTCCTTCTCACTTGTCCCCCCAAATAACATTTATGTCCACTAGATTAATATAAATCTTACAAGGAGTAAGAATGAACCAATGGATAGGCAGAGCAATTGTTGGCAAAATTACAGACTTGCACCTGAATGATAAAAATTAATTTAACATACCCAGTAGACATTTAGCTTTTGTTGTTTTTGAAACAGTGCTAATATTCAAAAGTGTTATAATGTTTCTTATTCAAGCCAGAACAAAAAGTAGAAAAGACATCAACTCACCCCAAAATGTGTCTCTTTCTTTTATTTGAAGATTTAAGATGGGTCTCTGGGAGGTAAATATGGACATTTGTTATTTCTTCAAAAAACTCAAATATGCAAGTGAGAGTCCCTGCCCTTTAGTGTAGTTGCCCAACCTTTTCATCTACCCCAAGGCTCTGCTTGCCTCCTGACAGCAGAGTGGGTGAACGGATTGTCAGAGAGGAATGAAGGTTATTCCTCCCACAGATCTGTTCAGCAGAGCATCCCTATGGAAGTTGAGGGCCAGGAGTTGATGATTTTACATCTGACTGTACTTGCAAACCATGTTTCCTTGTGTATCCCCAGCCAAGTTTGAAGGCCACTAGGTTATAGAACAAATGCAACTGTGTTCAGCATTTTGCAGTTTTGCAGTGAATAAAATCTTGAAGGTGCCAGGTGCTGGTGGCTCACGCCTGTAATCCTAGCAAATCAGAAGGCTGAGATCTGAGGATCCTAGTTCAGAGCTAAGCCTGGGCAGGAAAGTCTGTGAGACTCTTATCTCCAGGTAACCACCAGGAAACCAGAAGTGGAGCTGTGGCTCAAAGTAGTAGAGCGCTAGCTAGCCTTGGAGCAGAAGAGCTCAGGGATAGCACCCAGGTCCTGACTTCAAGTTCCATGACTGACACCCACATATGTATGTTCCTCCCTCACGGTATAACCACTGTTTTCACTGTATTTGATTCTGGTGCCCTGCATCTTGTATATACTATTTTTCTAATTTGGGGAAGGGAAATAACAAAATGCTGAAACAAGAATACAGGTTGAGTCCTTGTCACAATGAGACATACAAGACACTACATTGAAAACGAACTTTACAACTTGGGGAGGGAGAGAAGTTAGGGAGATGGGGAGGGAAGAGATAGTAGGGGAAAAACAAAGGAGGGGGTAACAATGCTCGATAGGAAATATACTCATTACTCATGTAACTGTAACCCCTCTGTACAGTATCTTTACAGTAAAATTTAAAAAAATCTTGAAGGCATTTATAAAAATAGAGTTCTTGTGGAATATTTCAATATACACTGATTGATACAGTAACTATATGAATTTTCCTTGTGTTTGTGCAAGTCCTGGGCTTGAACCCAGAGCCTGGGCACTGTCTAAGTCTTGTTACTCAAGGCTAGCTCGACCACTTGAACCACACCTCCACTTCTGGTGGTTCATTGTAGATAATAGTCTCATGGGCTTTCCTGCTCGGGCTAGCCTCAAACCATGATCCTCAGATCTCAGCCTCCTGAGTAGCTAGGATTATAGTCATGCTCAGTTATATTTGAACTTAGTTTAACTCAAGCCACACTTAATGCACACTACCTAAGATGCACACAATAAGCCATATATATACCAAAATGAAAGAGGCTTCACAACTGATAATATTTAAAGAGAGTGTTAGCTTCTACCTCATATTACATTTGAAAAATATATTGCTATATTAATCCCTTCTAGACTTTGGCTTTGCCATAATTTACATCTTTGAAGAAAAACAATTGATTTTGAGACAAGTCTCCATATGTCACCTAGTTTGGCCTTTAACTTGCAATCTTCCTGCCAACTGGAATTACAATTATGTACCAATATGCCTAGTGAATATTTTGGGGGGAAAAGTATTTTAAAAAGTTGGGGGGCTGGGAAGGTGGCTCAGTGGTAGAGCTCTTGACTTACATGCTCGAGGCCCTGGGTTCGATTCCTCAACACCACATAAGCAAAAAGAAAAAAAGCCGGAAGTGGTGCTGTGACTCAAGTGGTAGAGCGCTAGCCTTGAGCTGAAGAGCTGAGGGACAGCGCCCAGGCCCAGAGTTCAGGCCCCACGACCGGACCCAAAAAAAAAAAAAAAGTTGGATCAAATTGTTCAAGGTTTGAAAATGCAACAAATTTTTCTTAAAACACTCCTGGATAGGGTACTTAATGTACCAAAGAAATAGCAACTTAAGGTAATTAATCAGTCATGTTTTAGGTTTTCAGGCAGCCTTACAGAACAGTTCTCTTCTAGATAGGAGCTCATGGACAATGAGCTCTTGCTGTGTGCAAATCAGCATTGCTGGATGCCCGTGACACTCATGTGAGCAAAACCATCTCTGTCATGAGATGCTGCTAAACAAAGATCAGGTAGTCAAGTTAAAAGGATGAGACTACAATGCTTGATAAGAAATGTACTCATTATCTTGCCCATGTAATTGTAACCTCTCTGTACAGTATTTTCACAATAAAAAAATAAAATAGAATAAAATAAATAAATAAATAAAGCATAGTCTTCTATATTAAAAAAAAGAAAGGATGAGATGGGACTGGTTGGCTGTAGAATCCCATTTTACATCCTGAGCTCACCACATGGTTCTTGGAATCCCTGGCACCCCACCATTTTATCTAAGCCTCAGTTTTATATTCTGATCATTAAGAGATAATAATGTCTTCCAGAGTTGTTGGAGCAAT
Source organism: Dipodomys ordii (assembly GCF_000151885.1). NCBI lineage: Eukaryota > Metazoa > Chordata > Mammalia > Rodentia > Heteromyidae > Dipodomys > Dipodomys ordii. Next base: position 1,033,917 of record NW_012267373.1, on the reverse strand, counting down.
TAATTAAAGTCTGTAACCCTTGTAAATGGTTGGTTACTTTTGAGATTTCTCTTACTCTTCTTGACTTTATTTTGAGCTTTTCAGACTAGTTCAAACAAGCAGACTGTATCCGCTAGCTCATTCCTTGTACAGTCCAGATTTTGTCTCATGACTTCATAGAAAGTGAAGATGAGAAAGTCATTAATAATGTAATCAAATACTCAAATCTCAGGGTTGAGCAAGACTTTGGAGATCAGTGATAAATATGGAGTTAGATGAATCTGAGTGATGATATGCAAATCAGGCAGCATCACCAAATCAGGATACAGAACATTTCCTCCATCTTAAAGAGCTTCCTTGTGCTCTTTTGTCACAAAACATCTCAGAGCCCCTGACTAAGGTGGACAGATTTAATTTTATAGAATTTGAAATAAATGAAGTTCTCCAGTACATGGTCTTTCATGTTTGAGATGGGTGGGGTTTTTGTTTCATATAATTTTGGTGATTTATCCATATCATTATGTGCCAGACTATCCCATACCTATTTTTTCACAAATTGTTTCATGGTGTATATATAGAACAACTTGTTTATCTATTGCCCACTGGAAAAGATTCAAGTTGTTTCTAGCTTTGGGCTATTATAAATAATGCTACTATGGGCATCCATATATACAGTTTTGGGTGGACATATGATTAACTAAAAGGCTTATGAGTAAAAAAAAAAATCACAAATTCACCTTGTAAAATATATGTACAACCTTGTTTTCCAAACTGTTGATAGCATTATATTTTCCCACATACAGCATAGTGAATTCCAGTTGCTCCAAATCTTCTCAACCCTCTGTGTAATCAGTCTTTGTGTTATCAGTATTCTAGCAGGGATAGAGTGGTATCTCTGTGTGCTTTTAATTCGTATTTCTCTGACGATTTGTGATGTAGGAATCTTTTCATATGCTTCTTGATGTTTACATATTTTATGTCTAATCAACCCTTTTGTCCATGTTTAAGTTTAATCAACTTTGTTTTAAATTGAATCGAAAGAATTCAGGAGTTTTGAGTACTTAGAACACATTCATGTGTGGAAAAAGTAAACAAATTATAGTGAGGAAGCAGAGAAGACAGCATTTCAGGAAGGGACAAGTCTGTAGCTATGAGTTACAGCCTCTTTTCCCAGTAGGACTGAGTGATATGCTACTGCATGCCATGCAATACCGATTTATTGACACCATGGCAAGAGGTAAATGGAAATCTCTGAGATGAAAATGACAGTTTCTAGAGATACAAGTACTTTTTGATTGTTGGGTTTGTTTATTTTGTCTTTTGCTGTAGTATCCAGATATAAATTCTTGTTAAAGAGGCAATAAATGATTGTTTGTTAATATAAGTTTCTCCACAATCGCAAAGGTGACCTTCCAACTTACCATGCCGTGGAAGATGTTAATGAAGCTGTGTGATTGTACATCTCAGAGCGCAAAATGACTTAAATTAGGATAAATATTGCTTGATGATAGACAAAATGAAATGGACAAGTATTCTGCTTTTCTCTAATTTGAAATAGGATGCTTACATACAACATGATGTAAAGTAGTACAACAGTAACAGTATCTTGGGGGTTTTTGTTTGTTTGATCATAGGACTTGAACTCAGGGTCTGGGCACTGACTCTGAGCTCTTTTGCTCAAGACTAGCACTCTACCACATTGAGCCACAGCACCACTACCGGTGTTCTGGTGGTTAACTGGAGATAAGAGAGTCACAGACGGGCTGGGAAGGTGGCTCAGTGGTAGAGCGCTTGCCTTGCATGCCTGAGGCCCTGGGTTCAATTCCTCAGCACCACATAAGCAAAAAGAAAAAAGCCGGAAGTGGTGCTGTGGCTCAAGTGGTAGAGTGTTAGCCTTGAGCTGAAGAGCTGAGGAATAGCGCCCAGGCCCAGAGTTCAGGCCCCATGACTGGACCCAAAAAAAAAAAAAAAGAGAGTCACAGACTTTTCTGCCCTGGTTGACTTTGAAGTTCAATCCTCAGATCTCAGCCTCCTGAGAAGCTAGAATTATAAGTGTGAGCCACCAGTGCTCATCACAATATTTTCTTATATACAGTACAAAGATTTACTTATTAGTTGTTAGTCTATAAGAATGATGTCTAAACTGTAACCTCTCTGTACAACATCTTTACAATAAAATAAAATTTAAGGGAGAGGCTGGGAAGGGATGTGAAGGGTAAACAAAGAGGAGGCTGCAATGCTTGGTAAGAAATTTATGCATTATCCTGCCCATGTAATTGTAACCCCTTTGTACAATATGTTCACAAATAAAATAAGATAATAAAATAAAATTTAAAAAAGGAAAAAAAAGAATGATGTCTAACACACAATAATTTTGTAGTAAGAGCTCATCACCACATGTTTATTCAGCATCATTGTACATCCTATGCAGTGCCCATAGGGTTACTTGACAGAACCTCAATAATCATGTCAGTATACCTAATAGGTTTAGGAAATGCATACCAATACCCATTTTTACATGACAAAAATAGGCAAACAGTTTTTGAGAGACAATCCAGACCACTGTGGCTTCTTTATTGTTGGTTTCCAATTCGGATTGTATAAGTAGCTTACATGTTGTACTATTGTAATGTAATAAACTGGATATATACTAGATAAAAGGACTAGAGACAAAATGAATTGGGAAGTCACACATGATGAAAGTCTTTGTGAAAATAGTAAGGCTGCATATTGAAAATAATCATGTTTGAAATAGAAACCTGAAAAGAATGCATTAAAAATGCAGTTTCTGAAATAGGGCATAGCTCCAGTGGTAGAACATTTGTTTAAAAACTGAAGACTGTGAGTTCTATCCCCAGTACTGCCAAAACAAATGCAGCTTATGTCTCCAACACAAAGAAGCATACTCTAGACTGTAGACTCAAATTGGGAGACATGAGTGTCCAATTCAAGCTTCCCCTCTTCATTTCTTCATTTTTTTATTTTTTATTTTTTTGCTGGATGTGGGGCTTGACCTCTGGGTCTGAATGCTGTCCCTCAGCTCTTCAACTCAAGGCTAGTGCTCTACCACTTGAGCCACTGTGTCACTTCCGGTTTTCTGAGTGGTTTATTGGAGGTAAGAGTCTCTTGAAGTTTCCTGCCCGGGCTGGTTTTGAACCAAGATCCTCAGATCTCAGCCTCCCGACTAACTAGGATTACAGGCATGAGCTCCTGCACCTGGTTTCTCCTCTTCATTTCTTTCAGACTAATTTGACCACTGATGATAAAAGGCATTTTCCCACAGTGCCTGGCATGGAACATACAGTAGATACAATTTAGTATGCTACTTGGGAATTCCCAAGAATTATATTTAGAACAAAACTTTTTTAATCCATTATATCTTATGACAAGAGATGATGCTACAAATAAAGTTAGCTGAAATCAGGCTAATGCAGCCTTAGATATCTGAAATTCCACCTGCTTTTCTACAAGGGTGACATCTGCCAAATGCTCTCTCATCCCAGAGAATTGCATTCCACCCATTCTGTAAGTAGATGAGAGATCCTTCAGATACAAGTTCCAACCAATGCTTTAAACTCCCACATCATTAAGGACTTCCCTTTGTAAATGTCAGGTTAAACTTAGGAGGGAAAGATTTGTCTATCCTATCCTCATAGCTAAGTCCTTCTTTCATACAATTTACTCCTTGTGAGCCCGAAATTAATTAAAACTTCTAATGATGAAAAGCTTATAAAAGTGATCTAAAGGCCTAGGATTTGGCCAAAAATGAAACAAACAACAAAAAAACATTTAGCGTTTATCTCTTGTACCTCTCTCTTCTGACCTATCATGATAAATATCATCATGGAAACTTTCTCTGTTTTATTTTATTAGATGCTCAGAGGAGATTTTCAGAGCTACAGGTTAAAAATCAGTGCACTCCTCTATTTTTAGAGTGCTGAAAGGACCTATTAAAAATAACTGCTACCTTCTAAAAACACATTATGTTCTAGACAGCATATTAAGAACTTTTTATTATGCACTAACCTAATCTTCACAAAGCCATTGGGAGCTATCATCTTCTATGTCATTTTAAGTTGAGAAAATTAAAGCCCATGATGGTTTTGTATTATTACTTAAGGTCACATCAGCAATAGATTGCAGAGCAAAGTTCTGAAACCTTGGAGATGTTCTTCTCCATTGTATTTTCAGTATTTCCTTTTGGCAGAGCTCAGGTTTGAATTCAGGTCTTGTGCTGGCTACCGCGTTGCTGGATAGCATAATGCACTCCCTACTTGTGGCATATGGTCCCACTTCCTATCCAGCCATACTTGTAGACCATGGTCCTTCTACTTTCTGCCCCTGCCATGTCTGGCATGGTGGACATATACTAGCGTGATTAGCTTCTTCTGTTGAGATGAACTACTCTCGCTGACTTTTCTCTTCAGTCTGGCCCCTGGTTGCAATCCTTCTGACCTCAACCTTCCATGTAGCTAGGCTTACAAGTATGAGCCATCAGTAACTAACTACAAATATTTTATTAATAATCCTTGTAAGGACCATATCACCCAGCCCATCTCTCACACAGAATCCAGTACATTACTCATGTTAAATTTTATCTTCAAAGACACTCCTTCTGTTTCCTCAGAGATGCATTATGATTCTTAACATCTTCTTCAAAAGTATCAAATTACTCTTTATAGCTAAATTTATCTTTTATATGACTTTCCACGATCTTTCTCATCTTTCCCTTTATTGAAGAGGACTCTCAGACATACCAACTACAGCAAATATGAGGGAAACATAATGTTCAGCTATTTAGGTATTCATATAATGGAAACCATCAGATGATTTAATCACAGAACAAGGAAAAGTTCCTTCTGCAGTTTTTTACCTTTTTTTGGGGTGGGGGGTTGGTTGTGGGGCTTGAACTCAGGGCCTGAACGCTGACCCTGGAACCTGTGCTCAAAGCTAGTGCTCTATCCCTTGAGCCACAGTGCCACTTTATCTCCAATTAACCACTTTTTGAGTGGTTAATTGTAGGTAAGAGTCGTATGGGGATTTTTCTACCTGGGCTGACTTTGAAGCATGATCATTGGATCATTGCTTCCTGACTAGCTAGGATTACAGGCATGAGCCAGTGTTGCCAAGCCTGCACTTTATTTTTGAATGGCTGTCCTGAACTTTATATTCCAATGTGGTAACCTCAGAAAATGAGAAAATTGTAAAAGAACTGAATTTTTATTTTTACAATACAAATTAAGGTTCAGTGAGGTTTTAATTTTGCACTTCAACTGATGTGAAATAATGCTATATCATTGTCATTTCAGTTTCCCAGGGAGTTTTGTATCCAGCGCAACATATGAACGTCTTTACTCATTCATTTTTCTGTTTCTTGAGTTTGTTACTTTGTTTTATTCAGGGAAAAAGAAATGGAAATATAACACAGGCATAGACTTCGTTGCTACTTAGTAAAATTGCAGCTAGGCTGTGATGAACTTAAAACAGCATGGTGGTGGCTTGATTTCCAGTGGCTTATCTCTCTGAGCTTGCTGATAGGAAATTTCCCAATATCAAGCAAAGATGCTCATTAAATATGCTTCTGCCAAGTCAGAGAAACTGTTTTTCCTGCCACCATATAAATTACGAAGTGCAATTCTGCCAGCTTCCAATTTAACCCCAGCTATGGGAATCTGGAAGAACTTGGAAAATGAGTTATGCATGATAGAGAAAATTCACTATGTGCTCTTACAATGTTACTTTGCAGAACTTTCAACCAGACCTCTAAAGAGCAAAATGAAGTTATTTGACTCACCAAGTATTTATCCCTTCTACCTCAACTCTACTCTTCATTCCTCCCCAAGGAACTCTTTACACGTCAAGCTACACTGTGGCCAAAAGGCAAACAGCAGGAAAGAAAAGGAGAGAAAAGCAGAGTCTAGTTAATTCCAGACCCTGGCTAATTGGCATCTAAATAATTAAGAACTGGCTCTAAAATAACATCCCAATACCTAAAAGAAGCTCCCTGGTGATTAGGGAACAGGGAAGAGTATTCAAAATTTTGGAACATTTATCAAGTAGTAGGAGTCCAAGGCTCTGGGCTAAAAGCCGAAAGTTGGACGCAGAGACCCCAGTAGGAGAGAGGAAATTAACAGCTAGCTGGAAGCAGTGTACTATCTAATAGCTAAAGGGGGAAAAAAGACCAGCTTTCATTTTAGTGATGAAATGGTGGGTAATTGGAAGTGTGAATGGACAGGGTTTTAGTCTCAAAGCCTTTTCTTTGAAGCTTGCATTCTGTTCCAGTTGTATTGTTCAGTAAATACCTATCTACAAACTATAGATAAAAACCATGGGAGAAGTACTGCTTTGGCTATGTCCCAGGTTCAATTAAAGTAGAGGGTAAAGGCAATTCCTCAGAAGATTGAAAGGAAAACCATCTCATTGTTGCCTAAAGTAACAGGCAAGTTCAACCCAAAGTTAACCATTGTTGGGTAGAACTGATTACCAACGGTGTTACATTTGGTAGGTGTTAAAAGACCAATCTTAGAAATTCAATACCAAATGACAGGTTTATTTATTTATTTAACAGCGTTATCATGGACAAGAGTTCTATGCAACCAATATTTAATAAGTAGCAAGAAAATAAGTTGCCTGTGGACACTTTGAAATAGTGGCTCCTTTCTGTATCTGGCTGTTTTGCATGCCAGTGCTTTGAAAGAGGTTGACTTTGGACTTAACACAATTTTTCTATTTGTGGTCCTTCCTAAGAAGAACAAGAGACTCCCAAACTGAAAATGAGCAAATAAACACAAATGTCTGAATTGACACTGGCTAGTCCTCAGTGAACACCTAGCTGTCAAAACTTTCTCTGAAAACACTTGATTGTCGGTGTTTGTCCCCTTGACAGTATGTGGAAGTTGGATCAGAGGATAATTCTGGAGGTATTTGTGTTTAGACTGACAGAGGAACTCCTTGTCAAGAGGACTTCAGGGACTTAAGTCCCTGAAGCTCGGGGGAAGCAATATTATTCAGGCTTACTACTGTCTTTGGGGAGATGAAGTGGTCAGTAGTTGGGCAGTCCTATACACACAGCATAGTTTTCTCTGCAAATGCACTCTAAGAAAGAATATAAAGAAGGCATTTTTGAGTAGAATTTGTCTTTTGAAGGATTTGTAATTCCATAGGGTATCTCCTATGCTCTGAAACACCAAAAACTCTGGGAAACATTGAGTGAATGATGTCAGAACTAGGAATGAGCTCTGACAGTGACTTTGTACTAACAAATTCTAGGCTTGGATCATTCACCCAGCTCCTTTGAATTTTATTTTGTTATCCTCTCAAATTAAGAGATCAGACTATACAATTCTTAAGCGTGCTCAGTCTCAGAATTCCATGGTTTTTAAAATTCGAGTATATAATTACTCTTTGATTTCAAAGGCAGAGGTTGTTAAATCTAAGATTGTTTAAAAGATAAAATGATGACAATGCTGAGTAGATGTTCTTTCTCTTAAGTGTGCTGTCCAAGCTGAGAGCTCAAAAGTCATCTCTGTATCTCTCTTTGGAGAAGAAAAAAGGAATGTATTAACAACCATTACTCACACTGGGAAACGGAGGCCTCACAGTCTCTACTCTCTTTCTTTTGATGGGTGTCTGCTCATGTTGAGCCTGGCCAACCTCATTTGACCCAAAAGTCACCTGTCGTAACCACTTGAAGTTCCAATCTGACAGAAGGCTTCATTTCCTTATTTACAAACCTTGGATACCACTCAAACACATCCATTCGAATTTTATCTCAATAACAATTTAAAAAATTGCATATATCACTAAACATCTAATGTAGAAAAATGACTAACAAGTTACAATTGTAAATGCTCTTCTATAACTTATCTTTCTTCTAAAATATTATTTCTCACAATATGCAAACTAAAAGGTGTTAATATGGGGGAAATAGTAAGTTCATTTTAATTTTTTAAAAAATATTTTGTTCTGTGTCCATATTGGGGAAGGCCTCACACTTTCACTCAGCTTTTTCACTTACAACTGTTGTTCTACCACGTGGGCCCTATATCCATTTCTGGCTTTTTGCTGGTTAATTAGAGATAATAATTCCTCAGATTTGTCTGCTCCAACTGGCTTCAAAGTTTGATCCTCAGATCTCAGTCTTCTGAAATAGCTAGGATTATAGACATAAACCACCAGATCCTGGGTGAACAGTAAATTTTAATAAAGCAAAATTTTATCAACGAGGAGCCACAGACAAAAGAAATGCTGGAAAGATCTCCTGCAGTTCAGCTTTCAATGTTTATTCCGCATTTCAGAAATTTAACTGCCAAAAATCACAGTGTTTGTACAAACTTAATGTTCTCAGATACACAAATATATAAATAATAGTTTTTAGGCATGTGCCTATCTGGAAGGGAAAAATAAAGAACCCATTTATTGATAGATAGAAAACAAGAAGAAAATGTTGTTGTCAGAATTAAGCATTTAGGTCTTGGTTTTGATTACTGATTTAATACTACCAGCTAAAATCGCTTAGGGAGTGATTCCTCTTTCTGTGCTAAGTTCACTGCATACTTACTTAGGAAAAGATATCAACTATATACACATCAGATTGTGAACTTGTTGTTTTTGTTGGTTTTTACTTGCTTATGATGTTTTGGCCATATACTGCAAAAGCACTATTCTTATGCAAGGTTATATAATTATTCACTGAAATTCTTCTTCAAGGTGGACATAAACAAATGATGCCTTAGACAAAGTTTTGAGACCAGCAAGAAGTAGAGTTGATGAACCCTGCCTCATTGTGAGTACTTATCCTGAGTACTCTTGGGGAGTATTAGCTAAACTTCAAAGCCTTATTCTTTCAGAGTTTCTCTCATTTATTTGCATTCATAAAAATCTGAGCTGTCTTCCAGGTAGCTAGTGGGCAAGCATAAAACCCCTTGCTGGCTCTATCTTTCCACGTTTCCAAGATGAAGGTTTTGCCAATGTACCAGAAGTAAAGCAAGCCAAGCCAGATGACACCTGCGAATTGACACAGTGTTAGGGGGAAAGGCATATTTAATATGTGACCTTGCTAATATCATTATGTCCACCCTCAGTCAGCCAGATTAGCAATGGAGGAGGGCTGGCAGGTGCCAGAGCCCTGTGTGGATCTTGGGCTAATGCCCATAGATAATTGTTATTCTTTTTTTTCCTCCATTTATTTGGCTTGATTCCTGGGATTCTAGACAATTCTGCTAGTATTAGTCAATGGAAAGACTGACAGAGATAGAAATAATATTGAATTTTTTTAGGAAGCATAGGTTTGCTTTTTTAAAAAAAATTCAAGTGAATAATATGGTTAATTTAGCTAATAACTGTGCATTACAAACTTCAATATCACTGAGGTTAAGTTTCAGATGTTCTCAGCATCAAATGAAAGAATCAATTATGAATTGCCATCAGTGCCCTAGAGCAAGTCACCAGAAGCAGTAATAGAGGGTCAGGGTTTTACATTAAATGGGAGATGAGAATTGGCTTCTCTAAATAGGTTCTCTGTGGACTGGTGTACAAAGGTTGAGAAGAACTCTGGAGAAGAGACCATGGGAGTGGGAGGAAGCAGAAAGGCCTGGGTGCTGAAAATACTACTGAGAAGCCAGAATCGCTGCAGAAGAGCAACAAGGGAGAAAGACATCAGATTGTCAATGAGTTTCAAGGAGTTATAAAAGGTGCTTTGCATTCTCTAAAGATCTCTTGAGCTGCAGCATAGAGAGCAGATTGAAGGGTGCATTATGCATGCAACTATGGAGTCTAGGGCTAGAGTGGGGTCTAGGACCACTTTGATAAGGACCCGAGTGTTGGCAGCTATGGTAAGGCATGAATTTGAGAGATGTTCTGGAGATTCAATCAGTGCTTCAGGTTGAATGTTCACAGATTGATTGGACCCACACTGAGAGAAGAAGGAAAGACTTAGAAATAGAAGTCCTTAGTTTAATTTTTAAAATTATAAATATAATGACAGCAAATATAAAGCAGTGACACCAAGCGAATACTCTCAGCCTATTTAAGGTATGATTGATATGTAATGCAACTAAACCCAGAATCCTATACTTGTGCTGTTGGGTAAAATTTGATAGCCAAAAAAATGGTATTTTTTGGAATTTCTTCACTGAATACAAGGACATTGGATAGATTCTTTGCTAGGTTATATATTTCCTCCCAATAAACTTCCAGGCTCTCCATCTTGCTGCCTACAGTGCAGATATGGTTTCTAAACTAAGTATTTGCAAGTGTATTATACTTCTAAAACTTTTATCCATCATTATGTAATGGATAATTTAAGACATCTGTCTTTTTCCCTTGAGACTTTTAGTCTGACAAAGTATTAACCACTCCTCAGCTATTTTCTTTTTATTCTCCTCTATAACTTGGAAATTAATATTAGCACCTTCCTTGGCAGGTTGTTAAGAGAGTTAAAAGACATGTAAATGCATGGTGCCTAGATGTTTTCAGTTTATTTTAGCTATTATTATTATTATGAGTCTATAGGCTTATAACCTATATGCTTATGACTTAAATGGTTTAGTTTCCTCATCAGCAAAATGAAGCTCATTCCTTCCACAGAAGTCCAAATAAAGAACATGCTTCGGTGGAGGATATTGTGTCTGCTGAGGAATCTGAGAGCGAGGTATTAGTAGTTTTGGGGGTAGATCACACCATGTGCCCAACACCTGCCTTATCACATTATACTCTATCAAATATTCAGAAATACAGAAACATGTTTCCTTAAGGCAGGTTTTTATTTTCAACTTCATCTGCAACTTTGTCTTCAGGGAACGGCCACAACTTTATGCAGGAGGCATCATTATTATTTCTTACCTATTTATATTATGCTGCAGCTTGTACTATATCACAGCTGGATCACAGGACAGGGATCAGAGATCATTTACATAAATGGATCCAGAGCAAATGAAGGAAGGGGAAATGTATGTAATTTTTATAAATATGTCATGTTTTCTGTAACTGGGAGTTTTTCATCAATTGTTTTACAATACTTTGCAACCGTGGGATTAATCTTCATAAAACATTTGACATAGAAAGATACAAGGGTCACCCTTGTACCGTGACACTTGTACCGTCAGCAATGTCAGCACATGTGCTTGTTGCTCTACTACTACATATTCCCCAGACATTCAGCATATCTTTTTACTTGTCCTTCCAAATTATTCTATAATCAACTTGTACAAGATGATAGACTCAACAACAACAACAACAAATATTGATCCATCAAACTTGTTGTTGTAGCACATACAGAAAGCAGAAGGACAGAACCAATTATAAATGTACATAAAAATAATTTTAGGCACTTGTAGTCAAAGTATGGAAATAATTTTTATGTCACTGTTTTTTTACCCAGCATTCTATTGTGATCATTTTTATATCTTTGAAATCTTTTGCCAGTAATATCAAATTGCTGCCTACTGTTCAATAAAATTGATGCACAATAACATAATGAGCCATCAAGTTAGAGTAAGGGCATCAGAGTAAGTTACAGTGAGGTTATTTCCAACTTTGTATTGTTATAGTAATCACAATGCAAAACCATCTTTTGGTTGATTTCTTTAACTTTTCGGAAACAAATTTACTGAGAGTATCAAAGAATATGAACATTACTTCTCTCAGTTTACACTGCTGTCAGCAATGCCAAAGCAAACATATTTTTTTCCTTTCTCTTTTTCTTTTTATTGTGAAATTACCATACAGAGGGGTTACAATTACATGGGCAAGGTAATGAGTACATTTCTTATCAAGCTTTGTTGCCTCCTCCCATTGTTTCCCCTTCCCATCCCTTCCCATCCTTCTCCCCCAGCCCCCGCACGCCAAAGTTGTAAAGTTCGTTTTCGACATAACATCTTGTACATCTCATTGTTGCAGTGGGTCCACCTGTAACCCTATTTAAATGATTTGTTTTTTTTCCCTTCCCCTCCACAAATTATACCAACATTAAATACAATGAAAGCAGGGGTTATACCGTGGGGGAGGGACATACAAAGCAACAAAGAAATTATCTTATTAATATGTTAGAAACAATAGCAAGAAAGAAAAACCCACTAGTGTCCTTATCTCGGGGTTCATTTCACCTAACATCAACTTATCTGACCGTTTCTGCTTTTCTCAGACATATACTAGTTATTGCAAATAAGGGAAACCATGGGACCTATGTTTCTTTGGGCCTGGCTTACTTCACTTAATATAATTTTTTCAAGTCTTTCCATTTACTAACAAATGGGGCAATGTCATTCTTTCTGCTGAAGGCATAGAATTCCATTGTGTATATATACCACACATTTTGCCTGGTGCTTTTACTTTGTAATAAATAGGAATTTATATTTGCTGATAGATTAACCCTAAATTTTGTATTCTGGCACCCAAAGGCAGGTAAATGAGCTATTTCTTTTATATCAGTTAGTTGTATACATGTACACAGGTGAATACCTAAGTGTATACTAAGTCAGAAACATATTATCCTATTAAAAACATTTCATTTCTATGCTGGTACAATATTTTTCCTTAGCTTTTTCTAGAAATAAGTAATCTCACATAATATTTAAAGTTTTATAATGAAGAAATCCACCTCTACAAATTAGCATCAGATGCATAATCTACCCTATATGTGCTGTTTTGTAATAATCTCCAGAAATAGTTATAGAGATTCAATGAAAAATTCAAAGTACAGGCCTTGCTCTTTCAAACCCATTAAGAAGCACAAGCAAAAAGGTGAAGGACTTTCAAAACAGTTTGTATCTCCTTTCTCTCCATCCAGTCTCACATCATTCAATAGCCCTTTGGATCAGAGGAATTAAAAAATTTTAAGACCGAAGACTTAGTAAAGGCAATATAGTTGACAAAAATGCAGTAAAATAAAGGAAGTGATACAAACAAAGCAAGTAGACACATTTGCTATAATTTTATGCATGTGTTGTATGTGAATTGATAGTTATATGCGGTTGTATGATCTTGGGCAAGTTACTAATGTGCTTTGTACCTCAGTTTCCTTATCTGTAAAATGCATATAATAATACCTACTTTATGGGGCTGTTGAGTTAATCTATATAAAACTCTTAGAGTCCCTGGCAATAGGAAATGTTTAATAAATGTTAGTTATGATTATTGTCCTTGTTACTATATGATAAGAACTGAAATACCCCAAAATCACTTCTATCTCTTAATAAGGAATGAGAGAGACATCTATTCCCTTTCCTTTTGTGGCATATCTTAGGTACCACATAGAGTATGATTTGAACAATATTTGGAAGATTCTAACCTCAAACATATCCTTCACTAATTATCAAGTTCCTCTGTCTCAGCTGTTCCTTTCCATTTAGTTTTGCCCTGCTCACATTGGTATCTTCTGAAATTAGATGGGTAGTATATTCTCTTCAGACATCTTTTCTTGGCATTGACATGATTGTCAGCATTTTCTTGAGTGGTTGAGGTTACAGGGGAGCCCCTGCTGTTTCTGGAGTAAAGCATGGATACAAGAGGAGCTGAAGGGCTGAAGGTGTTTCCTCCATTGGAGAGAAGGACAGGACTCACAGTACATCCATACGGTTCCTTGGATGTTGCATTTGGATACAAGCTGTGCCTGGAGTGGACCTACATCCCTGGGAGATAGTTCTGTGTGGCTAGGAGAAAGATTCGGAGGCGATGTGTTTTGTCTGAACAAGAAATCTCTGCATTACACTTGCTATAATAATTTCATGGTAATAGTAATCTGTTATCTGCCCCTGGATGCAGAGGGAAGATGTATTCCACAGAGCCACACAGACAAAACCTGTCTAGTAGCAAGCAGAGAAAGGAAAGCTTAAAAAAAGAAGATGAAATGAAATATAAGGCCAGTTGCAAAAGCATGTGTCCAAAGTACTATGAATGAGAAGAAAATCATCACTTTATCTTAGGAATTTATTTTCTAACAGAGTTTAGGTTCTTAAAAACCCTTTTATTTCTTTCCAATAAAACTAGTTGTGATAACATTGCTGGCTGTAGAAAATGAATTTCCATGCAGGACAGACTTATAGAAAGGTTAACTGTCTTGATAGAATCAAATAGGCCAATTTGTATCACAAAGAGATATTTCAATGTGCAGAATAACCAAAGGGAAGAACACTTCCTGTTGGTTTTTATTTTAGCGTTCAATTGACAGTATACATCTTTCAACTGTCAAGTAGAAAGCATTTTTTGGTTGTTCTTTTCCTTCTTTAATGTAGAGACATAAAACACTACTTTGTTTCTGTTCATTGATAATTACAGACTTTTTAAAATATTTAAAGAGTAGATTCTTCCAGTGGCTGGCTTAATTCTTTACAGCTCCATGTGAGGTCTGACCTCTCTCATCATGCTATCGTAGGGTCTTAGGATTGGTTGGCCTGCTCGGGAAGCTCAGTGATGATCATAGAGGAGTTGTGTGGGACAACCCAGTGTTTTGCTTTGGCAAGTGGCTTCTTTGTTAAAAAATCGATTCCTGCCTTTTGTTGTGACACTACTCTCACTGTTGGTATAAATGTTTTTGTGCAAAGTCTATGTCCTTTCTAGATACTAAAACATGACTCGTTTTTGAAAGTTCACACTCTTATTAAGTCAGATTTCTGAAGGTCACCAAGCAAGAGGACACATACAGCGTCATCAGGCAAAGATGAAATGGCCTGCGCAGGACAGGCCTTGATGCTTATGTTCAGAGGTGAACGGCTTAAGGTAATGATCTTACATGGGACTTAAGGAAGGCTTTGTAAGACAGGTAAAGGACTTGCTTTAAAGAAGTTGGTCGCCTGGCTCTATCTTATATAGCAAGCTATCTCATTACTTACTACAAAATTCTCCTTTCTGACTTTGGAACACTGGCCTTTGCATCTGTCAAGTCCAGTTGGAAACAGGGAATTAGAAATATTGGCTGTCTTAAGCTCTGATTCAGCACTCTGGGGCTCAAGAGCCAGGAGAAATATATTAGTCTACAAATGAGCTGCTCACAGGAGCAGGTGGTAGATGAAAGTTGGTTAGCAAAAAGCGCTGAGTTCTTGAATAATGCCATGAAACAAATTTGAGGCAGAGGCTAGAACAGACCCAGGGGACTTGACGTGGTCAACAGCACATTGAAATCTTGCCCTACTGTCTCTGCTTTTGGAGTTTAACGCCATAGGGCACACTTTTCAAGGGATGTAGAGCCAGGTACTAGAACGTCAGAACCCTTGCAAGAAAAGCTGTCCGACATGACCTACCAAAGTGAATTGTGCACTTTGAGACCAGCCACTTCCCTCCATGGGATAGCAGAAATGAACATCAGAGTCTCTACTGCCTCCTTCTCCTCTTCTTCCTCCCCTGTTTTCTTTTCCTCTTCCTCTTCTTCCTGCTCCTTTGCCTCCACTTTCTTCTCCTCCCCATTCTCTTGTTTTTCTTTCTCTTCCTCTTTCTCCTTTTAATACTTCAAATCTCCTTCTTCATGGTTTCTCTTTGATAATGTCAAGCCAAGGGTGAGTGTTTGGAGTGTTTGCTTCCTCTTTTGTTTAAAATGAGGGGAAGGTAGGAAGCCTACTTACTTAATGAGAGTTCTTCAAAGACTGAATCAGTCAATGAAAGGCAAGTAGGTGGATATCAAGAATAACAGCATCATCTCCCTATAGCGTGTGAATGAACATTTTCTTCTTTATTATGAGCTATATTTCTGAAATAGCAATGATGCCCAACTAGGCACTGAGAAAGCACACTGCCACTTAGCCCAGCGTCAGTGTTTGAAGTGTGCTCAAGGCATACAAGCTTATCAAGATATTTAAATTTCAATTCTGTTTCTTAATTAGTGATGTGCTAACACACCAAGAGGTTAATCATCACTCTGTCCTTCAAAGTCATTTTTCTAAGTGACACTCTGTCTGTCATAGCTTTCTCTCTAAAATATCACTCAAGACATTCCATCCCACTTGAACGGTGTATTGTGTTTCTCTAAAGGAACTGTGTTTTATGTTGTATGTTGTTTGGCAAAAAGATGCGTCTCTTAAGCATTGTGAGATGTTTGGTGTTGGGCAGATGGCACTGGCCCTCTGTGTGGGGTGTTGTGTGGGGAGCTCTGCCCACGTCCTCCATTTGGCTTGGCGGCTTTGTAGGCCAGCTGAACTTTTCTTTTGCTCTTCAGTCCAGCTGGATCTCACTTTCTGTCTCCACATGCACACATTAAGCACCTGCTGGCTTCTAAACATTCAGAAGACCACTGCTGTTCATGAAATAAGGAGCTTAGAGTGTGAATAACACATTTTTGGGTGGCTTCTGATGCTTACTATGAGTAAATATGGTGCATATAAAATTTACTTTCTCAGCAACATATATCCTTCACCAGTTCTCCAGATATTTCTGCAGAGAGAGAACGGTGCCAGTTGTTGACTTACTGTGTCATCATAGTTTGGAGATGGCCTCAATCCAATAATCCTCATAGACTTTGAAGTCATTTCTGCCAGAGATTCTGTGGACATCTGAATGCCCTGCATCATCACACTTTGTACACGTGCAGTGTTCCAGGAAAGACCAAGTCTTTTGTGTCAGGTTGCCTTCAGAGCTGGACATTGACAGTCAGACACCATACACTTGCAGTGTTTCAAGGAAAACCAATTATGAAAGATCATACATAGGCTTTTAGGTTATTGCTATCAGGTTGACTCCAGAGTTTGACACCTTCCCAATGATGCCCTGCTGAGAGCAGCTAGTACCTCCTCCTCACTGTCTGCCTTTAGCTGGCCACAGTATACTGTGAATTGAAATGATTTCTTTGGTGACCTTCCTGATTAGCAATGGCCTTCTTTACCTTAGGTTATTTACATAGAATCCTGTCCTCTCTACTCTTGTTCTACATGTAATCTGTGACTACCAGCTTTATTCTATGTCTGTATATCTTTTTGTATTGATACAATGCAGAGATAGACTTGTCTCTATGGTGCTGAAATATTTAACATGGCTGATTTAAAAATACCTTAAGATATATTGAATTGCCTCCATTTGGGATTCTCCATTCTCTGTGCTAGCATGGATACTTGGTAGGATTTCCTTTCTTTTAGTTTCTGATTTTATTTGAGTCAAATCTCAAAATGTGTATCTTGAAGGGATATTTGTATTAGTAGAGGCTATAGCCTTGTTTCTCCCTTCTTAACCTGTGCTAGGGTTCAGCTCCTAAGAGTCTTCCAAATGGTTTATATGGTGGAGATGATTATCAAAGTGCTACTGGGGCTGGGGGAGGGAGTGGCAGAGCCTTGTAAAGGAGGAGTCTGCCGGAGGTCTTCAGATTATTGAGGAAAGGCCTTCAAAATGGATAGTGGGATCCCTGCCCCTTCATTTTATTCTTTGCCGTCACATGAGTAGTGTTATTTCACAAATGTTTCTGCCATGCTTTTCTGCTCACCCAAGGTCCAGAGCAACAAAGTCAATTAATTATGGACTGAAATCTCTTGACCGTGAGATAAAGTAATTTTTTGTCTTTATAACTTAATTATCTCAGTTACTTGTCACAGCGACAGAATCCTGACTGACAAAACTCCTCTACTTCTGCCCTTCCTTTTTTAGTATCAATTATTCCCAAGGCAGTTTGGGTCCTATATCATTAGTGTATTATACAAGAGCTTTACTGTGTTATTCCCATACATGACTATACTGAGTTTTGATATTATTCAAAAAAACCTCCCATTTCTTTCTTTCCCCTCCTTTTACAGTCATTAAATTTATTATATTTTAGTACATACAGATATTTTAATCATATTGGCCCCATCAGTGTCTTCTCTCCCCCTTCTTTGTCTTGATGTACCACTTAATAAATATTCCCATAAGTATCAAATGGCAAAATGGTTACAGATGCATTCTGGGATTGTCAGCAGAGCCAAATGCTTATTTGACAAACATGAAAGGGCAAGTTAGTGAGAAAACAGGTGCTTCTCGTCTCTTAATGTATCTCAGACAGCACTAGGAATGTATAGATGAGAACGTTCTGTAAGAAAACTTCTTATGAAATATGTATCACAGGAGCTATCATGTTCTATTCTTCAAAGAGCCCGTCTTTCCACCTTCCTTGGATTGGCTATGGAACTAGAATATAGATTAGGCCACATTAATTCATTCCTGGCTGGATAACTTATGCAGGTTCTTAACCACTATGCTTTGATTTTATAAATTGTTATTTTAGAAAAATGAATAATTGTATTATGATTGGCTGTCATGTGTGTTTTTCCAGACACTATAGTACATGATCCCTTAATTGTACTTTATCACATCATTTAAGTACCTCTAAGCTTTCCAGATATTTACTTTCCATTTCTTCTCTAGCCACTCATATTTTTCTCACTCCTAACTCAAAACCAAGCTATAGTTTTTGCTCATAATAAAATGAGCCTTTGCTAAATAAGTAGAAAAAGAGGGTGTTTTTTTAAAAAGCAAGATGCTTTACTCAAGAATTATTTCTTAACTGACTCAAATGAAAACAAACTTTTCCAAGAGTATACAAAATAGAATTTATTACACAAATTTTCACCAAACAAATTTAATCTGACTCTAAGATCTCTTTCTTCTGGACTAAGAGGGCGTAGCCTCACAGCTATTTTGGGAAGGGGCAGGGCTCCAGTGCATTTCTTCTTTGCAGTTCCACACTTTTTAATTAATTTTTAAATTAAATACCTTTTGTTGTAATTATGAAGTTGATATACAGAGGAGTTACAGTTTTTTGGGGGTGGGGGGAGGGGTCCAGTCATGGGGCCCGAACTCTGGGCCTGGGCGCTGTCCCTCAGCTCTTCAGCTCAAGGCTAGCACTCTACCACTTGAGCCACAGCCCACTTCCGGCTTTTTTCTTTTAGCTTATGTGGTGCTGAGGAATCGAACCCAGAGCCTCATGCATGCAAGGCAAGTGCTTTACCACTGACCCACCTTCCCAGCCCTGAGTTACAGTTTTTTTTTGTTATTATTATTATTGTGAAAATACTGTAAAGAGGCGTTACAATTACATGGGCAAGATAATGAGTACATTTCTTATCAAGCATTGTAGCCTCCTCCTTTGTTTCCCCTTCCCATCCCATCCTCTCCCCGCCCTCTCACCCAACCCTCCCCCCCCCCACCAAAGTTGTCAAGTTCGTTTTCAACATAACGACTTGTACATCTCATTGTTGCAATGGGTCCACCTGTATCCCTATTTAAAAGATTTGTTTTTTCCCTTCCCCTCCACAAATGATAACAACATCAAATACAGTGAAAGCAGGGGTTATACTGTGGGGGAGGGACATACAAAGCAACAAAGAAATAATCTTATGAATGTGTTAGAAACAATAGAACCAACCCAGATGCCCCTCAGTAGATGAATGGATCAAGAAAATGTGGTATATATACACAATGGAATTCTATTCCTTCATCAGAAAGAATGACATTGCCCCATTTGTTAGGAAATGGAAAGACTTGGAAAAAATTATATTAAGTGAAGTAAGCCAGGCCCAAAGAAACATAGGTCCCATGGTTTCCTTTATTTGCAATATCTAGTATATGTCTGAGTCAAGCAGAAAAGGTCAGATAAGTTGATGTTAGGGAAATGAACCCTAAGATATGTATTCAAATGTTTTTTTTCTTTTATGCAAGTTACAGTTTTTTAAGGCAGATAATGAGTTCATTTCTTTTCGAACAATGTTACCCCTACCCATTTCTTTTCTTATTTGATTTTGTTTTTGTTTGTTTTAATGACAAACAGACAATCTGAAATCTTCTGAACATTAAAACATACTGGACTACCAGCATGCTTATTTTTTCAAACCCACACTGTCTCTTGGGATCCAGAAACTTTGCAGACTTTCTGCTATCTTGGGTGTCTGCAGTCTGAAGGTCAAGTTCCTGAGATAAAACTTCTCTAAATGGTCGACAAAACAATTCTACCTACACATCTTGTCTTTTACCTCCCCTCCTGAATGGAATAAAAGGGTGGATCTAGAGTCTTATTATCTTTAGAAACTCAAAAGAATCTTTTTCCCAATTTAGTGCCTTTGTTCCTTCTCTCTGGGATTTCCTTTCCTCCCTCTGACATAATCTTTTCTGTGGGATCCCAGAAACAAAAGGGAAGGTGCTTTATTTTAGTGCTGTTTGCCTCTTTATAGAAACTATCCTGATGCCAGGCAACCTGAAACCTTAGAAGAAGAATATATATATATATATATATATATATATATATATATATATATATATATATATATGGAGGAAACCACATAGCTAACTCTCAATAAATTACTTTACCATCAATGTAAGTGTGACCTAGTTTCTTTTCAGCCCCTTTCTTGAAGTTAATGTGAGATCTATCTCACTCAAGGAAGAAATGACCCAAGGTCAGCCTGACCTCTTCACTCCAAGGGAATATATCAGCAATTGAGTCATTAAGGAAGTCCCAGTATGCCTTTTACTTTTATAGACCTTCATTAAGTTTATCTGAAATGTGCTTGGAAAACAATCTAATTTATCTTGCTCCAAGTAATTTAATTAGAATTCAATTAAATTCAGCAGAATGCATACATCATTTTACATGTTGCACCTTGATTCATTTAATTTGTTATTTTTATTTTAAAGATGCAGTAGACTTACTTGGCCCCATGGTATTCTATCCCAAAATAATCCATTTCATGCATAAACTTACCAGTCTTCAGGAGCACTAAGAGAAATAAAATATGTATTCATCAATATGCATGCCACACTTGATTCATTTAAATTTAATCTCTCGGGCAATGTGTGCAATGGTGAGATACACACTTTTATCAGTTCACTTTTACTTCCCTTTTACTTTCACTTTTAGCTCCTCCCTTGTTTTTCATCAGCCACATAGACACAAACGGAGCAATAAAGAAAAAAGAATGATATTCAGATTCTGCTCAAATCACTTTCATAGTCATGATGGCTTTAAATAATTAAGGGGACCAAGGATCAGGTTTGGAACTGTTTTCTTTAGTGATAGTTCCAAATCCTAAATGTCTGGAAATTGCTTTTCTCCTAAGGAACTGACATGCACTACAGGGATGCAATCGGTCTTAGTAAATGCAGTCTCTAAAAGTCCATGAATCCCATGAAAGTGGAATTGGGGGAAATATTGATACAGTTCATTTTTGAGGAAAGACATAGAATTAACATTGGAGTTAGTCTCAGCCACGTATCTGATTCATATAGCATAAATCTTCCAAGGATAAATGCTTCTGTGATTTCAGAAACAAAAAGGAATAACAAAACTTTTACTGTATTAAAAAAAAATCACCAGTTACTCATAGCTGAGGCATTCCTATTGTAAGGAAGTCCCAGCCCTATTTTGTTCATCCCTGTGTGGGAGTTACCATGATGCTTCAACCTGGTCCTCAGCCAGATGGTACATCATTGTGGCTATTGTACTAAAAGAACATTAGATGATTCCAAGAATTGAGGGAGGAGGGTAGGTAAAACATATACCTCTAGCCAAAGAAAAAGTTAGAGTTATTATTTTAGCTATTGAAGTTTTCCTTAATTTCTCCTTTAGTGAAACTCAAATTTAAAACTGAAGGCTTTCTTACTTTTGTAATCTGAAAGACTTTTAGTGTTCTCAAGTTTGGTATTTTGCCACATAGCAATTGGATGTCCTCTGTGTCCTAGACAATCTCATCAGCTTGGGTACATCATTGCAACCTTTACTGAGTAAGACAAGTGAGCAAGGTATAATGTTTCAAGATCTGCTCTGACTTGAATTTACCTGACATGGAAAAATAAAACGCAGTTTTTTCACACCCACACCATGGAGTGGGTGGCTTATAAACAATAAGTTTATTTCTCACGATACTGGACGATGGAAACCCAACATCAAGGTGCTAGTGCTGTTAAGTTCTGCTCTAGGCTCGTCTTGATCACAATCTGTATCCTCATAGGGCTCAGTGATATTAAGGAATGCACTCCAATCTCTTACAAAGCACCCACCCCATTCACCAGGGCTGTACTCCCTGGAGCCACACACCTCCCCAGTACCATCTCATAATATAGGAGATACAGAGTTTCAGGATATGAATTTGGGGAATATAAATATTCAATTAATTTCAAGGAGGTTTATAAAGCCTGGTGATGGACATGCCTACCATCACCATCATAAAATGGCCACTGAGAAAAAACAGACAGGTGGAGGTCAGGGTGATCTAGGGAGGAATAATGCCCTGTCCTTTCCTGTCTGGAGCCCAGGTTTCACTGAGGTGGGTCTAGCTGAACACATCTCATGCCAGCAGTTTATCTCACAGTAAGCTCAGTTAGGAGAAAGGTGAGTCTACAATGTACGTTCATAAAAGTAATCTCCCATCTTTCTTTCCTTCCTTGTTTTTAAAGTACCCATAGTTCCTACTGTCTGAGGAACCAATATTTCTTTTCAGTTGTCATCTTGACAGTCACTCCTCTTGTACCAACAGGCTGGCCTCTGTTACAGAGAACATGGATTCCATGGGAATGCTCTTTTCAAATAAATATCACTATGGAATCCTTAGCTTGTAATCTGCCCACTTCACCTGATGTTTTATCATAGTGCTAAATCTTGGTAACTTTGGAAAACATTTGATACCATTTGAGCTACCCTGAGTTGTCATTCAACAATCACCAATTTAATTTCAGAATTTCTTCACTCTCTACTAGACCTTTTCACCCTCAATCCTTGAGCATCTTCCTGACAGTTCTGCCTGAGGAGTGCTCTTCCACTTCCTTTGTGTTTTCTTCAGTTATAAGGACCAGTGGGACCCTTGTTGAGACTTCCCTCTTCTCCTCATGGCTTTTTCTTCTTGATGCTTTTTCATCTTATAAAACTGAAGCTGGTATGGCAGTAAACAAATTTTTATCCTTATGGTAGAAATTTCAACAGGTCCCATTATAATATTTATTTATTTTTGCCGATTATAATATTTATATTTAACTATACCAACTACAAATTTTTACTCTTGCAGGAAATCTTTTCTCCTACAATAAATTTTTCCTAGCCCATGTTGTAAAACTTGGATCTTGAGGTCAATTTGTTTCTTTTTTCAAAGCAGTTTGTTTAAAGTCCTGAGATAAAGTGACCCTTTCATTACCTTGTCCTTGGAATAGGAAAATTGGAATCATCTTTCCATTCAAAGGAAGAAAGAAAAAAATCTTCACTAGCCTCCACTGAGAAATCTTCTTTATTGCTGAAAAGCAAAAGCCAGATATAAAGGTTGGACAAATAGGATTGCATGAAACTGCACAGCTTCTGCATGGCAAAGGACATAGCTAGCAAGATCAATAGAAAGCCCACGGATTGGGAGAAGATCTTCACTAGCCATACAATGGACAAGGGTGTCATATCTAAAATAGACTTAGAACTCAAAAAATTAAACCCCCCAACAAGAAATCCTCAAAGAAACAACTGCCCAATAAATAAGTGGGCAAAAGACTTAAAGAGAAACTTCTCTGAAGAAGAAAGAAGGATGGCCAATAGACACATGAAGAAATGCTCAACTTCTCTGGCCATAAAAAAAATGCAACTCAAACCAACATTGAGATTCCACCTCACCCCAGTTAGAATGGCTATAATCAAGAAATCTAATAACAGATGCTGGAGGGGATGTGGCTAAAAGGACCCTATTGCATTGTTGGTGGGAGTGTAAACTTGTTCAACCACTTTGGAAAGTAGTATGGAGGTTCCTAATAAGACTCCACATAGAGCTCCTTTATGACCCAGAAATCCCACTTTTGGGCATTTACCCAAACAATTACAAACAAGGCCATACTAAAGCTACCAGCACAACAATGTTTAATATGGAATTCTGTGCCTCCATCAGAAAGAATGACCCTACCCCATTTGCTAGGAAATGGAAAGACTTGGAAAAAATTACATTAAGTGAAGTAAGCCAGGACTAAAGAAACAGAGGTCCCATGGTTTCTCTTATCTGCAATAATGACTATATGTCTAGGACAAGCAGAAGAGGTCAAAAGCTATGTACATATGACCATATAAGATGATGCTATGTGAAATGAACCACAAGATAGGGACACAAGAGATTTCTTGTGTTGTTCGTTTCTTGTTGTTCTTTTTAATGTTCTTATAATGTGATTCTTTGTTGTTTCTTTGTATGTCCTTAACCTAATGGTACAACCCCTGTTGTCACTATATTTGATTCTAGTGTCTTGCATCTTGTATATATATTTCTAATTTGGGAAGGGAAAAGGAAATAACAAAATGCTGAAATAAGGATACAGGATAACCCATTGTAACAACAAGATGTACAAAACACTATGTTGAAAATGAACTTTACAACTTTGAGGCCAGAGGGAAGGAAGGAGTTGGGGAGGTGGGAGGAACAGGATGGTAGCGGAAAAATAAAGAAGTGGGTAACAATGCTTTATAGGAAATGGACTCATTACCTTGCTCATGTAACTATAACCAATCTATACAGTATCGTTACAATAAAAATATATATTTATTTTTAAGAGCCAGATATATTTTTCTTCTAAAATGAGGCATGACTTTGTTTCTTTGCTATCTTCAGTTTCCTGAATATTCTTCCAAATAAAAAGGCATAATTGATTATCTCAGTTGATAATATATTTTTCAAACAGGTTTTAATTGTGGGTGGAAAAATTCAGCACTTAGTGGAATCTAATTTTGCCCATTTTTCTCCACTTCAAATACACTACACTTCATGCATAAAAATTGGTAAATATGCAGTAAAATAATAGAATTTGACATGGGCTTTTATTTTAAAAGAGTGTAAGTCACCAGTTCACTCACATATTTTGTTTTTATTTAATAGATTTCAAAGTTAGATGCTTGCCATTTGGCCTCAGGGTTCACTAACATAATTCAAAATGCAAAACTAAAAGCATTTCATAAAAATGTCACCGTCACTTAAAAATGTATAAAGAGGAAAACAGCATAGTCATGCTGGAAAGGGTAACCCCACTTTTTTGCTCTTTAAGGAGATGTTATCCAGAGTGAAAGTAGAGTCAGAAGTGCCTACTTAAGACTAAGTTCTGTCAATGGTTTAATGGTCATGTCACACAAGACTATAACTATCCCTCGTGTCTTTTTTTTCTTTTATTTTTCTTCCTCAATGAGTGCAAGTTAAGAATCTTTTAAACTTTTATAATTAGTGAATGAATCTGTTAGTCAGTGAAGAAATAAACCTGAGATGTATGCTAGCAATATTTTCAGAGATTTCTTCTAAATATGTCATAACATAATCTTAAAGATTAAGTAATCAGGAAGAATATTAGTTCTTCCACATGTACTACAAGTTATGAGAGCTGTGATTCTGAGTAGCTACTGGGAGAGCCAAATATTGCACAAGGCAGTTTATATAATGTTTTATTACGCCCTAATGACAAGTGTGTGTGTGTGTGTGTGTGTGTGTGTGTGTGTGTGTGTGTGTATGTATGTGTGTGAGTAGATAAGGTTAAAAAAAAAACAGACTCAGTGGTAGAATCAGAATCAAAATTCCATTGTTTCAAAATTATTCTCATGTTGCTGAACCAGGCCTACCATGGAAGAACATAGCAGAGGACTTAACTGATTAGGCAGTCCTTTTAGTCACAAAACCGGGGAAATGTAATGTCATCCTTTAGGATCTGGAGAGAAAATGTTATTATTCTTTATATGTTAAAAGAAAAAAAAGACCTCCATTTTCTGTGTGGAGAAACATGAAAGTATAGTTAAGCTTGGATAATTTGTGTGTGTGTGTGTGTGTGTGTGTGTGCGCGCGCGCGCCACGCTTGAGACTTGAATTCAAGGCGTGGGTGCTGTTCTTGAGCTTCTTTGCTAAAGGATAGTAGCACCCTACCACTTGAGCCACTGCTCTGCTTTTAGCTTGATGGGTGATTAACTGGAAATAAGAGCCTCACAAACTTGCCTGCCTAGGCTGGTTTGAAACCATGATGCTCAGATCTCAGCATCTTGAATAGCTAGGATTACAGGCACAAGCCACCAACTCCCTGTCATCTTGTCTAATTGTTAACATACAGATCTAATAGCCATTTCTTTTTTATTTTATTTTATTCTTTATCTTTTTAAACAACTGTGTAATTTTGTTTTGCTTTTCTTTATCTTATTCAATTTTGTCTTACTCTTTTCTTCTATTTCATCTTTCTGTAACAAGAGTTATTGAAATATAATTCATTTACATTCATCCACTTAAACAGTATGATTCCATGGTTTTGGGTTAGCATTGATATGAACACTAGTCAATTCAATAGCATTTCCCATATCTCAAAAAATTCATTACTGTTAGTTATGCTACCTGAAGGGGCCCTGATGGGCCTAGGTAGGGAAATTCGGGGTGGGTTCATGTCAGCAACTAACTTCACAAAGAGAATTGTTGGCTTAAAATGTGTTTCCTGACACAGAGTTCATCAAAAACTCAAGAATTAGGCAACAATAACATAACATAACACAGAGATAAGTCTTGTAATTTGTGGGAAAGAATGTTACGTTTAAAGTCATGCAACCCATTACTTTAAAATTTTTCACTAATTCTAATAATAGAGGTTTAATTAGCCTCTATTGGTATTTCTGACTTGTAAGTAAATGTCAAAACACTTGTACTGTTGGCAAAAACTCCTCTTCCTGTTACTGTAATAATGGCTAATATTCAAGAAAAAAAAACAAGATGATAACTGACTAAAAGCATATTCTTCTGTCAACAAATGTTGAAAGGTGCATAAAAAGCCATGCTGAAGATTTGGCGAGGCAGGTATGAGAACACTGCAGCTTTGCTATGTATGGAAAAAGTACAAATGTTGTTGCATGCCTCAGCCATAGATGGCATATTATGAAGTCAATGAGTCAGTGAGAATTTTTCACTTACAACAGAGATATTTGATAATTCTTTGTTTGCTTGTTGTTTTGTGGTCTAGGGTTTGAACTCAGGTCCTTAAACTTGAAAGGCAATTGTTCTATCTCTGAGCACTCTAAGATAGCATCTTATTTCCTGACTAGATGATGATCCATCTGTTTTTTAAATTTTATTTTATTGTAAAGATGCTATACAGAGGGGCTGCAGTTATATGAGTAAGGGAATGAGTACATTTTGGGGAGGGGGGTCCGGTCATGGGACCTGAACTCTGGGCCTAGGCGCTGTCCCTCAGCTCTTCAGCTCAAGGCTAGCGCTCTACCACTTGAGCCGTAGCACCACTTCTGGCTTTTTTCCCCCTGCTTATGTCGTGCTGAGGAATTGAACCCAGGGCCTCATGCATGCAAGGCAAGCGCTCTACCACGAGCCACCTTCCCCGCCCATGAGTACATTTCTTGTTCAACATTGTTACCCCCTCCTTTTTTCCTACTATCCCATCCCTCCTCCACTCCTCCACTCTCCCCTCCCCCCCAAGTTGTAAAGTTCATTTCCAACATAGTGTCTTGTGAGTATCATTGTTGCAATGGGTCATCCTGTGTCCTTGCTTCAGCATTTTGTTATTCTCCTTCCCCTCCCTAAATTAGATAAATGTATATACAAGATGCAAGTTACCAAAATCAAATAAAATGACAACAGGGGAGATACCATAGGAGGAAGAACACACAAAAGAAAAAAAAGTCACATAGTACATTAAAACAACAACAATAAAGAAAAACCTCTTGTGTCCATATCTTGGGGTTCATTTCTCTTAGCATCATCTTATATGGTCATATGTACATAAGATTATCCTAGATGCATATTAGTTATTGCAAATAAGGGAAACCATGGAACCTATATGTCTTTGGGTCTGGCTTACTTCACTTAATATCATTTTTTCCAAGTATTTCCATTCCTAACAAATGAGACTGTTTCATTCTTTCTGATGGAAGGATATAATTCCATTACATACACACACACACACACACACACATACAATACCACATTTTCTTGGTGATCCACCTATTTTAAGCTTCCGTTGTACCTGGGACAACTGGCATGTACTGCTATACAAACTTCTTCTCTTGAGATGGAATCTTACAGACTTTTCTGCTTGGGCTGGCTTGGAACTATGTTTTTTCTCAGTCTCACGCTCCCACATAACCTGATGACAGTCTCATGCCTATATCCAGTCATCAGTTGAGAAGTTCTTGTGCATTTTTCTGCCCAGGCTGGCCTAGAATAGCTGTCCTCCAATCTCAGGCTCCCCAGTAGCTAGAATTTAAGGCCTTAGCCACCAGTACCAAGCCTCATTTCATTTTTTACTGGTGGCACTCGTGTTTGAATTCAGGGCGTCATACTTGCTAGACACACAAACTACCACTTGTGTCACACTCCCATTCCTTTTTTGCTGTAGTTCCTTTTTTTGAGATAGGGGCTCATACTTGTTTTGCCCAGGGTTGGCATTAGGCTGTAATTTTCACACCACACCTACCCCTAGCTGGAATTATAGAAGTATGCCACATCCTTGGCCAATAGTTTTTCAGTGTTGCTTCTTACTGATTTTTCTACAATAATAAAATAAGGATTTGGGTTTATCTGAAGGAGAAGAAAAAATTGAGATGTTTATATGGTGCTTACTTGTAGTTCCCTTGCTCATAAATGCCAAAGAACGATTGCTGCTGAATTAGAACTCTTCCCTTCTCTTTAAATTTCTTTATTGCTTTCCTATCTGGATCCATCTTTTCCACTTTTTGCCTTTTCACTGTCCAGCCAAGTGATCCCATGTGTGTCTCAGCTTCTCAGACAGCATGCCATTCCTATCCCTGCGAAGACTTGTCAGCTTCTCAATACCAACTAATACTTCTATCATTTTTAAAAAAATTCAAAGCTATGTTCTTCAAGAAACCTTTTCAGTGTTGCTTTGTCCAATTTAAAGACTAAAATTGTTCCAATAATTTCTAACATTTTTCTGTAGATTTACTTGAGCGCATAGGTATTTTTAGGTTCTTTGTTAGATAATTTCACTTATTTATTTCCCATATCTCTCTAAGCTTCTCAGAGTCCATACATTCTTGTTTCACAAACTGAACCCAGCAAGCCTTAGCAAATGCTACTGATTTGCTATTTCTTTGTGGATAATCACAAACCCCACAGTTTGCACAAAGTAAATAAGTAGGCTTTGTTGGTAACCCAGCTAAACCCACTTTAATGAAATATATGATCTTTTCATGACTAAAAATACAGATTTCCAAAGGTGCTGTCTACACACCAGCATCCTCTAAAAGTCAATCTGTATTATGGAATAGAAGGAAATGTAAATCCCAATATTTTAGCCAGAGTTCTCCAGGAAACAGAGATGTAGGTGCTGCTACTTTATCAAGGGACATAATTTTTTTAAAAAATCAAGAATGAGGAAGGAAGAAGGGAGACACATACAATGATAGAGTCCACCACCAAGAATCTTAAGAGGCCAAATCGTTTTCAGAGAGACTGGATAAATGACAGCATCTCAGTAAAACTTTCAGAAAGAGGAAGAAGAAAGAATGTATTTGTCTACTGGTTTCCTATTGGTGAAGTGCACTGATTCTGTTGCACTTCTGATTGTTCATGAGTGAGCACCAAGCTGATTCCCATAAAGTCTTACCCTCAACAACAATTGGCATTTCCCAGAGTCAAAAGACAAAATTACATGGCCTGAACCTGAGACTCAGTGCTTCTGGTTTGGGCCCACATGATGGGTGTAATCTATGAAGAGTTGGTCATTGCAGCCACCAAGTGACTTGGAATAAGTGGCCAAGGACCATGGAAATGGGTGAGACTAAAACAATTCGAAGGGGAAGGATAAGGTGTCATTGACACATACTAATCATACTATCCTTATTTTACACAAAGTCCAGTCCCCAAACTGAAGATACAGATAATCATGGGACTTAATTAAGAACTTCCTACTCCAAGTTTGGTGTTCTTTTCAATGTTCTACGCTATTTCTCTAGACATCAAACACACAGTGACCGTGAGTATTTTGACTCAGCTCACACTGACATCAGATATCTTCTATATTTAGTCCTTCACAGACTCAGTTAAATATTATGTTCAGGATGCTTCCTTCAAGTTTTCTTGGTTTGTTTTTACCAAATGAGAAAAAAGAAACAAAATGGGTATCAGAGAGCCCAAAAATAGAGTTGAGTCCCTAAGTAGAGGTAGGTACTTGCCTCGTAATCTTTTAACGTAGAATTCTACAGATGTGTGAATACAGTAAACACCTTTTAGCAAAGAGCTTCTAGAAGCCAATGGCCTAACTCCTGTAAAGAAAAAATATTGTTAAAGATGATAGCAGAGGTTTCTCCCATGTTCATATGATATAGTTTTAGCCAAGTAGTATACGTAAGTCATTCTTTATGTATGCATCTCCGAACTCAGGAGCAAAACCTGCTCTGAAACAATCTGGCTGCACATCATTATCCGAAAGAAGATGCTTCCACAGAAAGGTAGCTTTGCTCAAATTCAAGATAATTACTTGACTGTTTCACTAGCAGGGCAAAGAAGTACAGAGCAAATGTGATTACATAACACTAGGAAAATTCTTTCCTGGTTTTAAAAGAATATTTTCTGATAGCGTTAAACAAGAAAACAGGATAAAACTTATGCTTATTCCCAAAATTCGACAGTCTGTTTCTTTAACAGAAAAAATGCTGGTGATAATGGTTATGTCAGTCTTTATGAATACAAGCTCCATTATAACAGGTATTCAGCTTCCAGAAGCACAGTTTTTTTCCTGAGACTCATGCATTTTTCATTGTCTAGTCCTTCTGAATTTTAAGTGGATAAGATGTCCTTTTAAATGCATAAACAAAGAAGATGAAAATATGTATTATAACCTCCTCTCCATTTTGCTACTAAAATCATAGGAACTATATTTCTTATGTTAGAATGCATCTGGGGTGCTATTTATTCTATATACTATATGAATAACCAACAGCTACAATTTCACTCTGTACCTTATTTAGCCTCATTTTTGCAAGATAGCACCTTACTAGGCTTGTTTGAGAATGTACTAGAAAATAGCATATTAATCTCAGTGTCTAACTGGCAGATGGGATACAGTAAAAATTAGATTATTTTTTGTCTTTTAAAGCCAGTGGGTTTTGAAGATAAGCAGCCATCTTTCAAATCTTTCAAGACTCTTCCCTTTTTATTCACAGATACTTGCTCACCCAAAGATTCATTCAGTCTATGCTTATTGGGCATCTGTTTCTTTTCTGTCTGACAGTTCTCAAGGCACTAGGAACAGAGATGTAATTAACATTCCCTTCTATTTAGGAGCTCAGGAGCTATAATGTATAATGTGTGCAGGCAGAGATAAGGACATATAGATGGGGACAGTTAACAGCCTTGTGGAACACAGAGTGGCCAACAAGCTATCTCAACAAGATAATGCCATGAGGCTATGAGGAGTTAGTTAAAGAGACCAAATTTTAACTGTGTTTATTACTTGAGATGCCAAATTGGGAGGCCTCGGTGAAAAGCAGTAGTTAGAATATATAATAGTAAATGAATTAAAGAGATCCCTAAAATAGGTAATAGAGACATCTCTGTACAAAGATATCATCAAATGAATTTTTATCCTGTCCTTGTAAAAGGAAAAGAGAGTTTGATGAGGGCACGATGTCAGGGTAGAGGAAATAGCACAGTGTTAACATTTGGATATTTTAGTTTATGCTTCATTTTGTTTTGATGATTCTAGTAACTGACTCAAGACATGCAAGCTATAATAGCTATAGTGTCTAGCTCCTTTCTTTTAGGAAAGGATGTGTGAACTAATCTGACAGCAGGTTCCTTCCATTCCTTCCTCTTCTACACATTGTATTCATTAGCTTGACCCATAAAAGCATACTGTGCATTCTCTATCAAATCACATCAACAGCAACTGAATGACACGGCCACTAATTAAAAGCAGCAATTGTACACAGCAGATTTGCTGTTGCATTTGGCTAAAGAAACAAGAATAGGCTTGTGTTGACCACTTGTTGTCAAGGCACACATTATATGGATACCTTGGTAGGAGATTTTTCATCAGAGATCAGCTGATCTCCTTTTTGTTAATTTGTTGCTTTATTTTCTTTTTACCTTCTCCAAAATGTTTCTGGAAACTAGCCTCTTGGTTTAAGTCTCTGCTGTGTACACTCTATGAGAGTAGAGATTTGGGCCAAACAATGATGATCTGTCGTAGCTGGGATGTAGCAGTTGGGACATGGAATTCTATTACCTAGTTTGCATCTAAACGCTTCCCAGAATGACAAATGCAAAGGGAAGTATCTCCTTCACCCTGGGCTACCTCCCTGTCTTCTCTTTATAGCAGTTAAGATGGAACAATAATGGTGTCTTCCATGTAAGCTTACTCTGAGGATCAGACAAGATAGTAGGGTAAGTTTAAACCTAGGCTTTAGCACATAGTAAGAACTTACTAAATATAAATAACGGTTGATACTTTACCTAATTGCCCCCATTTTGTGCTAAGTTATTTGGGAATCTTTCTTCCAAAATTTTAGTTCAACAGCTCTCCAATGATAAGGACTATGTCTTCTTTACTTTTGGTATATATGGTGTTGTTTGCACTGTTTTATAGAATGTCTGCAAATAGACAAGAAAGACTAAAAATTTTATTTTTCTATATAAGTAGTCTAAAATTTTGTCTTAATTTTGTTTAGGAAAGGGCCAGATGTTACTGAAGTTTGGGATTTATGATTGTAATCTTAAAACTGTAGGAATCACAAGGTCATAGCAGTAGTTTGGGGCTTCATTTTCCAAGGAGACATGTTCTGTATACAGCGCTCCCCACTGGGAATGGGGATGATCAGTACTGTCTAGAAACAACTCTGCTATAAGAGCTGTATCTCTTCTCAAATCTCTTCCACTTATGGATCAAAGTTATTAAGAAAATAATCCAGAGTGGTACAAGGATAAGACAATTATATGTGCACTGTAAATGTTTGAATAATTGAAATCCTTCTTTGAACTATTATGATTAGTATCATATTACATGGTGACTAGATAAAACATCTTCAAAAATTCTGTGAATGCTGTGAAGTATTTCTTACCACTTCCTATCTACTCAGTAAACACTAGGCATCCCATGGATTACCCTAGTTTCCATGATACCAGTTTTACTCTGGCATTCCATACTCAACCAAAACTTTTAAAGACAGGCAGTTACTACAAATAATCTCTTGCTACTTCTCATTTTCTCTACCCTCAAAGCCACATTTAGTATAACAATGATTTCCTCTATGAATATCTCTGTTTTCTTGAGTTTTTGACACAACCCTGTAATGGCTTCTCACTCTAGTAATGTGACTCTTCTCCCTCTTCCAATCACAGCCGTAGAATTTCCCAAAAGTTTTCCTGGACTCTTTATTTTCTCTTGGTCTCTCCCTTCTTAGGTGATACTGTTTGTTTCCCAATACTTTAGCCATCCCTTTTATTAGTATAACTGCTGCTTATTTGTCTTCTTGCCCACCTTCCTATCCAGCCTATGATCCACATTCCTAATACTGCTGGATCATTTGGAAGTTCATGTGGCAGCTCAAATTCAGTATACATGGAACAGACTTCTTATTAGTACTACACTTCTCTTAGCCTTAAAAACACGTGAGTCTCCAGTTCTGATTCCTCCCATTATCTCTACCTTTCTGTGGGTGTGTTTGGCCTCTGTGAGGCAAGCAGTCCACAGGTTAAGTGAGTTATATCCTTTAGCACCACTGACTTTTCTTTCTCAATTAACCTGTCATTCTTATAAGCCATTCTTTTAATCTTTCGCTTTCTCCTCCCTCTGAGTGGCTTTGCCTGACTGTAGCTGCACTGAAGAACATTGCACAGACTTCATAGGGTAGCGAAGGTCAAAAGCAGAAAAGCAATCTTTACCATGAAATGAGATAGAAACATTGAAGGAGATATATCCCAGGGGAGAGAAAGCAGGAAAGGCTGTTCAAAGAGGTTGACAGATGAGCCAATTTTTGACAGATGAGTAGGAGTCAGACTGGTAAAGACGTGATGAAGATGAGCATTCTGGAAATAATAACTTATGCAAAGAAGCCATTGACTCACTGTTGAAGTACAAGTAACTCCATGAGGGTGGCACTCTGGCTTCATGGAGGAATAATATAGGGTGAAGGAAGAGAGATAGAGAGAGAGAGAGAGAGAGAGATATTACACTACCATTTCATTTATCTGCTGCGTATAACCACTGTGAAACTGCATGTCCTAAACCAACCTTGTTTTATCTTTCTCACAGATTGGGCAACCATCTCTGGGGATGATTTATCTCTCCTCCATGTGGCATTGGTTTGCATACTTTTACTGAAGTAGAAGGATCTGGAATGTCCACTTATATGCCTGGCATGTCAGCTGAGGCAGCAAGGGCTGGCTGAGCTTTTCACGTCATTTCTCTGTGATTTTGCAATTATTCATGTACCTGCCACATGCTTTTTTATTTCCTAGAAGGGCACACTATGGAAGGCGACGAGATTCTTAATACTTAGACCCAGAAGTCACATAGCAATCCTTCCTCTATGCTCTGTCAGGCAAAGCAAGGCACAAACCAGTTTGGCCTCCAGAAAAAGAGAAATAGACCTCCCTTGAGATGAACCAAATGAATGTAAAGGGGATATTGACAGTTAACTTTTTAAAAATGTCTTCTACCAAAGGCTTCTACATAGATCACTGCATTCAATAAGGATGTTAAGTAGCATATTGATGATTTGAACAGGCGTGTTTTAAAAAATATGTCTTAACTCCTTGTAGACATTGGATTCGGTGGTCAGGGACCAATACTTGGCAATAGGTAAACGTCAGGAAAGTACCCTCCAAGGTCCTACAGGCCTTGACATAATTTTTCCTCCTTATAGAACCAAATGGAAAGTATAACGAGTGATTGTTTTAAATCAAATACCATCCGATGACTGCCAAGACTCTGGGCTCCTTCAAAAAAAAAATGGATTCACATTTGTCATGGAGAAAATACATATCACCACAAATCCTCTGCCTGAAGCTTTTCTGTTTAGAAATGCTACTGGTTCTTACTTTATACTGCTGTTTCTATAAATAAACTAGAAAAGTCAGCTGAGACTTCCAGGGAGGACAGAAGTCGGCTTTGTATTTTATATGTGCTTTCCTTAAGTCAGAGCACGCGTGTGTGCATTGTTATCAGGCTGATGTGGAACTGCATTTCCATGCAAAGTGAACACGTTAACCTTTGCATCCATTCTCCACTCCAGATCTACAGCGATATTGCCTATGAAACAAAGCAGAGATTTATATAGTTCAAACAGCTTTATTGCATTGTTGGGGTACTAAATAGACTTCAGGAACAGCAGCTTTAATATATAGGCAATTGTGCCTTGAGAAGAAAGCAGAGACCTAATGCTTATTAAAACTTCCTAGAACAAATTGAAATCTAAAGTCCAGGAGTATATAAGTGATAGTCCCTCTGGATTTTCAGGGATTGTATAGCCCTTCTACAAAGGTTTTTCTGGACCTGCTGTATAAAGGAAAGGCTCTCCCTTTATTAACATATGAACTTGAACATGAGGCTAAAGTATGGTCACTCCCAGTGTTGAGTTTCTCAGCATCATTACACAATCAGTTAACCCTATGGTAGGTATCAAAGTAGTGTTCATTTCTTTGGGATGCAGTATCTAGGAGACGATTTCCTTCTTCGAATATCAAAGTTTGGCCATTTTCTTGTTATGTGACTGTTACCGAATTCCTTAACCAATTTAAGCCTTGACTTCCAACTTTGTGAAGCCTCATTAATAATTACACCTCTTTCTTGGAATTGCCATAATGGACTGAAAGGGATTGCTTTGAATCTAATACTTGCTATGGGTAACCCCTATATTTTAATTGCTATTGTTCCAATAGACTTTCTGGCTGACCTTTGTTATGTTTATCTTCATTCCTTAGGGAGATGTTAATCTCTGTGGCTTTGGGCCAGGTGTTATCCCTCCTTATTTGTGGAATTGGCTTGACCAGCAAGTACCTGTCAGAAGATTTTCATGCCAATACACCAGTCTTCCAGAGTTTCCTCAACTACATCCTTCTCTTCTTGGTCTATACCACTACCCTAGCTGTCAGACAAGGTAAGCTCTCCCCAAACACCAAAAAATGGCTTTACATACAGAAGAAGATGTAGCATAATACTTTTGATCATTTAGAACATCAGCAAGACAACTCAAGACCCCAAATCTAACAATTTTTCTGTAGCAATACTTCAAACAAAGTGAGTGATTCAGTCACAAAGAAGTATAAGTTGTGTGAACTCAGCAGGAAGTGAGAAATTATATACAGGCAAAATGTATAAGTCCAAACAATTGGAATTCCTTTGGATGGTACTTCTACCTCTCAATGAGCCTAAATAAAGAACCTGGAAAATGCTAACCGTCCTGAATATGCTAGTGCAGAGCTCCTCAAAGTACAAGCATAGGAAATGGCTCTAATAATATCACAGGGGGGAGAGAGAAAAGAATGTTGCCAAACCGGTCAGGCAAGGTGTTATACTACTTTCAACTTAAAACAATTGAAGCAATAAAACAAGTTTTCCAAGAGTCAGTGTAAGAGAAAGCTGTGGAAGGAGCAGTTGCGATGGAAAATACACTAGGTCCCTCCTAGGGGGTGAGGTTCAGATCCTTATGAGTGTGCCACTGAGTCTGGTATAATCACTTTTATCTGTGTGCCCCCACACACACACATCAAAGCCAATGATTTTCCCCACATTGAAGCTATTGGCTATAAGATATCCCCTAATCTTTTTATCCAGTTCATTAGTATTAGCAAAAAGAATCATTAATAAGTTTGTAGACAATTACATACCTTCCTAATAAGGGCAGGCATGTATCTGTATACATCAATTTAAAAGAACAGTTCATCAGTCCATTTTTATATTTCCTTATTTGACTTCCTATGCAGAATAACCTTCTTAGTTATTAAGAATTGGTCAATATAAATTT
Organism: Dipodomys ordii; assembly: GCF_000151885.1. Lineage (NCBI taxonomy): Eukaryota > Metazoa > Chordata > Mammalia > Rodentia > Heteromyidae > Dipodomys > Dipodomys ordii. The sequence continues at coordinate 997,094 of NW_012267373.1, read as the reverse complement.
TTATCTTGGGGGAATAAAAATAACCAAGCTTGGATGGAATCGATTTTAGATGTTTTAGGTATTGAATAAGTAGATTTCATTTGCCTCTCAAAGAATGTTGCTATCAGTGATTGTTTTCCAAACCTTTCTATCAGTAGACATAAATCCTCTGAGAATAAAGTGCCTAGAGAAAGAGGGAAGGGGTGGCACTGTCCAAAGAAGAAATGTGTCCATTACCTGACTTGTAGAACTGTAACCCCTCTGCATATCACCTTTATAATACTAATAAAAGAAACCACTGAAACCCTAAAAAAAAAGAAGAAAGTATCAGTCTACAAAAGTTATAGACATTTAGCTCTATGTCCTCACTGTGAGTTGGAAACTAATAAATTTGAATGATATAAGTACATTTTCCAACAGTTACATTCTGTTTCATGAATGGTGTTTCAAATCAGGAAAGAATGTTAAAAAGAGAGGAAAGGGCCGGGCACTGGTGGCTCTCACTTGTAATCATAGCTACTCAGAATCATGGTTCAAAGCCAGCCCAAACAAGAAAGTCCATGATATTCTTATTCCAATTAACTACCAGAAAGCTGGAAGTGGAACTGTGGCTTCCCCAGGACGGGCACAAAATGAAAAACCAACAAACAAAAAAGTGAAGAAATGGAGAGGCATATAATTAGAAATTTATCTCCAAGAGTCTGTAGCTTGGCTATTGCTCGATGGATGGGCTAAATCAATAAAAGCTAAAACTGGGATGTAAAAAAATCACTTGAAACGAGCTTGGATCAATATAAAGATGACATTAACTTACTACAAAGATTATAATAAAAAATAATATAACACATAAAAAGTATAAGATTAAGCCGGGCACTGGTGGCCCACGCCTATAATCCTAGCTACTCAGGAGGCTGAGATCTGATGATCAAAGTCAGCCCGGGCAGGAAAGTCCATGAGACTCTTATCTCCAATAAACCACTAGAAAACGGGAAGTGGCGTTTGGCTCAAGCAGTAGAACGCTCGCCTTGAGCTGAAGAGCTGAGGGATAGTGCCCAAGCCCAGAGTCCAAGCCCCACAACCAACAACAACAACAAAAAAGTATAAGATTAATTTAAGATTACATTAACAACAATTGTACAACACTCTAATACCAAAAAATGAATCATGTGAAATTGGTCACTTAGAGTCCGACTATAAGCTGGTGAGTTGTAACTTGGGTTTTTGTCCATCTCACCTTTCAGGAATTTACAGAAATAACAGGAAGCCAGGTGCTGGTGGCTCACACGTGTAAACCTAACTACTCAGAGGGCTGAGAGCTGAGCATCATAGTTTGAAGCCAACCCAGGCAGGAAAGTCCGTGACACTTGTCTCTAATAGACCACTCAGAAAAAGCTAGAAGTAGCACTGTGGTACAGTGCAACCCTTGAGCAAAAGCAGCTCAGGGACAGCTACTTTTTTTTTATTTACTAGTCCGTTAGAAACATTTTTGTGTTTGAACACCATGTATTCTCTTTCTGCCTGTGTTTCTCTGTTGCTCCCTCTTTCTCAAACATCACACACACACACACACACACACAATCTATTTGTACTTTCTTAAATGAATGAAACATTGATTTAAACTGTTCATTTTGTACTGTTGTCCACTCCTAATTCCCATCTATGCTTTGCAAGGAACATATAACATCTAAGTTCTAGTATAGTTGAAGAATCAGGTTAATCTGTATAAAAACATGGGGAAATCTAGGCTGGGCCTCCTGTATCCAGTCCACCTGATTTACCAGACGTGCCAGACTAAGCAATTTGTTTACCAGCTCTAAGAATTTGAGCACAAACTTGAGCACACAGAGGCTCAGGGACAGCACCCAGGCCCTGAGTTCAAGTCCCACAACAGACAAAAGAAAAAAAAAGGAAGAAATAACACAAGGACGAAATCACATTAGGATGTAAAAAGTTAATCCTAAAGAGCAAAAAGAATGATTTCAACAGTTATGAGTAGAAACTAGAAAAAGGCCCAGCGTTAACAACAATAATACCATTTACCAAACCTTTGCAATGTGCCAGCCACTGTGCCTGTGAACTCTGCCCATTTGTATTTCAAAGGTGGAAAAGAATTCAAGCAACAGCTCACCACTCCTAGCGCAGACCACTTCCTAATTCACACTCAAGGATAAAGGTCAGGAAGTGGTAAAGGCAGGTTGTAGGCAGAGCTGTAAGGGTGGTATACCTGCAGGGCCTCCTGCCCTGCGCCAGGTATGGGGAAGGAAACGGGAGCAGTGATTTATTTTTCTTGACCTTTACATCCATGATAAAGCTATAAGATCCAATGAGACATAACATTCATATCCAGAAGAAACCATACACAGTTTGGAGAGAGGTAGAGGGTAGACAGGAAAGAGGGAAAAGTAGAAAAAGACAAAAGACTAGGAGGGGTTAGAAATTTGGCAGCTCTTTGGAAAGATAGCCTGAAGAAAGCCTACAAAATTCTGTCATCTCAGTCAGTGATAGTGAGATCTATTTCTAAAATGCCCTCTCTGGAGTTTTGTACTATTGCCTCAGATTATTACTGAATTTGCTAGTGTGTCTTTATTTGGGTATTTATGCAGAATGTTTATTTGTTTTGAGCTTCATCTTTGGAGTTTTAATAGGCTGACATTAAGTTAACGTCTGGAAATCAAGGTAGTAATTACATTAATTTTGTAAAGGCTGATTTAGTCCTGTGTTCTAGAAACACAATAATCTTTTAATTCAGCCACCTCAAGATTTGGGAGGGAGTGAACAGAAATGAGGATGGAGAGTCTGGTATGGGCAAGAGCGCATCTGCCGAAGCCATACCTCTTCTCCTTCTCCGGGGTTCTTCATGAGCTACAGGTAAGGCCTGAGCAAGATGCTGGTCTTACATCTCTTAGCACAGATAATATTTGCCCTCTTAGACCCCATATTACCTTGATGCTTGGCCAACATAATGGCAAGAAAGTAGATTCAGGGATCAATCTTTTAAACAAATCTCTATGCTTTTAACTACGCAGCTTTTAATCACATAGCATTATTATATTTGGCCACAATGTGATAAATACAAGAAGCTATACAATAACAGTTGGGTGACGTTTTAAAAATCTTCCTGAAATTTCACTTCAAAGATAAACTGAATTTTCCCAGTGGACCAATGATCAAAAGACTCAGAACTAGCAGGTTCTAGTATATGTTCTAGTCTAAAGTAAAGGTTTGAACTTGTGCTCACTAATGAAATTCCACAAAAATTGGGTAGCACACTTCTTTTTAAAAAAATTAAATCCAACCTGGACATGATGGTACATGCCTGTAATCCCAGATACTAAGAAGGCAGAGTGCATGAGAACTGTAGTTTAAGGCCAGCCAGGCAAATGTAAAGAGACCATCTTAACACACCAGCTGGGCCTGTTGTCACAGACCCATTGTCCCAACAATGTGGAGGAACTATTTCCTACTACTTTGAGCCACTGTGCCACTTCTGGTTTTCTGAGGGTTTATTGGAGAGAAGAGCTCATGAACTTTCCTGCCCAGGCTGGGTTTGAATCTCAGCCTCCTGAGTGGCTAAGATTACAGGCATGAGCCATCAATGCCCAGGAATACATTTCACCCCTTCCCTCACTCTCTCCCAGTTTTTCCCTCCCATCTCCTCCCACAAGTGGTATAGTTCATTTTCTATATAATGTCTAGTGAGTATGATTGCTGAATTTGTTCACTCTTTGTTCCATCATTTCTGCACCACCTCCCCCCTCCCCCAGACAGATAAATAGGATAAAAGGTAAAGAAGACAAAAAGAGCAACAAAGAAATAAAAGCCTCTCATGGCCAGGCGCTGGTGGCTCACACCTGTAATCCTAGCTACTCAGGAGGCTGAGATATGAGGGTCATGGTTTAAAGCCAGCCTGGGCAGGAAAGTCTGTGAGACTCTATTGGCACAATGGCTCAAGTGGTAGAACACTCACCTTGAGCTGAAGAGCTGGGCTTGGGACAGTGCCCAAGCCCAGCGTTCAAGCCCAGGACAAAAAAAGAAAAAGAAAGAAAGAAAGAAGGAAGGAAGGAAAAGAAAGAGAAAGGAAGGCCTCTTGTTTCCATTTCCTGAAGTTCATTTCCATAAATATTATTTTATGTGATGCCCATCTTAATGATGGCCATTTTGATTGAAGTGACATTTACTCTCTGTGCCATTCCTGTTTGTTTCTCCTTTATGGCCTGGAATGTATACCGTCATGTATTTATTGGCCATTTGTACCTCCTCAAAAATTGTCTGTTCTGTTCATTTGCATATTTGTTAATTGAGCTGTTGAGGATTTTGTAGTTTAGTTTTTTGAAATCCATGTACTTGCAGGTTGTTAATCTCTTGTCAGATACAGAACCCACAAAGATTTTTTTCTCATTCTGTAGACTTTCTCTTCAGTCTAGTGACTTTCTTGTGCTATGGGAAAACTGGACTTTGATACCATCCCATTTGCCCATCTTTGCTCTTATTTTCTGAACTATGGAAGTTCTTTGGGTGTCTGTTTTTTGTACCTGTACAATGCTGTTGTGATAACTACAGCATTATTCTGTTTACCCAGGATCACTTTGGCTATTTGAGGTCATTTATATTTCCCTATGAACTGTAGATTGAATTTTCTACCTCTGTGAAGAATGTCATTAGGTAACTGGTCCTTAATGTTAGTAGGGTTTTGATGGGAATTGTATTGAATATATAGATTGTTTTGGGTAGTCTAGCCATTTTCACAATACCGATTTTGCCACTACTTGAGCATGAGATTTTTTTTTCTATCTTCTGGTTTCTTTTTTGATTCTTCAGTGATTATAGTTTTCATTTTAGAGATCTACTACTTCCTGAAGTAAAGTATAATCGAGTAATACTATGTGTAGGCCTATATCCAAAAGAGTGCAAGTCAGGATACAAGAGGTATTTGCACACTCATTTTACTTACACACTATTAACAATAGCTAAGCTACAGATAAAGTAACCTAGATGTCCTACAACTGATAACATGAGGTGCATATACATAATGGAGTATCATATGGCCATTAAGAGGAATTAAATTATTTTCAGAAAAATGGATGAAATTGAAATCCTCCATTAAACAAAGTAAGCCAGGCTCAAAAAGACAAAGGGTGGATGTTCTCTCTCATAGGTATGTATACTTACATGTATACATATATGTCACATTCTTATATGTATACATATACATTCATGTGTACACAGAGAGAGAATATGATTAGAACAATAGCAGTGTTTAGGGGAGAGGGAGAGAGAGGAATAGAATTTTGGAAAGCAAATAATGAAATATATCTTGTCTATTCATGAAAATGGCACAAGGAAATTCTCTGAAAGGGATAAGGGGAGAGTAGAAAGGAAGAGAACAAGTTACAAATGATATATATGAGTGAGATATCATGCTAAAAACCATTTGTATAATTAATATACATTGAATAAAATAAATGAGAGGAATATATAACAGGTTTTGTTGAGAATACATACCAGTGGGAGGGAGCAGAATGAATGAAGAAGATAAAGGAGGGTAAATGTACTCAAAGAACTGTATATGCATGTATGAAACAAAAATGAAACCTCAACATGTTTTAAGAAGCAGAAAGGATAAACTTGAGTGACATTGGGTGAGTTTGATTGGAAGACATCATATATGCACACATGGAAATATTCTTATGAAACTGTCTCATATAATCAATAGGTACCAACTAAAGTGTAAAATAATGAAACAAATCTCCAATGGTACTAATAGGGCACAAATAAGCAAGATTTTACAATTCTAACATAATTAAGAAAAGATGTAGAACATCATGCCAAATAAAGCAGGCCTCTCAGAGAAGTCACCACGAGCCTTGAAACTGAAGTACCTTGCATTTCATGACATTTCAGATCCTAGAGTCACCTGAGCATCTCCCTGCACAGTTCTGAAAATTCCACTCTGTCTTTGTGAATCTTTGCCCCTGCATTCTTTGGAATTTTTTTTAATGTTCATCATAGGCAGTAAACAAACAAACAAACATCTGGCCAAGAAGTAAAAACAAAACCAAAAGAACCCCCAAAACAGTCAGTTCCCATATTCTGGATAGGCTTGACTAAATTATGCAAGAGAAAAGACTATTAGTGGTTGGAGAAATAAGTAAGCACTTGGAAAATGTAAATATGGAATTACAGCTCTCCCGAGAGTCCTGGGGAACTGTTACTGTCACTTACCTCACTCTGGTGGGGTAATAGTCATTAGAATCTCTTAAAATATTTCCCCTCTGGAAAGTTACTTGGCAAACCTCCATACCTATTCCTTGTCAGGTAATGTTTACTTGTTTATGTATTTATTTTACTTATTTAGCATGATCAGAGAATTTAGCTCCCATAATATGCAATGATTGTACCTCAGGGATTTCTGAAATTAATCCTTGGTAGATGCTCATGGGAATTATGCATATATCATCCAGGAAAGTGGGAGGAGCAAGATTTAAGCTGAGGGTTACAATATCACTCTGAGGGGCTGGGAAGGTAGATCAGTGATAGAGCACTTGCCTTGCATGGATGAGGCCCTGGGTTCGATTCCTCAGCACCACAAAAGCAGAAAAAGCTGGAAGTGGTGCTGTGGGCTCAAGTGGTAGAGTGCTAGCCTGGAGTTGAAGAGCTGAGGGACAGAGCCCAGCCCCAGAGTTCAGGCCCCACGACTGAAAAAACAAAACAAAACAATATCACTCTGAGAAATTGGTAGAGAAACATCAAAACAAGAATCCATTTTCTAAAATCATATTAACTGAAATAGGCTAGACCCAAAGAAACAAAGGTCCCATGGTTTCCCTTATTTGAAATAACTAGTGTACATCTAGGATAATCTTACCAGACAAGAAGAAAATGTCAAAAGCTATGTACATATGACCAAAAAAGATGATGTTAAGCAAAATGAACTCCAAGATATTTTTAATGTACTATGATTTTTTTGTTTCTTTTCTATGTTCTTCCCCCATGGTATAACCGCTGTTGTCACTGTATTTGTGTCCTGCATTTTGTACATACATCTTTCTAATTTGGGGAGGGGAAGGTAAATAACAAAATACTTAAATAAGAGTACAGGTTGTTCCATTGTAATAATAAGACATATAAGGCATTATGTTGAAAACGAACTTTACAACTTTGAGGGAGAGAAGAATTGGGGAGGGAAGGGATGGTAGGGGAAACACAAAGAAGGGGGTAACAATGCTCGATAGGAAATGTACTCATTACCTTACTCATGTAACTGTAACCCCACTGTACAGTATCTTTACAATAAAAAATATTTTGAAAAATGTAAAAAAAATCCATTTGCTAGCAAAGCTACCCACTGGTCTATACAGCAACCTGTGTGAAATGGTAACACCACCTTGGAACACAGCCTAGCATTGTTTTATAAAGTTCAACATACATTTGTACTAGGACCTAACAAAGTCTCTCTTCCAAGAGAAATAAAAAATGATGTCTACGTGTGGAAGTCTATGCAAATGCCCGTTACTGATTAATTCATGCCTTAAAACTGCCAATGGCCCAAGCATCCTTTGGCTTGTAAAAGGAGAAATAGAATAAGGTAACTTGTAACTGGAGGTGTGGTTCATGCAGTAGAACACCATACTTGAATTAAAAAAAATAACTTCACACAATGGAATACTACTCAACAATAAAAAGGGAAAAGGACTATGCTAAGCACAGACCAGACATAAAAGCTTATATATTGTGCATTTATACATCACTTAGTTATCCAGGATAAAACAACAAAGAAGAAAAAAACAGACCATGGTTGATAGCCTGGAGGCTATATTGTATAATTGCATTATTGTAGAGCTCACATAACTATATATATATATATATGTATACATATATATAGTTATAGTTATATAGTTTTATATATACATATGTCATTTCTCCTCTGTTTACTTGAAAGGGGTAGATTTGTCATTAGTGCAGCTGATGAAAGGGAGATAAAAGAAAGAAAATTAATTGACTTTCTCCTATACCTCTGTGATTACCTTAAGGGAATAGATTCCAGTAAAGGAAGTACCACTGGAAGTGTCTTTTTTCATTGTGGCATTTGATCAGACTACAGAATGAATACAGATTCTTGTTAATATACCTACTCCAAGAGAATATGCAAATACACACCCTGTACATATGCAGTACATACAGGATAGATCTGCACCTGATTATGTTTTCCACAATGTTAATCCAACTTATAGCATCTAATAGTATGTATCTTGTGGTATGTGCTAAAACGTGTCTCAAACAAACTGATCTATTACACAGAACCCTCAGTATCTAAAGACTAAAGGACTTTCAGATTGAAAGAAATGGACATGAATATGCAACACCATCTTTTCCATTTAATGACTCCTTCTACAGACTTGCACAAGCACACACTCATAGACACACACATGCAGTCACACGCGCGCGCGCGCACACACACACACACACTTTATACATCAGTCCCTCCCTCCTTCCTTATGCCAAATGTTTCATTAATGAATGCCCTTCTGATTCCTGATTTCTAAATAGCATGTAAGTTTGCAGAGATGCGTTGTCTCCTCTTTTTTTCTTTTTTGAAAATCTGGAGTCCATGTTGACTGTTAATTCAGGAAATCTTTAAGAATTCATCTACCCATGCTGGGAGCTGGTGTAGAGCAATACACATTCCTGGCACGCAGCTCCAGTGTTCATCTGGGAGATTGAAGGGTGGTTACAAGATGATAACTGTATTGCCTGAAGCAGATAAGTCCCCCTCTGCCAAAATAGTGCTTTGTATGTAATTAGTGTAAAAATTCAGAGGAATAGAGTTTATCCTTACAATCATCATTCTCATTAAAAAGAAGAAGAAGAAGAAGAACCATAATGAAGGAACAAAGCCATCCCTGCAGTGAATTGAATTGCTTTCCATAAGTTTTCATTAAATCAAATATTCTGTAGCCAGGCATCTTGCAGACACTCATGCAGTCTGCTGCATGAGATCTGCGGTGGGGGGCGGAAGGGGGGGAATTGATGGGGTTGGTGGGGAGAGATGAAACAAATGGCTTTTATTCCAGGATTAGAATTGCATTGAGATGGTCTTTAGCTCAACCTTCCCTGCCTGTGTGTCTTGTGAAAATGTGTCTTGTGAACATTTGGTTGCATTAGTTTCCGTAGCTGAGACTTTTGTGGACCCAGAGGAGAATAACATCACCAAAGTGTAGATGTGATACATGCAAAGCAGAGTCTTCTGTTATAGGTGGAGTGATGAGGCCCCTCAGAGATTTATCAGCCATTTATATCAGGAAACCACAAAGGACCAAATTTCAAATAAGAGAAAGTCTCAGAATGTGCGTTGTTTCTGACCAACTTATTTTGTTCTGCTATTTAATACTTCTTTATAAGAAATAGTACTACTATTCTTCCTTTTGATTTAGCTACCTAATAAGTCATTTCTAGGACAATCCCCATCTTTAAGGACTGTATTTTAGATTTATTGCTGAAATCCCCTGAATTTAAAATATAATTTTAAACAGTTAATATCAAGATCTTTTTTGTTCTATAAGTCAATCAAACTTAAAGACTCACCCTAGCAAGTTTTCATAATAAATGCACTTTATCTTTTCATTTCATAAGGCTAGATTGTAATAGCAACTGTTTTATATGTACATACATACATATGTATGTATGTATGTATATATATATATATATATATATAGAGAGAGAGAGAGAGAGAGAGAGAGAGAGAGAGGAGTCTGTGCCCATCCTACAGCTTGAACACAGGGAGCTGTCCCAGAGCTTTTGTGCTCAAGAGTGGTGCTCTACCACCATTTTTTGCTGCTTTTTAATTGGAGATAAAAATCTCACAGGTGTTCCTGCGTGGGCTGCCTTTGAACTGTGATCTTTATATCTCAGCCTCCTGAGTAACTAGGAATACAGGTGTGAGCCACTGGCGCACAGCTTCTATATTCGTTTTATGTGAACTAAACGAAGTAATGGATGTATGGCAAGTCTCAGAGTACAATGTGAAGCACAGAGAAAGCATTTAGTGAAAAACAATATACATTATATGTCTTAGATTTTCTTGATATTGATTCTTTTTCCCATGGATTTGATTTTCATCAGAAACCCTTAATTTGAATAAATTATCTCATGAAAAATTTGAAATCCAATAGTTATAGCCTAACCTTTATGTTCTTATGGATGTCAGAGTAGGTCCTGGTATGATACAGAGGAGGATAAAAGAAAAGAGACTTTTCAGATACTCCCTTACCATTACAGTGGCCAGTAAGAGAATTCACTGATGTAATTGTTATATCATATAGTATATGATTGTAAATTGTTCAAGCTCCAAGCTGCCTCCTCCAGTTTGGGGAGTAGGGGCTTCCACCTGAGAAAGTCAGGCTAATGGAAATAAGTAGGTTCCCTGAGTCAGTGTTCAGAAGAAACTGGAACTACCCTCCAACTTTTGGGCATAACTGCATATAAATAAGGGTTAGAAAGCAGCCAAAGAAATTGTGGAAAGAACAAAGTCTAAGAGCTTGAAGCAGAGTGATGAGTATTTACTTCTAGAGCTTTGATTTGGTCCATGGATTTTTGGGAGGAATTCTTTCTCACCTTCTCTCTACTCGTGTGTGTGTGTGTGTGTGTGTGTGTGTGTGTGTGTGTGTGTGTGTGTGTGTGTGTCCTATCTCTTCTTCTGTTTCCTATCTTTAGCCCTTTCCTTCTCTGGTAGGCTTAACTGATAGACAAATGGGCAGAAGGAAGAAAAACATTCCCACTCCTTGATGGAGACAAGAATAGCATTAAGAATCTAGACAAAGGAGAGAAAATCCAGACTCAGTTCAAGGCGGAGCTGCAGATAACCCCTCCAAGATACTGTTCTTTATTCAATAAAAGGCTCAGAGAAGGATATGAATCCAAGTGTGTTGTAACTAAGATAGAACACTTCTTTCCCGAATGTTTTCTTTTGTAATTCCACAACATGCACAGAAAGTAAAGCAGACCCAGAGCAGCTGGGGAAATCAAATTTGGCCTGCTCACCAAGGCTCATGCCAGCTGGACTGGTGGAAGAAAAAGAAGTGTGGTTTGGCTAAAATCTGGGAAGTATGGCATTTCTGCTCCGGCAAAATTTCAGCAAGGTTCTTGAGAGAGTGGCCATAAATGCTTTGGAAGATCCCATCGTTACAAAAGCAGAAATCATCAGATGCCTTTAAGGGGGACTTACTGTTGACTCACTATTACTCACTATAAGTTAATATTGACTTACTTAGAAGCAAAATCCCAAATCCCCATTAGTTACTAGGAATAATGAAAAGCATGTCTCTTTTGAAAGCTATTTGAATGGCTACTACAGCAAGAAATCTATAAGCAGAGATCTTGTCTTACTCCAAGAACAAGAACTCTCCTTAGATGAGGTCATCAAAAGTATTTTCTGATGCTTGCTCCCATTTTTTGACAGAGTAAGATCTTCTGTTTCTGTATTTAACAATGGAATGAGAATGGGAGAGGGAAAAGAAGTAAAAATCCAAAATGAAAGAGAACTGTAAAGTGTTCTCAGGGTAGAGAAAGCAGTAGAGGCTACAAGGCTAGCAAAGCGGGCACCCTTGTATCACCTCATTGCTGAGAAGAGGGGAAAGCCACGCTTCATGGATCATGAATGTCTTGCTTGGCCATTGTTCAGCAGGAGGAGCTTCTCAATGGGATTCTGGACCCTTACCACACTCAAAGCAGCTTTACCTACCAGTATGTGTCAAATTTTGGTTTTAGTGAATGTCGTTTGCTGAGGTCAGAATTTCCAGCTGTGCAGTGTTAAACTCAGGACTGTTATAGCACAGCTGAAGCAAGAGATTGATTTGAAACTTTTGTTAGACTAAAAGGAACTAAGATTGTTCAGAATCAAGCAAAGAACTCAACTTCTAAAAATAAAGTGAAAGAACTTAGCAACTTCTTTTAACAAAGAAATGTGTGGGAATAGCTTATGTAAGTGAAATCAATGTAGAAATCTCTGCACTTGTGAATATAGTAGGTTATTTACTATATGGAAAATTATTGGTTCCTAATCTCTGATTTGTATAGTTTTGACCTCAGAATAACTTAGATATCTCAGAAAAAATTTATTTGATAAGTGCATTCCTATGCGGATAATTACTCTTGCCTGAGAGTGTCAATTTGTTGCACAAAGTAAGGAGATAACCTTTCTCCTCAGGTGTTTTATAGCTCTGCTCAGAATTGCTTCATTTGGAACCTTCTAGAAGGCTCCAACCTAAGTACCCCCAATTCAGTTCTTTCGGTCTCCTCAGTTGCTTATTTTTTTACTTCTGTGCTTAGTCTCTCAGTACCCCATTCATTATTCATTGTTTAAGTTTACCTTCTGTCAGGCATGGAGGTGTGAAAATACCTAAGGGAGTAAGGACCATCTCCCTCTCTGCCTGCTCCACGCTTGCAGGTAAGAGCCTGACAGAGTCCTTGTGATTGCAAGACTACATATCTGCAGGTGTGCTATTTCTTTACAAAGCTTTACTGTGAAAGCACTTACTTTTTCTCTGCCTTCTGCTCGGCCATTACCCCAAAACTTTATATTTTGAAAAGTGGAATCTGAATCTTGAGGTCTTGTGTCAGTACTTTCAACTCTGCTGTCTTCCTGGAGAACAATACCTGGATGTTACCCCTGGCCTTATTTAGACTTGACTATAATGAAATTTTAGCTGTTGGGCTTCTAAGAGCTAGACCTGTTGCTTATTTTCATAATTATTGACTTACAAAACCTTCAAAGAGGGGCTGGGAAAGTGGCTCAGTGGTAGAGCGCTTGTCTTGCATGCTCAAAGCCCTGGGTTCGATTCCTCAGCACCACATAAGCAAAAAGAAAAAAGCCGGAAGTGGCACTGTGGCTCAAGTGGTAGAGTGCTAGCCT
>NW_012267373.1:967695-981758 GCF_000151885.1 Dipodomys ordii | reverse complement strand
GGGAAGGGATGGTAGGGGAAAAACAAAGAACAAAGGAGGAGGCAACAATGCTTGAAAGGAAATGTACTCATTACTTTGCTCATGTAACTGTAACCCCTCTGTACAGTATCTTTACAATAAAAAGTACAGAAATGGAAATAAATAAATAACACAATTCTAAATTTATGTTAGTAGAGAAAAAAAAGTCTTTCTGTCTTAAATTTTATTTTTTTAATTACTCATGGAAGGCTTATTGGCAACATGAAATAACATTTAAATTTTGAGGTAGAAATGGCAATCCAGCAGCCCTTCCACAGTCTGTACTTGGTACAGCATGTCAGTGGGCTGCTTCTTTCACTCACGCTCTTGTTTTTATTTTTTTGAAGAGTTAGTCCAAAATGGAACCAACAAATGAGCCCAGTGATACCTTGCTCTGGAAGAGAGCCACTGCTTGAGCTTTGCATAATAATATTAGAATTTATATCAACCATAAACTTTTATAGTGGTGTAATTAGTAGGATTATTAATACGACTCAATCCTAGCTTTCTTTATTGCTGTAAGCACAGCTTGCGTTCATATAAATGACATCAGTTATAATCCTTTAGGGTAAACCAAAGTACTTGAATCAGTTTAGCAAGGGCTTAATCAGAATCATCTAAAATCATTCAAAATATTTTTTGCTTTTTTGCTTAGAAGGCAAAGTATGAGGAATGTTTATTGGGCATTTTCCAAAACTTGAAATTTGGATCCTAGAGGGAGCTTAGTGGTGTTGAGTGGGAAGAATGAATGTGGAGAAAAACAGGGGATTTTAGCTAGTACCAGTGCAAGGTTAACCCCCGCCCCCACGAGCCAAATATACCCTTTCTGTAGCTCAGTGCCATTTACTTATGGATTACTGCAGTCTCTTGGCACAGTTATTAGTGTTTAAGCAAGAAAGAAAGTGATTTTTAGCATTTATGCTTTTAACTTTTTCCTTTAAAAACTGTGTTGAATGGTAGCTCCTTTGTACAACTGCTTAAAGACAATAGAAATATAATTTTTAAGAAATGAATCTGGGCTTACTAGGGCAGGTTTGTAAATCCTGGAAGTTGGGAGGTTGAGGCAGCATGGTAGTGGGCTTGAGGTCAGTCTGGTTTACACAGCAGTATCCTGGCTCCAAGAAATGTAACAACAACTATAATCATAGTGAATGTGTCAGAAACCAGCTGAATCGTTTAGGTGAATGCTGTGGGAATCAAGACAGTAAAATGACATTTAAGAACTCTCTCTAATATGGTTTATCATCCTTCCTTGTACAGGTCACCATAATATCTCAGATTTCCTGGCTCATTGAATGGGAAATGATTCTCGAATAAAAATTATTTATTCATCTATGTTGATCATTTTAAGTGCTCAGAGATATGAGTGATTTCTAAAATGTGAATTTCTAATGATATCTGAGAGATAGTATTCAGTTATATGTAACTTTTAAGGGTTGGACAGTAATTCATTCAGGCAGTATCTTCATATACAGTGAGGATATTGTAAGATGAGTAGGAGTTTCATTCAGCCTGAATGAACATTGAAAAATAGGAAAGTACAGTTAAATGAGGGAGAAAAAATTAGTGTATACAGTGTTTGTTTGATTTAACAACCACACAATGAACTATCTCAAGTGCCACCTGAAGGAGAGGGAAAGGAAATAAGATTATACAACACATTTACATCACCTTTAACCCCTCCTCCCCAAATAATCCTGTAAGTTACTTTACAGAGGATGAGATGAAGGGTCAGAGAAGTTAATTTACTTCCAAAAATTACATAGTGGCTTCTTTTTAGAATACATTAGGTCACAAAGACCATTATTCTCATTCTAACATTAAACAAGCCTCGTACACTATAAAATTATAGTTTCTCTAAATCTTCCAGAAAGCTAAAAGTGAAAGGAAACCTAACTGTGCAAAACCCCAGAAAATTCCCATTGTGAGTGAGAAAAAAATCCAGCTCAGCTCTGGCAGATGAAAAGAGAAAGAATAAGAGAATACAACCAGAACTTTAGGTTGTAACCATATGCACACAGATAAAACAGATTAGAATTCTAAAGGACCCTAAACCCAGAAGAGATCAACATACACATAAACCAAGTATGTTCCGTGATGTTTTGTGCTTGCTTTTTTTAAACTTAGTGCTGGGCATGATGTATTTCACAGGCTGAAGGGTGGAAAGAGCTACAGGGAATTCTCCTTCCCAGAGGGCATGGCAGCTATCTGCTAAAAGTGTAGGGCAGGCACACAGAAACCAAAGAGAAATAAATTTGAGTTATTCTGCACTTTCAAGGTAGAACCAGAGAATCAAAGGAAACCGTTTTGTAGACATTTTAAGCGGGGAGGAATTCCATAGGAGTAGAAAACGTGATACAGAACTGAAGAGCAAAGAGAGTGCCCCAGAATTCCAAACAACAGTGAGGTGAGCTGTGAAGCTCTCAAGGTTCAAAATCTGTCTGTCATGTACAAAGAGATCTCCAGAACTTCCACAGTACTCAGACCTTAGACCCAAAGAAGGACAGAGTATTGATTCTGCTCTCAAATGTACTTGATGAAAGTAGTGAGCTGAATCAAACTGAAATTGCAAGAAAGCAGAGTTTCACTGATTAGATTGACTCAGTACTTCAATTAAGAGGCCTATACAAGGAAAAGGACATGTACTCTTTTGGAAGCAAATTTTTCAGTCTCTACTGCTCTTCTACATGAAGTGACCAGTTATAAGACAAAATTTCTAGACATGTAAGGAAGAAATGTGATATGATCAAAAGACAAAGTAAGCAACAGAAGTAGATCCTGAGATGTCACAGATGCTAAAATCATCAGAAAATTATAAAATTATAATAATTGTGACAAAAATATAAAGTTCTAGTAGCAGAGGGGGACAGTATTCATAAGAAAGTGGAGAATTTTACTAGTGGCCCAGAAACTATCTTAAAAATAATCAATAGGATAAATAAATTAAATCCCCAGTACTTCCCCCCAAAGCATGATTAGGAATTAGGGAAATGAAAATGGAAAACACAGTGAGGATGTGAAGTATGGGGGACTAGAAGGTGGGTGGATACAAAGTTTCCAACCAAACATATAATGAAACACAACAGGGAGTAGGAAGAAAAACAGAATCAATTATCCCATACATGGGGGATAATACAAAATGATCCATCACATATATTCAGTTGAAGAAAAGCAGAGAAGTGTTGGAGCAAAATAAATGTTTGAGGAGATAATAGTGGAAAGCTTTTCAAATTTATTAAAAAATATCTCAGCAATCCAAAAAGCTCAGTAAATATGAACAAAACCACACCTAGGTATATCATAATCAGACTGATCAAAGCCAAAAGCAAGAAGAAAAGAGAGAAGCAGAAAAAAAAAAGGAAGAAACAAATTTTCTGCATAGAAACCATGGGTCAAAGGGTGAATCAATGCAACAGTGATACTCACTAGACACCATGTTGAAAATGAACTTTACACCTGGGGCGGGGGGGGGGGGGGGGGGGAGTGAGGGAGTCAGGGGGAGGGGAAAGTGGGAAACACTGTTAAAAAAAAGAAAAATATTCATTACCTTACTTACGTTAAAAAAAATAAAATTTAAAGGAAAAAACAGGTTCCCATCAGAAACAATAGAGACAGAAAATCTAATAAAAAATTTAAAGTATTAGATTTTTTAAAAGCTTGCATAATACAAATCTATAAACAATGGAAGTATCCTTTAAGAGAGAAGGCAGGTAAAAGCAGAACCAAGATATGAACCAGACTGTTGAAAAGGGAAAGAATGATTCCTAGGACATTTAGCTCTGCCTCTAGCTCTTGTGTGTTTGACATACAAGTCTTCAGTAATGCCAGCCTTGGATGCTTACTTTTCTTCACTTAATTTTATTATAAAAATCATGGATTTGAGTGTAGTGGATCACATGTTTATCTTTAGCCCTTGGGGTGCTGAGGAAGTCCAGGTCTGAGTTTGAGACCAGCCTGGTTGATACAGTGAGTTCCAGACCAGTCTGAACCATAAATAAGATCCAATTAAAAATTCAATTAGAACAGGAGCAGAGAAAGTATAATCAGGCCTCCATTTCACACATCTTATGGTCATGAATTAACAAATTAAAAACTAGAGGCAAACTCCATTTTCTTTAATCTCATTTTTTCAGAGTTGGGATGTAAAAAGTGTTAGTAAAAGACAAAAAAAAGAGAATGGGACTATTTGGGAAGGGGGAGGAGAACAATAAGGTGTAAAGGGGACAAATATGATCAAAGTTCATTATATACACTTCTGTAAATGTCATAAAGAAGCCAATATTTTTTTAACCATCAAAGTGTGCTAATAAAAAAGGAGAAAAAAGTCATAATAAGATTACTTTTCAACCTTTCTCTATTATAGGAGGTTCTCAGTAGGTATAAAAGTAAGGAATTCAATCTATTTTTTTTCTTTCTTGCTCAAGGAAAAACATCAGAAAGAATAAAATGTTCTAATCAATATACCACAACATTAAGGTAAGTATTTGGTTTAAGAAAGAAAGCAAAAACTTTTTTGATAATTTCCTACTACCAAGTTCATTGTGGTATCTGAAGTACAATTAATCCTCATGTTGTGACTCAGGTATTTTCAGTCACCATTATGTTAGCCTTGCCCAACTAACACCACTATGTAAAAGGCCATTCTAATATTGGTTGCCAGAAAAATACCATTGGCAGTTTAAAAATTCACATTTTTCAGTATACATTTACTGTTGCATTTTGAGGCACAAAATGAAAAGCAATATGTCATGAGATGAAACATAGCCAGGTGCTTGTAATCCTAGCTTCTCAGGAGGCTGAGATCCCAGCCAGATCTCAGTTTGAAACCAGACTGAGCAGGAGGGAGCTTGAGACATTGTTAAATTTAACACCAGAAAGCTGAGAGTTAGGGTGTGGCTCAAGTAATGGAGGAAAGTAAAGGTTAAGAAGGAGCAAGAGGTGCTAAATTCAAGCCCCAGTCCTGATGGAGAAAGGGGGAAGGAGAGGGGAGAAAGGGAAAGGGGGAGGGGAGGAAGAGGAGAGAAGGAAAGGGAAAGGAAGGGAGAGGGAGAAAAGGAAAGAGGGAGAGAAGGAAAAGGGAAATGGAGAGGAGAAAGGGATGGCAGAAGAGAGTGAAAAGGCAGAAAAGGAGAGGAAGAAAGAGAAGTGGGGGGGGGGACTTGTTTTAACCAAACATTCTAAAATATCTGTATCTACTACATTGTTCCTAGGATGCTAATCTAATTCCAAATAGACCCAACGGTGGAACATAATCTTTCTTGTTTATAGTGATACTAATTCAGAGAAGAAAATATGCTGGTAAAAACTTTTTCACTTGTTCCAACTGAACAGCCACTACTATAACTACTATACTATATACTGCTATTATATACTTATAACATCCATACCAGAGTAGATTTCAAGTTATTGTTGTTGTTTTGTTGTTGTTGTTGTTTGTCAATCCTGGGTCTTGAACTCTGGGCCCAGGCACTGTCCCTGAGTTCTTCAGCTCAAGGTGAGCACTCTACCACTTGAGCCACAGTGCCACTTCTGTTTTTTTTTCTGGTGGCTTTGAACCCCAATCCTCAGATCTCAGCCTCCTGAGTAGTGAGGATTATAGGCGTGAGCCACCAGTGCCCTGCTCAAGTATTTTTAATTATCCTGTCCTAAGGAAATACATCCTACCTTTGGAGAGTTCTGGTCATTAAATGGGCCAAAATATATTTCCTTTTAGCTAATATCCAGTATCCTAAATTTCTGTTTGGACTTTATGAAACTACTTCTTCTGGTATAAGATGGTCATTGAAACATTTCAAGATTTCTCTTTCCCTTTCTCTAATGTTATTCTTTATTATACAGTTTGAATTTGCACTTGCTTTTGATTTCCAGAATGAAAAGTGATTGATTTTCTTACATACTCCAATATCTTTATTGTAGGGGACCATTTTCTCAAGCAGGTCATTCTGTATCTTTTAACTTGTGAATAGCTACTTTTTTTTCTGCTACTTGACCAGAATTGCTTCATTCTAATAATCTTTTTTGTCCCTCAAAGTCACCTTAAGTCATATTAAATCATTGAATCTTTCCATCTTTAAAGACTGCTGCACACTTCTTAAACTTTTCTTGATAGATCCTATTTTTATGACTATCACAGTTTTCCTTGCATACTTTCAGATTCTCTTTGATCTCCTCACACTCCCTGAAAATGTAAAACTCTAAATTAGATACTTTTTAATGTAACTGACAGAACTTCATCTTTTCTGAACAATTCTCCCTATCCTTTTGCTATCTTAGGCAAATTTCATTTTTCATTTCTATTTTTATTTTATTTTTATACTAAACCAGGACTTAAATAGCCCAGAAAGTGAAAGAAATCACCACATCCATATAGCCTACAGTGAACCAATTGCTTTCCTACTCCATACTTACACATATCATTGTGAGATTCTTACTATGGTAAGGACTGATGTAAATTAAGAAATTTCTCTTCTAGTAGGTAGTGATGTATTTCTGTAGTCTGAGCTACTAGTGAAACTGAGGCTGAAGAAATTAATCTACAAGTTCAAGACTAGCCTGGGCAACACAGCAAGATCCCATAGAAGAAAGAACTAGAGAGAGAGAAAGAAAGATAAAGAGGGAGAAAGGAAAGGGGAGGGAAGGAGGGAGAGGGCAAGAATGAGAGGGAGGGAGGAAGGAAGAGAGACAGGGAGGGAAGGAGGGAGGGAGCAAGTGAGGGAGGAAGGAAGGGAAAAACCTCTCGAGATTAAGAGAGAAAATACTAGAACCTTGAACAGAGATTGATGTCTGTGTTAGTCTGTCAAAATCTATTTTTTTTGGGGGGGGGTCTGGTCATGGGACCTAAACTCTGGGTCTGGGTGCTGTCCCTCAGCTCTTCAGCTCAAGGCCAGAGCTCTACCACTTGAGCCACAGCACCACTTCTGGCTTTTTTTCTTTTTGCTTACGTGGTGCTGAGGAATTGAACCCAGGGCCTCAGGCATGCAAGGCAAGCGCTCTACCACTGAGCCACTTTCCCAGCCCCTCAAAATCTATTTTTATTCTTTGTAAATGTCCTCTCATTGGTCCATGACAGATGGTTACAAATTTCACAGTTCTTTTTCTTAATAGTAAATTTCAATCATTTAAACAGTATCATCTTTCATCATAGTTCCATTGTTATAGGTAGAGGTTTTTTTTAATTGACTACTGTAAATTCTAAGTGTTTTTGTGTTCTGTCATTTTATAATCTACTCTGAATGATAATCTTTGACTCTGAAAGATGGTTTCATGTTGCCTCTGAGGGAGGGTATAATGGTTCCATAGATCACACTGACCTTTGGAAAGAAAGAAATGTCTAAGTGTAGTGCTGGAAATAAAGACATGTCCATTCCGTTTCGTTGCTTCCTCCTTATATGTTAAACATCCTTTGGCCACTTTACTGAGTAAGGTAGATACTAAATTATGTAGTGCTCATTTTTGAGAGCTGTATATTTCTCTCCTATAGTAGCCTTTGAAACCTGGCAACTCAAGCATCCACCCAAAGTCGAAACTACTGCTGGTCAGCTTCTATCACTGGGGAATAATTCCCCAGTTAATTTAGTTAATTTGGTTTCCTAATATTTCTACACCACTAAAAACCCACACCTCCCAGAATTTAGTAACTTGGACCTTTGAACATTACCTGAAGAGCACCAACAATTCTGTCTTCCTCACCTGCCATCTCCCTTTACTTAAGAGTGTTTATTCTTCCTCTTCTATACCTCTCTTGTTTTTTCCCCCAGTGTGTGTGAGAAGACCTGGTATTTCTACAACTGTTCTATAACAAGTTCTTACATCCTTTTCTACATTTGTAGCCAATTCTTCTCACCATCCTATTTGAAAGTGTTTATTTTTGGGTAAATTTGTTTTTAACATGAGAGGGGAATTTTGCCATATTTTATCTGTCCAATGAAAAATTTTACTTATTTGTTTTTAAGGAGGCAGAAATCACAAGTAATTTAAGGAGAAGCATATGAATAAAGCCCAGGTACACTTTTAAAAAAAATTCCTGTAAACCTTAGATATAGGGAAAATTCTCTTTACTGAGTTTCAGAGGAGACTGTGCTGCTAACCATAGTCAAGCATAGGATACTGACAGTACCTATAAAGAAACCCAGATAGCCTTAGGACAGATACATGATTTATCCCAAGGATAGCTCTGTTATCTTTTCTTTAGGCTATTTCTGGACTTCTAGAAGTATATTTGTGCACCAAAAATCCATGTCTGTGATTGACATATAATCAGATTCACCCATGGAGGTTTTGCAGTTCATCCTTTCAAAACTAAACTTAGCAAAATAGTTTTGAATATTGTCTTTTACAATACTTTTTTCTTTTTATTTATTTTTTATTGTGAAAATACTGTACAGCGGGGTTACAATTACACGGGCAAGATAGTGAGTACAATTCTTATCAAGCATTGTAGCCTCCTCCTTTGTTTCCCCTTCCCATCCACCCCCTGCCCCCCCAAATCCTCCCTGCCCCCCCACCAAAATTGTAGAGTTCGTGTTCTACATATTTTTTCTTTATATTTTTATTGTAAAAATACTGTACAGAGGGGTTACAGTTACATGAGTAAGGTAATGAGTACATTTCCGATCCAGCATTGTTACCTATTCCTTTCTTTTTCCCCTCCCATCCCTTCTCTCCTTCATAATATTTTGATATGCCAGGTGGTGTCTCACACCTGTCATCCTATCTACTTAGGAGGCTGAGATTTAAGAATCATTGCTTGAAGCCAGCCTAGGCAAGAAAGTTAGTGAGATCCTTATGTCCAATTAACCACAAAAAAGCCTGAAATGCAGCTGTGGCTAAAGTGGTAGAGCGCTAGCATTGAGCAAGAAAATGTAGGGACAATGCCCAGGCCTTGAGTTCAAGACTCAGGGCTGGTGCACACACACACACACGCACACGCACACACACACACACACACACACACAATTTTTATGAGGAGCCATAACCAATAGGCTATACCTACCAGTTTATAAGTTAATTAAGACATGTAACTAATTGATTCTTCCCTCTTCTAGAGATTAAACAGGTTATTTAACTTACTTAAATTTTTGTTTACTCTTCTCATACACTTGGGACTAAGGACAAGCTGCAGTAGGCGCTAGAGCTAGGATTCTCATAGAAGTTGTGGACACAAGGCCTGTCTGTGATTCTGTTACAGTTCTCAGAGAAACAGAACCATTATATCTGTAGAGTGAGGAAATGACTCCCATGATTATCGAGACTTGAGTAGCCCCATCATTGCCTTCTGCAAGCTGGAAAACAAGAGAAGCCAGTGCTAGATAGTTCATTCTTTATCTGAAGACATACAAGTAAGGGGAAGGGAGGATTATAGGTATAAGTTACCGAGGTTGACAGCCTAAAAATTGGGAGGTCCAACAGTCAAGACAGAAGCAAATGAATACCCAAGTTTCACATGAAAGAATGGATTCACTTGTTCTTTGCTTTTCAGTTCTGTTTGGGCTGTTCTGTTCTGTTGAGATGGGACCCTTCCATGTTGGTGAGGGCTTTGTTCTTTTCTCAGTCTACTGCTCAAACACTGTTCTGTCCCAAGATACAAATCAAAACATGTAATAATAGAGAATATATGTTTTAAGAAGCCATTCCCAAGGGGAAAAACAAGTTGTTTAAATAAGGATACAGGTGGACCCGTTGCAACAATGAGAAGTACAAGTCATTATGTCGAAAACGAACTTTACAACTTTGGGGGGGGGAGGATTGGGGGGGGGGGCGGGGGAGGATGGGAAGGGATGGGAAGGGGAAACAAAGGAGGAGGCTACAATGCTTGATAAGAATTGTACTCATTATCTTGCCCATGTAATTGTAACCTCTCTGCACAGTATTTTCACAATAAAAAATTAAAAAAAAGAAGCCCTTCCCACTGCAACATGTATGGGGAGGTAAAGTACTTCTCAAAGTCTTTAAAAAAAATTACAGTCTAGGCAAGTCATAGGAATTTGTGTGGGTCACATCAAAGCACACAAATCTACTTTTCCCCAAGCCATATGGTGGCTGCTGCTGATGGTCAGAAATGTACAAAATCCTGATAGGTTTTGACAATCACCAATATGGCATTCAGAAGGAAAAGGCTAGAAAATATCAAATAGACTTTGTAGAGCAAGAGAGCTGGAAAAGTAAGTCAGGGCTGCTAAAGAAATTCTTCTCACTGGATGAAATAGAATGAATTATGTCCCATAAGAGAGGATATGAGGGCCTGCACCCTTCTGTCTTTGGTCTGGTTAAGCAAACTCCATACACAAACCCTGGGAATTCCTGACCGTAAGTCCATTTGAGGGCAAAAAATGTATACTTTTTATTAACACAAAACCACTGAGGCTCAAACAAAAGTAGTTGTAGACTATTAGTTTACTCAGGTGTGTAACAATTACAGGTCTTCTGGAGAAACATGGTTTAAAAGAAGACCTCAAAGAATCCACATATACCAGGTTTTGAGAAATATGAACTGAGCTACTAAGTGTCTGTGAGAGAAGATTTTTTTTTTCTCTTGGTTGGCATCAGGGATTGAACCTGGATCCTTAAGTGTACTAGTCAAATCCTCTACCACTGTGCTACAGCCCCATCTATAAGTTGTTACTTTCAATGTTAAGCAAATTGTGAAACCACTATGAGTAAAATCCAGCATGAAAATAAACTGTAGTAGTACACCTGCAAAGGTCACTGTATTGGAAATGCTGAATGAGGAATTTAAAGTACATATATTTAAATAAGTAAAGGGTTTTCATTGTATGATAAGGCAGAAAAACCTCAAAACTTTTGATAGGGAAATCTGAAAAATGAAAATAAACAGGATCTCTAAAAATGAAAAAATATACAATGGTTAGAATTTATAAAGCCAATATAGAGATTAAACAACAGATGTGATTCCACCAACGAGAAAATTGGCAAGCTGAAATTCTTAGGAGTTTATTAAGTATTCAGCATCAAAAGACAAAGATAAAAATACAAAACAGATGCTCACTGACATGGAAAATGAGAATGCTCAACATGAACTCAGATTCTAGAAGTAGATTATGAAGAGAAAGGAGAAAGAAGTATTGAGGAGTATTGGCAGTAAAATTTCCAGAATTAATAAAAGACCCAAATTCCTGGGTTCTGAAAGTTGAATAAGATGACAAACATAAAAGTGCATTCAGGTACATAATAATAGAACAGTAAAGACACAATTGTAAGCACAATAAAAAAGAGAAAAAGCTACCCACAAAAAATATTTGATGATCAGCAGTAACATCAAGAAAATATTATAATAATACCAACAACATGTACAATTACATATGTAATCAAATTTGGATCTTTATTTTGGCAGAACTAGGGTTGGAAAACAAGGTCTTGTTATTTGCGGAAGTATGTGCTATATCAATTGAACCACACCCTCAACTCTCTTTGTATTATTGTTCAAATTATGCCCAGGCTAACCTGGACTGTGATCCTCTATTTACAGTGCTGTTGCAGTTGTGAGAACAGTCAGAGGCTGCCACAGTCAGCTTTTATTGCTTGAGGTGGGTTCTTAGGACCTTTTGGCCCTGGCTGGCTACCAGTTGCTATCTTCTCCATCTCTGCCTCCCAAATAGCTAAGACTATACATAAGAGCCACTGCATACAATTCAGACTATGCTTTAAAAAAGAAAAAGACAGTGTACTGAAGATACTATATGACTAGTGAAAGGTAGACTATTCGACTAACAGACTTTCAGTAAGAATCGAAAGCATATACTTCAGGAATATGAAAGTGACCTTAGTAAGGTCGAACATTGAAGGAGAAATGGTAAACAAAAAATACGACAAACCAGAAGGCAAATCTATATAAATATATTAATTGTATAAAACATAAGAAATGTTATTCTATTGTGAGGTTTTAATTTGAAAAAAGTTTAAACCACAGACAACAATAGCATATAAATGGGGAAGTAGTGGTTGGGATTAAAATGTTCTAAGGTCTGTGTATTGATTTAGAAGAGAGTAAAATTAACTTCACACCTCTAAATGTTCCATTTCACATTAACCACTAAGAAAATAGAAATATATTACATAATTTAAAACCTGTAAGGGTGAATACACTGGGATTCAGGAGGAAAATTCAACAAATCCACAAAAAAGGAAAATGTGCATCAGTATACACTGGGATATAGGAGGAAAATTCAACAAATCCACATAAAAAGAAAATGTGCATCCTAGAGAAGGAACAATATCAGAGGCAAACAAGTCCAAGAAATAGCAAACATGAATAGATAATCAGAAACCATAATTTGTATGGATGTATAAACTTTTCCAATAAAAATGTCATCAGAATAACTTTGTAAGACTTTTTACAAAAAAACTTAAAATTTAAAGATGATGTCTATCTGTCTATCTATCTATCTATCTATCCATCCATCCTAGTGTGGGGCTTGAACTGAGGGCCTGGGCACTGTCGTGGAGCTTTTCTTGTTAAGGCTAGCATCTACCACTTAATGTATAGCTCCACTTCAGGATTCGTGGTAGTTTACTGGAGATAAGAGTCTCATAGACATTCCTGCCAGAGCTGGCTCCAACCTACCATTCTTAGATATCAGCCTCCTGAGTAGCTAAGATTATATGAGTGAGCTCCCAGCATGTCTCTATTATAGGTACATATTGAAAAGATGGTGATTGCCATTTTTAAAAATTATTATTATTGTGAGTTCTAGGAACAATATATGAGTTATATTTATGAGTTAAAGAAAACAGCTGTTTTTTCTGAAACAAATTTGTAAACAAATTGTAAAATACTCCATAATGAGTATTTAAATTGTTTTTAACTTTGTCTAATATATATGGAGTTATTTTCCTGTTTGCTTATGGTTCTC
The DNA here is from genome assembly GCF_000151885.1 of Dipodomys ordii. Lineage (NCBI taxonomy): Eukaryota > Metazoa > Chordata > Mammalia > Rodentia > Heteromyidae > Dipodomys > Dipodomys ordii. The sequence continues at coordinate 968,871 of NW_012267373.1, read as the reverse complement.
ATTGGCATTTTTTTTGAGGTGATCTCATGAGATTGGTTTCTTTCCTAAACTGGAACAACATGAAACTAAGGGACTTCTGTGTACCCAATAATGGATTTTGTTTTTGATTCTTTAATTCATAGTTGACATAGTCTTTACTGCAATCTTTTCCACTATCATATTTACCTTGCATGAAAAAGGTATTTTAATCTGTTATGTTATAGCTTATTTGTTCTCTATGTCACCATTATCTTTCATTGACAATTTAAACTTGGTTCTTCAAATAAAAATTGAACGATTATTTTTTTTATTTATTTTTGTGCAGGCCCTAGGGCTTGAACTCAAGGCTTGGATGATGTCCTTGAGTTTAAGTTTTTTGTTCAGGACTTATGTTCTACTACTTAAACCACAGCTCCGCATCTGGTTTTTGGTAACTAATTGGAAATAAGAATCTCATGAGCTTTCCTGACTGGGCTGGTTTTGAACCATGATACTTAGATTTTAGCCTCCTTAGTAGCTAGGATTATAAGTATGAGCCACTGGCTCCCACCTAAATGATTCTTTTGTTTGTTTTTTAAATTTTTATTTTATTTTTTATTGTGAAAATATCGTACAGAGGGGTTACAATTACATGGGCAAGATAATGAGTACATTTCTTATTCTCCTTTGTTTCCCCTTCCCATCCCCCCACCCCCTTACCCAATCCTCCTCCACCCCCACCAAAGTTGTAAAGTTCATTTTTAGACATAACGTCTTGTAATCTCATTGTTGCAATGGGTCCACCTGAATCTCTATTTAAACACTTCGTTTTTTCCCTTCCCCTCTACAAATTATACCAATATCAAATACAGTGAAAGCACGGGTTATACCATGCGGAAGGGACATACAAAGCAACAAAGAAATCATCTTATAAATATGTTAGAAACAGTTGCATGAAAGAAAAAAAAAAACATTTGAATACTTATCTTGAGGTTCATTTCCCTAACATCAATTCATCTGACCTTTTCTGCTTGACTCAGACATACACTGGTTATTGCAAATAAGGGAAATCATGGGACCTATGTTTCTTTGGACCAGACTTACTTCACTTAATAGAATATTTTCCAAGTCTTTCCATTTCCTAACAAATGGGGCAATGTCATTCTTTCTGATGGAGGCATAGAATTCCATTGTGTATATATACCACATTTTCTTGAT
>NW_012267373.1:863236-967645 GCF_000151885.1 Dipodomys ordii | reverse complement strand
AATGGGGCAATGTCATTCTTTCTGATGGAGGCATAGAATTCCATTGTGTATATATACCACATTTTCTTGATCCATTCATCTACGGAGGGGCATCTCGGTTGGTTCCATATCTTAGCTATAGTAAATAAAGCTGCAATAAATATAGTTGTGCTGGTAGCTTTAGTATGGTCTTGTTTGTGATCATTTGGGTAAATGCCCAAAAATGGTATTGCTGGGTCATAGGGGAGCTCTATGTGGAGTCTTTTGAGGAACCTCATACTGCTTTCCAAAGTGGTTGAACAAGTTTACACTCCCACCAACAATATAGTAAGGTTCCCTATGTCCACATCCCCTCCAGCATCTATTGTTATTCGAGTTCTTGATTATAGCTATTCTAACTGAGGTGAGGTAGTATCTCAGTGTTGTTTTGATTTGCATTTCTTTTATGGCTAGAGAGCTTGAGCATTTCTTCATGTGTCTATTGGCCATGCTTCTTTCCTCTTCAGAGAAGTTTCTCTTTAAGTTTCTCTTTAGCCCACTTACTTATTGGACAGTTGTTTCTTTGAAGATTTGTTGTTGGGGGATTTAAGTTTTTGAGTTCAGGTATATTTTAGATATGAGGCCCTTGTCCGTTGTACGGTTAGTGGAGATCTCCCAATCCGTGGGCTTTCTATTGATCTTGCTAGCTATGTTCTTTGCCATGCAGAAGCTCTGCAATTTCATGCAATCCCATTTGTCCAACCTTTCTTTGATTGGTTGTGTTTCTAGGTCACTAGTAAGAAAATTTCGGCCTGTGCCAAGGAGACCTAGCGTTTCTCCTATTCCATCCTGTAATGTTTTCAGAGTGTCTGCTTTGACTCCGAGGTCTTTGATCCATTTGGAGTTGATTCTGGTGCAGGGTGATATATAAGGATCTAGCTTTAGTTTTCTACAAGTAGCTAACCGATTTTGCCAGCACCATTTACTGAAGAAGCTGTCTTTCTTCAATTCTATTTTTTTAGCTCCCTTATTGAAGATTAGGTGGCTATAGGTGGGTGGGTTCATTTCTGGGTTTTCAATTCTATTCCATTGGTCCTGAGGTCTGTTCTTGTGCCAGTACCAAGCTGTTTTGCTTACTATGGCTTGGTAGTAGAGTTTGAAATGGTATTGCTATTCCTCCAGCACTGTTCTTAAGGATTGTTTTTGCTATTCAGGGTCTTTTATTGTTCCATATGAATTTTTGTATTGCCTCTTCTATTTCCTTGAAGAATGAGGTTGGAATATTGATAGGTGTAGAGAGCTGCGTGCAGCCGCACCTGGAAGATGGCGCCGGCTTCCGCCCTCCGCCTTCCCGATGGCGATGGCGAGTGCTCTCTGTGGTAAACAACTCCTTATATGGCTAAGGCAAAGAATCTGGCTTGCTTCCGCGCACCTGAACCTATTGGTGGTTCCCACCTGGCGTATCAGGGTTGGCTACCCAGCGGGTACTTAAGGCTGTGGGGAATTCTCCCCGGGGTTGGGGGTCAGAAGATTGCTCAAAGGTCCTGAATAAACTGCAGAGAGAAGAGTTCGGTGTTGCGTCTTCCTTGCTGGTCCAGGCGGTAGCGGCAGATAGGTATCACAATGAATTTGTAGATAGCCTTGGGAAGTATTGCCATTTCCAAGATGTTGATCCTTCCAATCCAGGAGCATGGGAGTTTTTGCCCCTTTCTACGTTCTTTTTGATTTCCTTTTTCAAGATTTTAAAGTTTTCATCATAGAGGTCCTTCACTTCTTTGGTTAAGTTAATTCCTAGGTATTTTATTTTTTGTGGGGCTATTACGAATGGAATTGCTTTCCTAATCTCAGCCACACTTTTCTCATTGTTGGCATATAAAAAAGCCATTGATTTTTGAGGGTTAATTTTGTACCCTGCTACTTTGCCAAAGTTTTGAATCAGCTTGAGTAATTTGGGAGTGGAGTCCATGGGATTCTTTAAATACAAGATCTAAATGATTTTTTGGGGGGGTCCGGTTGTGGGGCCTGAACTCTGGGCCTGGGCACTGTACCTCAGCTCTTCAACTTAAGGCTAGCTAGTGCTCTACCACTTGAGCCACAGCACTACTCCGGCTTTTTTTCTTTTTGCTTATGTGGTGCTGAGGAATCGAACCCTGGGCCTCTTGCATGCAAGGCAAGCGCTCTACCACTGAGCCACCTTCCCAGCCCCTAAATGATTATTTTTTTAAAGATTGAAAGCCATTTCAGACAAAAATACTTAGTGAAAAGGAGATCCACTATTAAAGTTTTAATCAGAAGTTGAATTATCTTTAGCCTGTATATCCCTAGTAATGTATGTTTAAAATAGAGAAAATAAAAATTGGCCTATTGAAGAAGGAGCTCTTTTAAGGTGATTCTTAATGATTGTTAGGTCTAGTAATATAAAGTACACTTGGTAATTTTATTTTTTAAAAAAATTACTTTTGATTGGCATAGTACTTTCTATCAAGTCTATGTTTTCCAATATTTTCTTTACCTTTTTTATCTCCATTCCAATTCTTCCATTGGTCTTAAGAAATTTAGACAATAAACCCTAGCATGAAAAAGCAATTTAAAGTTAATCATAAGATAAATTAATGTGGGTGTTTTAATATTTACTGTTATGAAATGATTTGTTTCCATGTGTATGTGTTATATATGTATATTCACAAAAACATTTGTAATATAATGTGTTACTTTTTAGACTTATCAATGGCTTATAAAATAACTTTAATGGTACATTCTCATGATCAAATTTAATTTCTTGAATATATAATATATATTAATACTTAAGTATTTTTATGAATATATTAAAACCTATTACTTTTTTAATACTCACCTCCCCCGCAGTATAATCCCTGCTTTCACTATATTTGATGTCGGTATAATTTGTGGAGGAGAAGGGGAAAAACAAGTCGTTTAAGGATACAGGTGGACCCGTTGCAACAATGAGAAGTACAAGTTGTCATGTCGAAAACAAACTTTACAACTTTGGTGGGGGGGAGGATTGGGTGGGAAAGGTGGGGGGAGGCTGGGAAGGGATGTGAAGGGTAAACAAAGAAGGAGGCTGCAATGCTTGATAAGAAATGTACTCATTATCTTGCCCATGTAATTGTAACCCCTCTGTACAGTATGTTCACAAAAAAATAAAAAAAATACTCTAGAATGATTTATCTTAGGAAAGAGCTCTAAAACTTTAAAACATCTCTCAAAATGTGCCTTCAACATAAGAAAACCTGGGACCTATGTTTCTTTGGGCCTGGCTTACTTTATTTAATATAATTTTTTTCCAAGTCTTTTCATTTCCTAACAAATGGGCGGTGTCATTCTTCCTGATAGAGGCAAAGAACTCATTTTGTATATATACCACATCTTCTTGATCCATTCATCTACTGAGGGGCATCTGGGTTGGTTCCATATCTTAGCTATGGTGAATAATGTTGCATTAAACATAGTTGAGCTGGTAGCTTTAGTATGGCCTTGTTTGTGATCATTTGGGTAAATGCCCCAAAAGTGAGATTGCTGGGTCATAGGGGAGCTCTATGTGGAGTCTTTTGAGGAACCTCCATACTGCTTTCCAAAGTGGTTGAACAAGTTTACACTCCCACCAGCAATGCAGTAGGGTTTCTTTTTGGTCACATCCCCTCCGGCATCTGTTGTTATTAGATTTTTTGATTATAGCCATTCTAACTGGCTAACTGGTGGAATCTCAATGTTGTTTTGATTTGCATTTCTTTTATGGCTAGAGAAGTTGAGCATTTCTTTATGTGTCTACTAGTCATGCTTATTTTCTCTTCAGAGAAATCTCTCTTTAAGTCTTTAGCCCTTATTTGCAATAACTAGTATACATCTAGGATAATCTTACCAGAAGAAAAGGTCAAAAGCTATATACATATGACCATATAAGATGGTGCTAAGTGAAATGAACCCCAAGACAGGGACACAAGAGGTTTTATCTTTCTTGCTGTTGTTTTTAATGTACTTATAATGTACTATGTGATTTTTTTGTTTCTTTTGTATGTTCTTCCCCCATGGTATACCCCCTATTGTCACTGTATTTGAATTCAGTGCCCTGCATCTTGTATATGCATTATTCTAATTTGGGGAGGGGAAGGGAAATAACAAAATGTTGAAACAAGGGTACAGGTTGACCCATTTTAGCCATGAGAAGTACAAGACTCTATGTTGAAAATGAACTTTACAACTTGGGGGGGAGGAGTTGGAGAAGTGGGAAAGGAAGGAGGGAAAACAAAGGAGGGGATAACAGTGCTCGATAGGAAATGTATTCAATACCTTAACTGTACCCCTCAAACTGTAACCCCTCTGTACAGTATTTTTACAATAAATATATATTTAAAAATATGAAAACCTGTGGGGCTCAAATTGCAGTCATCCATCATAGTAACTCCAGATGTCTTGAAATACCATTAGATCTTTACTGTCTGAAGTTTGCTAGGTGGCTCTAAAGCCCATGACAGATAGAAGTGATTGGTTGTTTGTATTCTGTGGTCACAAGGTAAACTGAAGTTCCACTTTGGGAAATTAAGGTTAGAGGTGTTTTCCACCTGGATGACTGAGAGCTATTATTGATGACAAAGAGTAAAGGTGTTAAGTCATGCCTAGAAAAGGAAGAAATTGCTTTTCAGAGAAAAGCTACAGAGATGACAACATTAAAAGTTGAGATCAATACTTAACAGTGGCCATCAGGTAGGAATCCAAATCATGTACTTCCCAATAAAGTGTTATTACCTAGAATAGTAAACTACTTAATTCAAGAAGATTCAAGCTATATAAAGATGCTGTCTGATAAGTGGCGCTGTGACTCAAGTGGTAGGATGCTAGCCTGAGCAAAAAGAAGGGCAGGGACAGTACCCAGGCCCAGAGTTCAAGTCTTGCAGGGCATTGGTGGCTCACACCTGTAATCTTAGCTGTTTAGGACACTGAGATCAGAAGATCATGATTCAAAGCCATTCAGGATAGGGAAGTCCATCTGACTCTTTTCTCCAATAAACTACTCAGAAAAAGCCAGAAACACTGTGGTTCAAGTGGTAGAGCACTACCTTTGAGCACAAAGACTGTCAGGGAGAGGTCTCAGGCCCTGAGTTCAAGCCCTGGGAAAGGGATGGTGGGGTGGAGATACTGTCTGAAATAGAGCTTAGTAGACCTACAAATTGCCCATGATCAATTTAACATTAATTGGTGTATTTTGGAAGTTATCGTTGGCCTCTTCTTTCCTGCTTCTCTGTTGTTTAAAATTATTTATTGGTATACCTCCTTAAAAGCAAGATTATAAATATTGGCTCATTTTTGACCTTTCTTCATTTTCCTTGTCTCTCTGAGCCAGGATGCAGAGATCAATTCCTTTCCTTTTTCACTTATGTTGAAACAGTGGATCTTCCAGTGAACAAAATTACCAGTGGGACCAGCTTACCTTTGGAAATTCTCTGACTGAAAATTCTCTGAGTGATTTAGAAAGCAATCATTTAGGGATAGTTTCCAGAAGGAAGTGTTTCTCCAATAAGACACATCAGAGGACAGGGTCTCCCATAGTGGAGCTAGGGTAACCACACATGCCCACCATCAGTCTACAACACTGCAGGACTGCAAGTAGATCCTGGAGTCATTATTAACAGAAAGAATCTCGGTAATGCTTTTGAAAGGCAGAGTAGCTGGTCTTACCATACCTGGAACAGGATTCCCAGAAATGTAGCCCAGAGGTTTCCATGCTCCCAGGCTGTGTGAACCATAAAGCAGAAAAACCCAATACCTTGTAAAACCTTCTGTCTCCAGCACCCAGAGGCCACGAGTAATAGCAACAAATACCCCAATTCTTCCCCTCTATACTCTTTCTATTTAGTCCTCCAAAGGACTACTAATATCCAGGGAGGGGGAAGCAGGAGCTGTCTCAAGTCTTTCAGAGAATTAGTGGCAGAAAAGCATATGCTTCGTATATGATTTTTTAAAGCGGAAGGATTTGGGAAAGATTTGATAGGAAAACATCATAAGCATGTGGGGTCTCTGTAAGTGAGAAGTGTAATATATATCTTTTAGATTTAGAGGAAATGACATCTTTATATTTTCTCTTATTCCCCTGTTTCTAACTTTAGTTACCATTGAGAGGTGGCTGCTAACAGAAAAAGTTTGCTGGGGGTTTCAGCCATAGTCATAGGCATGGGCTAAACACAAGATGCAATCACCGTGTGCTTATCTGTGATTCTGTTTTCAATGCCCCTTCTGGTCCTGCAGCTTCTGGGGCTATGCTAGGGGTACAGGTATGCTCTTTAAGCTGCTCACAGAACCTCTGTGTAGATGCAGCAATGAGACCCAATCACTGTTCTGAAACTCAATATATGTCACTTTTCTTTTTCTGTCTCTGGGATGAACTTGGGAGTGAATTTCTTATTTGCCTGGGGTAGGAGGCAAGTTTAGCTATGTCCTTAGATTATCCAAAATTGCCTACCATGGAAAATTCTTCTTCTACCTCTTCTACAAATGACTCCTTTGGGCTAAGGCTTTGAAAAATAAAAGCCAGAATGATTTGCAGGCTAACTGTACATTGGTTTTAGACTATTTCTCTGAGGCAATAAAACAGTACATTGTCAGGAGGCTGCATATGGTAGAAAGAGGGAAAATATAGAGAGAAGCAAAATCTCTAGTCATAAAATGAGGAGGAAAACACAAACAATATAAGCAACATTCTCTTTTTCCCTATAGTGACTTTAATGTGGAAGAAGTTTCTCTTGAGGAACATCCTTTGACATATGTAAGGACTTCCCTTCTCTTCCCCCTACTGATTATTCATTTTCTCCTAGTGATTTATTAAAAGTATTTACAGAAGTGGCAAATGAGGAGGACACAAGCCAAATCCGGACTAAACCACAGATGGTGTTGTGTTTGACCCACACAATGTTTATTAAAATTTTTAATTAGTTGGAAACATGTTTTAAAGTAGGGCATTTCACTTAAAAATATGAATTTCCAGATTGTATTGAAAGTCAGACCTGGCAACAACAGGTCTGTGTGACTGACAGCATCCCAGAGCCTGGGCAGCAGTTTGTAGCAGGCCGGGCAGGCGCCTTCCCTTGGCCATAGTCTCTATCCATAGTCTCATCCTGGAGACACTCGAGCTGGTGAGCCCAGCTCAGAGCTGCTGTGTTTTAAGTTCCGTGATGGCAGGGATCAGGTCTTTCTGGTTTAGTATAACAAACTCACTGTCTGACGCTTCTCAGAACTTGATTTGTTATGTCTGGAATGAACAAACTGAAATCATTCCTCCCCAAATATAACAGGTTATTTTTATTCAATTCTGCTTTGTTAACCTCTGCAAAACTGGAGGGTTGGGGGCGTTTATGTGACAATTTTCTCCAGACACATATATACCATAGACAAAATTGAGCAGCTAAGTTCTTTCCTTACTAACGTTCAGCCAAGGGACAAATTCACAGGACCTCCTCAAACTGAGTATACTCTCTCTCTCTCTTTCTCTCTCCCTCTCTCTCCAACATACACATTACAACACATACCCTGGCTGTATTTAACATCCCTTTTGTGCTGTGCTTAATAACAGTTTCCTCATCTAGAATGTGAGCTATTTGAAAAGAAAATTGCTGATCACATGGTACGCCACATCCAGCATGATGCATGGCACAGACAAGCGCATTTTTCTTTTTCTTTTTCTTTTTTTTAATTTTAATTTTTTGTGAACATACTATACAGAGGGGTTACAATTATATGGGCAAGATAATGAGTACATTTCTTATCAAGCATTGCAGCCTCCTCCTTTGTTTACCCTTCACACAAGCGCAGTTTTCTACCCTCTTACTTAGATCCCAGGTGTTTTTCAAGAGCTCAGCTCCAGGGAACCAAAATGTACTTTACTTGAGGTCCATTATCTTACACCTGCATTTCTTCCTTAGTACCTCTTTTTTTTCTCTCTTAATTAAAAAAACAACCCTAAGATAATATAAGTATTTTCTTTTGAACAAATTTACTGGGAATGAATCTGCCCAAGTTTCAAATAATAAATATGTATTGGTTCATTGCTCATTGTGTTAATTCAAGAAACATTTCGATTTGCTAGGTACATCTAGACATGTACACATAGAGTAAGAAAAGATTGGAGCAGACTCACATCTGTAATCTCACACTTGGGAGATGGAGGCAAGAGGACTGTGAGTTTATGACCGGCCTGGGTAAATAAGAAAAAAAATGAGTAAGACTAGTGGTCCAGGTTATCTAATTTGAGGCTATGAATGAGCCATCTATGGTGAAGTGGTAAATTCCAGAAACTCTCTCCTAACCCAAATAAAGGCACAGGCTTTCCTGTCTGGTGAACTGCTAGGGCCTTATGATAATTTTCCCAGACAACTTGAAGAAAAGACAACTTTCCAGGGCTCTGGGCTATCTCTCAAGCTGGTAAAGGCAGATATTTTCTATAGACACCCATTCCCTCCAGAGAGTCTCCCTTTGTCCCATATCAATGTTATTATTCATGCCCAGTTCATTCTCTCTGTTTCTGTCTCTCTCTATCACACACACACACACACACACACACACACACACACACACACACACACACACACACACACACTCTCCATTTCAACCTTTTGGTAGGATCTCATTGTTTTCAGATATGCACAAGTCACTGTCCTATGGTCACAAGCCAATCTGTGAAATGATAATTTATAGACTAGCCCCTTGCCCAATGCAGGCACATGGATGTTACCTCTCCTCTTCTCTCACTCTCCTCTTCCTCCTCTTGCACCAAGATACCAATGCTGACATTGTTCTGCTGTCAGAGGGAGCACTCACATTTTGAGGGCATGTTTTTATTTCCATTTCTTCTCCCTCACCGTCTTTGCTCAGACTGACAAGTGTTGCAATTAATGCCAAGCCTTTACCACTGGATCAAAGAAAAAAGAGCCCTGAAAATTATAACCAAGTTAAACACATATACACAAAAACAAACAAACAAACAAAAACACACTAACAAGAAGCTAAATTCTTTCCTGCTCTAGATCACCTTTTGGTCCGACAGTCTTTCTTCAATGATAACACAGTTTCCACTCTGCTGTGTTGGCTTTTTCCTTGACAGCCTCTTAATCGTGTTTCCTCTAGTTATCCAGGGTGTGGGTGGTTGGAAAGACTTCTCTAGAAACTTCCAGATGAAACAGCTCTCTGAGAAATGTGCGAACCAAGACTCCAGCCCACTCAAGAGTACAGATTTTAATGAGTCATTTCAATTTTAGGAAGCATATTAATCTTAAAGCTGCCTGAACCAGAAAACAGAATTTTCACAACTAAGAATTAAAAATATCCTTTGTTACAGGCAAAGGAGACCCTTGTCTCTCCTAGCCTATAAATCATTCACTATCTCCAGGCAGAAAGATGCTGATTTCAGCCACTCTCTGTCTCTGGCCTCCCAGGCAGGCAGTGTTGGTTCAGTAGCAGCCTGTTTCCTCGGGAGCCACTGTACAATGTATTTAATTTACATTGGGTCTAGTCATGGAGCAGTCGTGTTTCAGGTAACATTTGACACACACTGGAAGATTCACCAAAAGGTTTCCTGCTATAAACTCCCATCAAAATGTTTAAATCTTTCCTGGAAATGGCACTTCTGATTCTTAAGAAACTCCCTTTTTTTTCCTTTGTTTTTTGCCTACTGTCTTTCAAAGGATCTTCATTTACTGAAGTCTAATAAAAATAAATCACAGAATAAGAAAATCTATACATCTGACTGAAATTCCTTAATCACATGAGAACAGTGATTATTCAGTGGCAAGAAACAAAACAGTTATTTTTAAAGCTGAATGATATTCATATATAGAGATAGATTATAAATATTACACATACTCATGTATGTGTACACAGTTTTTTTTAGCCATTCACTAGTGGGAGACATTTTGGCTATTGTAAGAACATAGGAGCACAGATTAACTGAAGTACTGATTTTACTTCTTTTGAGTACAAATCTAGAACATGCATTGCTGAATGGTATGGCAGTATTTTATTTTTAATTTTTGGGAAAACACCACATGGCAGTACCAATTTGCATTACTACCAACAGTGTACAAGTGTTTTATTTCCTCTACTCTTACAGTTTCAACAGTTTCTTTTATATTCTTGCCATTGTTGTTTGGATTGGCTTTGCTCTATCTCACCATGGTTTTGATTTGTACTTCCTTAGTGATTAATGATGTTGAACACCTTTCTTGATATACATGTTGGACATTTTTTTCATATTCATTGGAGTAATATCTGTTCAACTTCTTTGCCCAGTTTTCAATTGGCTATTTACTTTGATATTGAGTTATATGAACTCTTTTTTTGGATATTAATTGCTCATCAGATATCTGGTTAATAAATATTTTCACCTAGTTCATAAGTGGCCTTTTCATTTTGTTGTTTATTTCACTTTGTAGAAGCTTTTTATTTTAAAATAGTTGTTCAATGTGCTTGGTTTTGCTTTTACTGTTTGAGTTTATGGTATGGTGTCTAAAAAAGTCATTGCCAATGCTAAGGTCAAGGAATTCTTCCCTGGTGTTTTTTTTTCCTGAGTTTTATAGTTTCTCTTGCTTTACATTTAAGTCTTCAATCCATTTTGAGTTGGTTTTCACATCAAGTATAAGAAAAAGGCCTATTTTTATTCTTTTGTATAGAGATACTCTGTTTCCCTAACACCATGTACTATTGAGACTGTCTTTTCCCCATTGTGTCTTTTGGATATTTTTGTTGAAAATAGTTGACTATGTATACAAAGGTTAATTTCTGGGCTCTTACCTCATTCCATTGGTCTGTGTATCTGTTTCCATAACACTACTATACTGTTTTCATTAATATAGTTTTGTACTATTTGAAACTGTGCACGTATGTGTGCACACACACAAAAAATGGAATAGTATTTTAAAAAGTAAAATATGTAAAATACTGCATGATCTTACTTTTGTGTAGAATCTTAAAAAAGAAAGCAAGGGGGGCTAGGAAGGTGGCTCAGTGGTAGAGTGCTTGCCTTGCATGGATGAGGCCCTAGGTTCCATTCCTCAGCACCACATAAGCAGAAAAAGCCAGAAGTGGTGCTGTGGCTCAAGTGCTAGAGCACTACCCTTGAGCTGAAGAACTGAGGGACCGTGCCTGGCCCGAAGTTCAGACCCCATGACTGAAAAAAAAAAAAGCAAGGAAGTCTAAGCATATTTGAACATATAGATCCATTTATATAGGGATGTTTGGCCTAACTTGGGGGGAATGGGAAACAGACCAGGCCCAGCTAGTAGCCTCCAAAGTCCAAATGGAAAAAATTGATATAAAAGCAAAAAACAAGTTTATTCTCAGCGTGGCTACATGGAGAAATAAGGTCCTGGTGCTATTTTGGGAGTATCAACCAGTACCTTTGAAGTTTACATAGAAAAGAGCTAAGATATGGAATCAACCCAGATGCCCCTCAGTGGATGAATGGATCAAGAAAATTCTATGCTTTCATCAGAAATGACATTGCTCCATTTGTAAGGAAATTGAAAGACTTGAAAAAAATTATATTAGGTGAAGGAAGCCAGACCCAAAGAAACATAGGCTGCATGGTTTCCCTGATTTATAACAACCAGACTATGTCTATACATCTCCTAGTTTATCTAAAGCATAGTAAAAGACAAATAATTACACTTGGACATGATTAATTTTAAGAACAAAGGAGGATACTCTTAGGAGAGGATCACAGTGGCTCGAAAACTATGTGCAAATGATCATATAAAATGATGCTTATTGAAATCAACTCCAAGAAATGGAAACAAGAGGGTTTGTTATTGTACTGTTTGCAATTATTTCTTCTTTTATCCCCATGGTTTTATTTCTTGTTGTCACTGTTTTTTATTTCTGTTCCCTTTTTTAAAAAAAATTATTTTATTGTAAGGGTGATGTCAGAGGGGTTACAGTTTCATAAGTAAGGTCATGAACACATTTCTTGTGGAACATTATCTCCTCCCTTGTTTTCTCCCACTTTTCCTCCCCCCCAACTTCCCTCCCCACAAGTTGTAAAGTTCATTTCCAACATAGTGTGTTGTGAGTATCACTGTTGCCTTGGTTCACCCTTTGTCCTTTGTCTCACCATTTTGTTATTCCTCTTCCCTTTCCCAGATCAGATAAACATATATATAAGACACAGTGTACCAAAATTAAAGAGTAACAGGGGATGAACCAAAGGGGGGGAAGAAATAAAAAGAAATCACTTCACATAGTATATTAAAAAACAAAAACAAAGAAACAAAACATTCCTCTTGTTTCCATATCTTGGAGTTCATTTCGATCAGCATCATTTTGTATGATCATATGCACATGGCTATTGAGCTATTGTGATCCTCTGCTAGGACTATCGTAGACGTATATTAATTATTGCAAATGAGGAGAACCATGGAGCCTATGTTTCTTTGGGTCTGAATTACTTCACTTAATATGATTTTTATGCTTTTATCAGAAAGAATGAAATCTACTCATTCATAAGGAAATGTAAAGACTTGGGGGGAAAAATCCCGTTGTCTTCTATGTAAGGTTATCTGATTTGGGGAAAGGAAGGGGAATTACAGAAATGATCGGACAAAGCATGAACCAACGTAACTGATATTCTCTAGACACTATGTTGAAAACAAACTTTACAACTTGGGGGAGAAGGGAATGGTGGAGAGAGTGGGAGAAAAAGAGGGACAGGGTAACACTTCAAAAGGAGGGCAGCATTTCAAAAAGAAGTATTTCTTTGTTGCTTTATATGTCTCTCTCCCACAGTATAACCCCTGTTTTCACTGTATTTGATGTTGGCATAATTTGTGGAGGGGAAGGGAAAAAACAAATTGTTTAAATAGGGATAGAGGTGGACCCATTGCAACAATGAGATGTACAAGTCGTTATGTCGAAAAATGAACTTTACAACTTTGGTGAGGGTGGGGGGAAGATGGGAAGGGGAAACAAAGGAGGAGGCAACAATGCTTGATAAGAGATGTATTCATTACCTTTCTCATGTAATTCTAACCCCTCTGTATGTAATTCTAACCCCTCTGTACGGTATTTTCACAATCCAAAGGAAAAAAAGAAATGTACTTATTACCTTACTTATGTAACTGTAACCCCTCTGTACATCATCTTTAAAATAAAATTTAAATTAAAAAAGAAAGAACAAAGACCAAAGATAAAGGTATTTGTGTCATTAGATGTCTTGGTAGGTTATGTTCTCCTTGCTGGTTATTCTGGGACTGATCTTGGCACCAAGTTAGCCACCTGCTGATAAGAAAGACAATTTCAATTTCCACCACAAAGATGCTTATCATAAGACCTATGAGCCTAGAGTTTAAGATAAATTGAGGGAAAGAATAAATCAGAGAAGGAACAAATCAAAGAAATACACAATGTAGTTAAGTCAATGATTGGATTTTTCGTGGATGACTGACCAGAAAAAAAAACCCAGAATGAGAACTATAGTTAATAAGTAAGATTGGATTATATATTGAAATTTGCTAAGAGAATTAGATTTTAGGTGTACTTACACTTAAAAATGTTACCATGTGAAGTGATGGGTATGCCAGTATTGTTGATGGCTATTTCACTACTTACACATATCTACACATCATTTTAGAGTTGAGATTTAGCTCAGTGGTAAAGCGTTTGCATAGCATGTAGGAGGGTCTGGGTTTGATCTCCAGCACTGAGACAAAAAAGGAAAAAGAGAGGAAAGGAGGAAAAGAGGGAGGGAGGGGAAGGAGGGAAGGAAGGAAGGAAGGAAGGAAGATCATGTCCTACTCCTGAAAACTCCTGAAATACTGGCAATTAGGAAAAGATACACTTTAGTCATTTTGCCTGATAACTGGATCAAGCTAATTCTTCTCTTCCTTTTCCTTTATTTAGTTTTTTCTTACCTTTTCTTGTCTTCTCTCCCTTCCTTCCTTTTTCTTTTTTTGTTTTCTTTCTTTTTTTTTGAGGGGGGGAGGGTTCTGGGGCTGGAACTCAGGGCCTGGGCACTGAATCTGAACTTTTTGCTCAAGGTTAATGCTCTACGATTTGAATCCCAGCTCCACTTTTGGCTTTTTGGTGGTCAATCAGATATAAGGGATTCATGTACTTTTTGCCCAGGCTGGCTTCAAATTTCAGTCCTCCTGAGTAGCTAGGATTATAGATGTAAGGCAAAAACACTGGACTCTTTTTATGTTATTGTTGTTAAATCTTCAGATAACTTAAGTATACCTCAGTGTGTATAAAATAGATAATATGAGAAACCAATAATTTTAGAATTTTTTTCTTTCAAATACTCAATGGGCTTTTTTGTAGCCTTTTTGTAAATTTCAGGAATAGAATGTTTTGCCCTATTATGAAGTTATTTTCCTCCCTCTGGTTTAGAAAGTATAGAGACCAGATCAACTTGACCATATCTGTGACTAGGTAAAAGTTTCTCTGATTCCTGGATCTATTAGCAGGATGAAAGAGGATTGGGAAAACACAAAACTCAAGATTGTTCACAATGGATCTGCCTCCTGAGGATTGGGCCTGAATAAAGACCATGCATGACCAGCAGCCCAAACTGTACTGGGCCTTTACAACCGCCCTATAACAATTCAGAGTTGAATTTTAAGACTTTAAATTGTCTGCTTTCAGAAGGAAGAAGGCAGGGGAAAAAAATCCTACTTAACATTTGAAAAGCTCACTTGCTCCCCACTGGGAAAGCCCCAGTCCAACTGACCTTGGTCCTATAAAGGCATCAGTCTCATAAACTTGTAGACAAGACAAATGCTGTTCTAAATCAGAGACCTTCTCTTGGTCCTAACAACCTGCTATTTGCAGTTATAGAAAACTTACCAGGGAAAGAAACATTTTCTTTTATTGTGAATTATTGTTATGTCATAGATACTCTCCTTCTAGAATGTTTTTCCTTGAAATATTTAATTCACTTAGAGTTTCAGTCTTAATAAAGCAAATGTAAATGGTTAAAAAATGCTGTGATTATTTTATCCATTCATTCAGACAATTAAATCAGTCTGAGTTTCAGTCAACTGTGCAAGCTGTGAAGACAAAGATACTCTGTTTTTGCAGCAATATTGTTCTGTGTCAAGTAAAATTCGGATTTTGAACCCATGAAGGATGACATTGCTCAAAGGCATTCTAGTTTCTCTTTATATTGCTTCACTCAATGAGAATGACAGACATGCAGTTACTCAGATCTTATAAATCTTATGAGCTTATGTTGCAGCAGTAAAACAACCATAAAAGTTATTTCAAAGTGAAATATTTGTTATTTAAAAAGCTGTACAAAGATGTTTTAATTCAACAAACCAGATTAAGTAGTTGTACAAAGATGTTTTAATTCAACAAATCAGATTATGAGTACAACGCAACTTGACCATTCTCCCATATTTGTTCCAATTCCACCCATGCTCTCAAGTTAAAGTTAACTCTCTCTCTCTCTCTCTCTCTCTCTCTCTCTCTCTCTCTCTCTCTCTCTCTCTCTCTCTCGTCAAAGTGCTTGAACTCTGGTCCTGGTTACCATCCCTGAGCTCCTTTGGTTCAAAGCTGGCACTCTACCACTTGAACTTACTTCTATTTCATGATTAGTTGGACAATAAGACTCTCATGGACTTCCCTGCCAGGGCTGGCTTTGAACCGTGATCCTCAGATCTCAGCCTCCTGAGTAGCTACAATTACAGGCATGAGCCACAAGTGCCTGGCTTCAAGTTAACATTTTTGAGAATGAAAGAAGGCCTTGTTTTGTATGAAGGGACAACAGACAAAAATAGAGCTGGTCCCAACTAGTTTATGCTTGGAAGATTGAATTTTTACAACCTGAAAACAAAGGAGTGCTGGATGAAAATGTTCTTTCTTATCCATCATTTCCTTAGTATAAGCATAAGCTATTTTGGAAAAATAATACACAATTTGTAAACACGTTTATATCTATTCCTAGAGGTAAACCCATCTTATTCAATTGATGTGTATCACTCTAGAGCTGATTAATACACATAAATCACATTTATGTTCATACACACACACACACACACAATCTATCACATACACAATTATGGATCCAAAGGTGAATTTTAAACCTCTTGCCAAATACCCCTAAGGTTTCTACATCTGACAGGAGGTTTAGAACAAACCAAAACTGTCAGAACACAAGACTGGTGAGACAGAATACCCTCACAGTAAGTCAGGAAAAGCATCTATATGAATCACAGACAGGCAAAAAGGACAATCAGGCCCAGACAGAACCCACAGTGAACTAACTGTTTCCCAGGGCTGGGCAAAGCTTCCCAAAGGAGCAGCAGTCTTGTCTGCCCATTTTACTTACTTCATACCAGCCCTCAAAGGCACTAAAAGTATTTTCTGGTTTTATGGAGAAGGACCAGGTATGAGGAGGGGACTGATATTTCACATTGCCGATCCAAAGCATTATAGGAAATACTGTTTTAAGAGGGATGAGCACGAGGCCTGGACTGGTCCAGATGGCTCTTCCTCATCTCTGTGGGCCACCCAAGATCCTCTTAAACTCTGGTACTTACGATTACATGTTGCTATAAAGTGAACACTGTATGCATGGTTTTGCAACTTGTCCTTTTCTAAGTCAATAAACTTTCCTTTGTAGCAACCATAGGCATACAACTTTTTCCCCCAAAGGTTTCTTCATTGAGATTAAATAACTACATAAATTTTCACAGTATTGTGATGTGGTTATACTTAGCTAAAGTCACAGAACACATTTTAACATTCACAATAACAAGCATCATCATTCTAATCTACAAAGCTTATGAACAGAAACAGTTGAAGCCAGTGAAAAAGCTATTGAGCTATTCTGCTCATTTGCTAAGATTATCCTAGAGAAAATAACAATGGCCAATAGACACATGAAGAAATGTTCAACATCTCTGGCCATGAAAGAAATGCAAATCAAAACAACATTGAGATTCTACCTCACCCCAGATAGAATGGCTATAATCAAGAAATCTAATAACAACAGATGCTGGGAAGGATGTGGTCAAAAGGAAATGCTACTACACTGTTGGTGGGAGTGTAAACTTTTCAACCACTCTGGAAAGTAGTATGGAGATTCCTCAAAAGACTCCACATAGAGCTCCCCTATGACCCAGCAATCCCACTTTTGGGCATTTACCCAAAGGATCACAAACAAGGGCATGCTAAAGCTACCAGCACAACTATGTTTATCGCAGCATTATTTACCATAGCTAAGAAATGGAACTAACCCAGATGCCCCTCAATAGATGAATAGATCAATAAAATTATGCATATATGTTTATACATATGAATCCTATGCTTCCATCAGAAAGAATGACACCACACCATTTGTAAAGAAGTAGAAGGACTTGGAAAAAAATCATATGTAGTGAAGTAAGCCAGGCCCAAAGAAATATAAGTCCCATTGTTTCCCTTATTTGCAATAATTAGTGTCTTACTCTTAAATCTGACTTTCCAAGACTTTTCTCAATTCCACCCTCCAGGACCCTCCACATGACAAAAATGAAAGGGGGGGGGGCGGGAGGGAGGCGGGATGGGATTTCTCTTCTATCATTCCAAAGGTTTGATGTACATTTTTCTATTCCGAAGTTAGCAACATGATACATACCATTTCAGTGGCCTGTTGTAAAATTATGCTTGTTTTATTGTTCAATGGAAACAATTTTAGTGCAATTCTGAGCTGCTTTGTTACAACAGTAGAACAGAAGGAGCCCGCTATGCAAATACGTGTGGGTAGCAGCAGCTCTTCCACCTTGAGGAATGTGATGACATGGAGAAGGTGACAGGCTTATAGTTCCTGCCTTTCTGAATGATTAGTTCTCCTTATAATTAACATTATACCTAATTAGTACCTGAAGATGTACTGGCTTCCCAGCATCTTGGCTGCTCAGTACTTGAAAGCCAATATTCAGGAGACAAGAACTGACAAGAAGGAACCAAATTTGTCCAAGGATCACTGTGTTGAGAAGGTAAAGGGCCTATTCACCTCAAATCATCATATTAAAAAAATAGGGACACTAAGGGCTTTTATAAAGTGGGGAAGGAAGCACAATGAAACTATGATGCTAATATGTCTCCTTCTTCCTCTGGCTAGAGGAAGGCCAATTAACCTTGACCTCCCAGGGCATGTTCCTGGATTTTCATGAAACTTTTCTGAAAGTTATACCTTACAATCTGCCAGATACTTGGGAGCCTGAGAATGGGACAGTGATGGTTCAAGGCCAGCTTGTGGAGAAAAGGTGGTGAAATCCTCTCAATCCATAGCTACCTACAGCTCTTCACACCTTTCATTTTAGCTACAGTGGAAAGCCTAAATGAAGCAGATTGTGATCTAGGCATGTACCTAAACAGTAAAGAGAAACTATCTGAAAGATGACCGGGACAAAGAATGACTAGAGGCATGAATCAGTGGTAGAGCACTAGTAAGAGTGAGGCTCTGAATTCAAGCCCTAATGCTGAGCAAGAAAGCGAGGAGTTTGGTAGAACCCAAAGTAATTCATCAAAGATTTGGCCACTATTATATAATTAGGATTACTAATTTTATTCTTCTGCAGTTAAGGATTGTCAATCTGATAGCAGCTATATTCAAATGTTTCATGTGCCTCCCTTGCTTCCTTGCTTGTTTGCTTGCTTCCTTCCTTCCTTCCTTCTTCCCTGCCTTTCTGTCTTTCTGTCTTCCTTGGTGGGTCTGAGGTTTGAACCCAGAGCCTCCTGCTTATAAGACAGATATTCTACCACTTGAGCCACATCTCTGTCTTTCATTTTCTAATTCCTTCTAAAGGCATTTTTCTAGGTTGGGGGTATGTGTCACATTGTAGAATGCCTGCCTGGCATGCATAAACCCCTCAATTCAAATCCTACTTCATAAAAAAAAATATAGCACTTTTTTCCTTGAGAAGGTTTTACTACCTGATATTAAATCTTAGTTGGGGTACATACCAACTGGAACTCTTGTGGTAGCAAGTGGCAAAAAAGAGAAAGATGGAATTCTAATTTAATAGAAAGAAAGTAAAAGAATAAAAATTAAGTACATTTTTAAAAAGAATTGGAAAACTGAAGAACAGCAATAGCTTATTATACCTTGGCTGGACCGGATGATGCCTTAGGACCCAATTTTCTGACTTGTGCACTGTTTTAGATGCCTTTCCAAGAGGAAGCTCCACTCTCAAACTAGCCTTTTCTCTTGTGATTGTAAGCAAACTACCTCTGGTCCAGCTTTCATTCTTCCAAGTTCATCTAATGAAAACCCAAAGCTTCTTCCCATACACACAGTGAAACTTGTTATAGTGCTTGACTCTGAGTAGGTTAGATGTCCAATACTAAGTAAACCACTTTAGCAAGCATAAAGGTATATGCCAGTTACTCCATGCCTGAGTCAAAGAGAAGCCCTACCCATGTTTCATTTTCCTTCCTGAGTCCATCCCTAGTTGTTACCAGTGATTGGAGTATTCCAGAGGTTCCCAAGTTTTAAGATTGGGGGCATTCATCCAGGTGCAGCAAATGAACCACAAACAGTAGGAAAGTGATTTATTAGTAAAGCACAATTATACCATGAAAACTGAGGCAGTCAGCTGGGATCAGGACTGTATTGGAATTTCTGAGGGCTTGAAGTTTGTGTAAACCAGTAAGATGAAGGTATTATGTAGTGAGAAATTGTGGCCTTCTCTTTGTGGCCCTCTTCAAGTGGTTTGACAATTGCATACTGGCTGCGTAGGTTTGGGAAGTCCAACACCTGAGTTTTTTAGGTGCATCTGGTCCTCTTTGCCCTTAACCAGTTTAATGCCAGCAATGGAAAGTCACGTTGCAAGCATGCCATAGTCATTTTGCCTTCAAGGCACATACATAACCTAGATATGGGAAATGGGCTACATAAGGAGGATATACAGTCATCACTTTGTTTAAAGGTTGTAGGCCAACCAGGGCATTATGGTTCCACCTTCTCAAAAAGATATGAAATTTGTACCCTGAGGCACTTCCTCATTTCTGCTCATGTCTACTTTTCTGCCTGTGCTAATATAACAACCTCATATGAACTGAATTATATCTCCCCCAAATTCATATTTTGAAGACCTACTCTATATCTCAGATGTGACTATATTTGCATAAAATCTTCCATGAAATCTTTACTATAAAATATATATTAACTAAAAAACTCAAAGAAAATCTTTAATGATGTAGTTGAGATAAAATGAGATCATGTTAGTAGAACCCAATCCAATATGACTTCTGTCCCGATAGAAAGACATTAAGACACAGAAGAAAATGCCATGTGGAAAACACAGGAACAAGATGGACATTTACAAGATAAAGAGAGAGGCCTCAGAAGAAATTAGTGCTATCAAAGCTAAAACTTGAACTTCCTAGAATTGTGAGAAAATAAGTTTCTCTGTTTCAGACACATAGTTGTGATATTTTGTTGTGATAGACTAAGTAAACAAATCCATCACCTCTACCCTAAGTAATCCCTTTCTTCTGAATTCTCATTTACTTCTTCTGCCTTTCTTACTTTCCACCTGGCATTATAATAATGCATGGCATCTGTACTTCATACCTCTTGTCTAAAACCCTATGAGCTTTATGCACAAGATCTAAGTATAATTTCATATTCACCTGGCCCACATAGCTCTCATCAACTTAATCATTATATCCATAAACCTACTATGAACAATGTGTACATAAACAGACTTATTAGGCCCTCAATAAATATTTGATAAGTGAATAAATGTGACCCAAGAGAATTTAAGTGATTGGCGTAAGTCATTATGGAATGTCAGGTCTTAAGGAATGTGTGATTGATTGAAGACCAACAAGGACCATATGGACATACCCTTGAGGGGAGAGTTCGTGCCAAGATCCTTGAGAACATGGCATGCTGACTACAGCATTTTAACATTTTTGTGTTGCTTATCTCTTCAGGGCTAGAAGTTCAAGCAATGTTAATGGGTCATTATTATAATAAATTCTTTGGCTGACCTTAACCAGAGCTGTGTACAGCTCAGTGGAAAGGTGTTTGAGAACTTAGTTGATATATTACCTACATAATTGGATTCCTTGGGGAAGGGTATTAACTGTATATTTTCCAAGAATAATTTAATACACATCATAAAAGAAAATAGAATTGTATGTAGCAAACCCTTCTAGGGTAAATCCATTTTTCATCAAAAGCATCTACACACCTTGCTTCCAACAGAAGCCCACCTGTTGTCAGAGAAATGACCCCATTCCCTATGCTTCAGGGTGTGACTCTCAGAGAAGCCTTTCCTCACTCAAAGGGTGCAGGTATAATAAATGAAGCCAGCAGGGCATTCTCTCCTGAGACCTTGAACCTTGAACCAGCTCATGAGAAAGCAGGAGACACCACAGAATGGAAGTGGCTGGAGGTTTCGCAGTCCCTCAACAAAGGATATGGAACATTTAATTCTGCTTGGTTATAAACAGTCTTATTATCCACCAACCCACCGGTCCCAGGAACTGTAATATGCAAGAGGCACAAGCCACAGAGGAGCCTTCACAGCATATTCATCCTACCTGTGGCCACAAACCAAAATGGACAAAGGACATTCTCCCTGAAAGAACTCAGGATCACAGAATACAAAGACAAGCAAAGTTGTCCCTAACAGAAAATGAAGCAGTTGGGCAGCTGTGGCTCATGCCTGTCATTTTGTCTGCTCAGGACGCTGACATCTGAGGAACATGGTTCAAAGCCAGCCTAGGCAGGAAAGTCCATGAGATTCTTCCCTCCAGGGAACTTCCAAAAACTCAGATGTAGAGGTGTGGCTCAAGTGGTAGAGCACTAGCCTTGAGCTAAAAAGCCCAGGGACAGCACCCAGGCCCTGAGTTCAAGCCCGGGACCAGATTGGCTGACCTAAAACACTTCAGTTCCAGGGAAGAAAGTTCGGATGAGGTGAAGTGCTTCCAGTCTGTCTCATCTTTGTATCAGGGTTGGTTAAGCCTGTTATGCAGAGGCAAAAGCTATGCTTTCTCCGGCCTGCTGAGAGCACTTTTGACTTAAATCTAAATGTGTTTTCCAAGTTTCATACTAGCAATACTAATTTCAACATTGGACCTTATTGAAAGGTATAACTACTATCTGGATGGGACATTTGGTTGTTTCCCCTTTATGAAAAGGGAATGACATCTCCGTGTGGGCCTTCCTATAAATGTAAAGAAGGGAGGAGGATTTGTAAGGTTGTGAATGTATTGTAGAACCAAAAGTGTAGATGACAATAGACAAGTGATACCCTTCTCCTTTCTTAGACAATGTATTCAGGACAATTTAGCTTTACTGCTTGAAGTGCAGTGAAGGTAGGTGGTTTGGAATTAGTCACAGAGAGATCAGCTAGATGATGAACACAGTTGTTTAGGAGAGAAGCAAAGACTCCTAAACTCAGTGAGAAGACATTAAAAGTCATCAAGGCAAGAGTGACAAGCCAGAAACAGTCAGGTAGTCCTGAGCCTTGGGTAGTTTAGGCAGGCTCTACCACTGAGCTAGATCCTAAGTGTTATTTTTTGTTTTTGTTTTTGTTTTGAGACACAGTCTATGTAGCTATGTAGTCTATGTAGAAATCAAGGGCTATCCTTGATTTCTCAATCTTCCTGCCTGACGATTTCTGAGATTAAAAGCATATACCACCATGCTTAATTCAAGATTTTTATTTTACTATATACTTGTCCTTTTTGCCTTCAAACTCAGTTCCCCAGCCTTCTAGAAGATGGGACGGGGGGAGGAAGTGGAGGAGAGAGAAAGTATGCATACACATTGGTATTAGGGCTTGAACTCAGTACTTTAGCTCTCTCTTGACTTTTATTTTCCCAAGTTTTTTTTCCTGCACACATACTCTCTCTCTCCTCCCCCCCCTCTCTCTCTCTCACCCCCCATACTGGTCCTGGGGCTTGGGCTTGAACTCAGGGCCTGGGTGGTATCACTGAGTGCTTTATTGCTCTACCCTTGAGCCACAGTTCTACTTCCAGCTTTTTTTTTAGTATTTAACTTGAGAAAGAGCCTCATGGATTTTCCTGCTTGGGCTGGCTTTAAGCCATGATCCTTAGATCTCAACCTTCTAAGTAGCTAGGATTACAGGTATAAGCCACAGTTACTGTTCTACCAATCAATCCATGCCTCCAGTTCCAACAGATTCCTTATGTAATCACAACCACCTACTACTTCTAATTATAAAATATTGATGTAGAAATAATCATCGAGCCAGCACTTATCCACACTCTTAGCAGCCCAACTCTAAGTCCTTTAGGAAAATAAATTAATCTAATTACCTTAAGGCAGCCATACCATAACTAACTTTTGGGAGATTTCCTGTTTTTATAAGAAAATAATTGCTGCCTAACTTGAATTTTGTCTTCAAATGTTAAAATCAAAAGTATTGAAGACAGAACGCTTAAAGGTGAGATTATAAACATGCTGGCACAAGTTCAGGCAAGTGAGGATGTGTCTATCATTCCGCTAGATTCAACAGTGCATGTGAACCCAATCCAGTTCTGCTTAAGCAACAATTCTCAGCTCTATCTTAGATTTTAATTAGAATCCATTGTACTAATATCAAAGAACCAAAATCAACAAGTTACAGCAAATTATAAGTATTGACTCTGTACAAGCAATCATTTAAGGATTGTTAGGTTTGACTACCTTGGTCATAAAACATAAAATGGATGGCATCCATAGATAAGGAGTATCATCATAAGCTAAATACACAGGAAGTGCTTAGTTTGTGTTGGTTGGGGTGTGTAGAAGGGAACTTCTTCCACTGTTGATAAAGTGGAAAATTTCACATAAACACTAGGGAGTCATTTACTTGGAGCTAGGAATGTGAAAATGTGAGTATTCTATGAAACAGTAGGTTTGGGTACTGGTAAGTTTTACTCAGGTCTAGAAACATGTTTCTTTCTGTATTGTTTATGATAGCAGAAATGGAAATAACCCATGAGTCCAGGAATGGGAAGACTATATAAATAAAATATAGTATGTTGTTCTGCATATTTTTAAAAAATGAACCAGATTTATTTGTATAAAATGTGAGTAACTTACTTGAATGAATAAAAAGCAAGTTGCAGAATGACACACAGGATAACAAGTATAATACCAGTATTATAAATTTTATAAAACTCTTGTGAATTCATGTAACACTTGGATATGCATACATATCCATATATGTACATAAATGTGTATAAACAAAAGTGGCTTGTAAGGCATTTCATAAATTCCTTAGCATTGCTTCTGAGAGTAGGAAAAAAATAATACAGGATCTGAAGGAAAGTACAGATTTCACCTTTATATGGAATGTTTTATTATTTTTATTTTACTTTGTTCTTCAAAATGATTTTGAAGGGAATTTTAAAAATCGGCATAGCCAATCGTGTCTCTGTTAATTTTGGTTTTTTAAACTAAAAATATTTTCCATTTACCACTGACACAAAATTCTTACCTTTTCCATTTATTCTTCAAAACTATGTATCACTGCATGCTCTGTTATAAGATATAGATACGTATGTTTGATATAATAAGAAAGAACAAAGATACATGAGACATAGTCTTGCCCACAAGGATTGTGTAACTTTAGAATTTAAAGTGTTGGAAAAAGTATATGAAGGTTCTGTCATATTTCACTGTGGAAATACTTTCAGTTGGTTTATATTGGGGAACTATAATCGTTGTCGTGAAATCACATGTAGGTAGGCTTCACTTCATGAAAATAGAACAGAACAATCACCAGTTACAAAAGATTGGATTCGGATATAATCAGTGCCTTCAGAGGAATTATTCTATTTTTAAAAGTGATATATATATATATATATATATATATATATACAGTGATTTTTTTTGCTTATAACTAATACTTTTGTCAACATGTCCATTATCTAAAATAAAGTATATATGGGGACAAAGATTTTTCACCTGGAGAATATTTTCCCTGTTACATAAAAGAGTAAGTCAAGCATTCACAGAAACTAATTCAGAGGAACATATTAGCTACATGACCAGTTTGGAGGTCATCAAACATGGGCTGGGTATCCACCAGGAAATTCTTCTGTGTTATGGAGCGTCTGCAGTGTAGTTGGCACAAGAGCAAAAAACGAACTTTACAACTTTGACCGGGGGGGCGGGGCACGTGGGGTGGGGGAGAGATGGGAAGGGATGGGAAGGGGAAACAAAGGAGGAGGCAACAATGTTTGATAAGAAATGTACTCATTACCTTGCCCATGTAATTGTAACCCCTCTGTACAGTATTTTCACAATAAAAAAATTCCAGTTAAAAAAAAAAGAGCAATGGCTGATATAACTGAGGGCATGCAAGGATTACGGATGCCTGCAGTGGGGAGGAAATTTGAAGAATGAAATGCTGAATGCTGTCTGTAAAATATGACAGGTTCACAAGCTCTGACCACGAGAAAGATTGACTAGTCTTGGAAGAAGGAGCAGAATCCCAGCCTCCTTTCTTCATAGGCAAAATCTTTCATAAAACAAAAGGGAACTAATGTGGCTGTTTGTGAAACTAGAGGAAGTTGAAGACTACTGATTGAAGTTGAAGACTTCTCAGGAAGACCAGAGTCTTCCTGATTAAATCCAGTAAATCCATGTTGATTGAGATCCTTGCTTGAATAGTTCAATCCAGATCCTCTAATAATTTGAGCCCCTAGTAGGCATAGCTTACCAACTGCAGCAGAAGGGGAGGCTAGGGGCTTTCAAAGCTCCATCCTCAAAGGATGGGTCAGTACCCATTTTGCTGGATTTATTCTCTCAAGCAGCACAAACAATTACTTTTTGACTTGCTTTTATGTGCTTCCTTGCTTTCCTCCCTAAGAAAGTGGGTTCAAAATGAAAAACATTCATTCAAGAGACCAAAATGGGTAGCCTGTTGGGGATGGGGGTAGGGGACAGGAAAGACAGAAGTGGAAAGGAAGCATAGAGTCACTGACATAGTCCCTTGTATGAATGTGTAACTTTTGTTTTTAATTTTTGGTCCCTTTTCTCTCACCTCTTTTAAAAGTGATTGATAATTGACAGACACCGCCTAGGTAACTTTGCCAGCAGTCTGCATCCTATGACCTTTCTCCAGGGACTTTCTCCCAAGTATCACTAGGCAAGAGAGAATTCCAGTGGACTTTAATAACAACAGATGCTGGAGGGGATGTGGCCAAAAGGGAACCCTGTTTCACTGTTGATGAGAGTGTAAATTTGTTCAACCACTATGGAAAGCAGTGTGGAGGTTCCTCAAAAGACTCCACATAGAGCTTACCTATGACCCAGCAATCCCACTTCTGGACATTTGCCCAAGTGATCACAAACAAGACCACACTAAGGCTACCAGCACAACTATGTTTATCGCAGCATTATTTACCATAGCTAAGATAGAGAACCAACCCAGATGCCCCTCAGTAGATGAATGGATCAAGAAAATGTTTTACACACACACACACACACACACACACTAGAATTCTATGCTTCCATCAGAAAGAATAACACTGATGACACTGGCCCATTTGTAAGGAAATAGAAAGGACTTGGAAAAAGTTGTATTAAGTGAAGTAAGCCAGACCCAAAGAAATATAGATCCCATGGTCTCCCTTAGTCACAATAATTAGTATACATCTAGGTTAATCTTAGCAGATGAGCAGAAAAGGTCAAAAGCTATGTACATATGACCATATAAAATGATGCTATGTGAAATGAATTCAAAGACATGGACATAAAAGGTGTTTCTTTGTTGTTGTTGTTTTTTAATGTTCTGTGTGATTTTTTGTTTCTTTTGTAGGTTCTTCCCCCTATGGTATATCCTCTGTTACTGTATTTGATTTTTGGTACCCTGGTATTGTAAATACGTTTATCTGAATTAGGGAAGGGAAAGGGAACAACAGAATGGTGAGACAAAGGACTGGGGGAACCAATGCAACAGCGATATACACAAGACAGTATGTTGGACTCGATCTGTACAACTTGCAGGGGAGGAGATTGTAGGGTGGGAAAGTAGGAGAAAATTGAGGAAAGGGGTAATAAAGTTGACAAGAAATATACTCACTACCTTACTTACGTAACTGAACCCCCTCTATACATCACCTTGACAATTAAAAAAAAAGAGTAGACTTTGAATTAGGATGAAACCGTCAAGCCACAGTGCTCCTTGGCATTCAGACATGTTCTGTTCCTTGCCAGACTGCAAGGTATTATGGAAGATGGATGAAAGCTGCATGTGAATTTCCACCTTCTGGTTTCCTACCTTAAAAACAATTGAGTCAAGTTAAAATTCATATGAAACTAAGGGTGTTTTTGAAAGTTTTCTAAAACAAAAGAAAGAAGTGCTATTATATATATTTTACATATATATATATGTATGGTTATTTTCTGACATAGACAAGATGGTCATGTTGCTAGGCAACACAGACTCCTAGACAATAGTGGGCCATAAAGGTAGAGGAACCCTTAAGTGTTTTAATGTGAATTCCTGTCACAATGAGAATGATGCTAACAAGCATCTCCAGCAAAAATGGACATATTATGAACAAAAGGGTAAGTCATTTTGATCTTACCATCCTAATATACCCAATTTGTGTATGATGCAGTTAAATTTTTGTTCATGTAGAATAGTCTGGGGTTTTATTGTTTTTTATTTGAAGCAGGGATTTTTCTCTTTCCAGGTTGTATTGAATGACTCTGTTAGTGGAAGGAGATGCAAGATTTCAGGTGCTAATCTAATGTCCAGTATACTTACACAGCTACCATGGACAGAGGCATCATTTCATTGTCTTAGAAGTATGAACATGATGTGTTCTCAATGTGCTCTGAATGCTCCATCGCTCACCATCAAAGGAATTCAGTTGTCTCTTAACAGTAAATTGCACTTGAAAAGTAATGAAAGATTTTGAAGTGTGTTTTAGCATAGCTTTTTCATAGGTGTATGAGCATTATTCATTCCAGGAAACTTAAAATTTTGAGTATTTGGTGTTCATGTCTTAAATTTTAGATCATCATCATCTTTTGAGTTCTTTTTAAATTATTTATATGATGAAAATATTATATAGGAGGCAAAGAAGATAAGTTACTTTACTTCTTCCTCCCCCAAAATCCTACATCTAGGAACAGTCAGGAAATGATTGAAACTAGTTGTACCAGAGGCTTCTATGCTAATTTATTTACAAGAAAGCTCATATCATAAGAATTGATTATCTTCAGTAACTGTCTGAAATATACCTATTACATAGGAATTATATTCTTATTGTCTTTATTTGAAGACCTCAAAATCCTAAATATAAAATAGCACTTTAATTAATCATAATTTTTAAGGCTCATTAGAAAGTAAAAGTATTCATTTTATATTTACATACAAATATCTTATAGAACTTCCAAAAATATCAGCTACCCAAACTTCTCATTATTTTGTGAACATAATAATGTTCAAGTCTCAGTCTCATACCTACTTCTTTGCTCATAGACTTGAGTTTCATTCCAAAGTGATTCAGGTTAAATGAACAGGCAATGACCCAAGAATTCAGTGATTTGAAAGAGCTGATAAGCATGGCTACAAAGAGAAGGCAATCACATGGGGGGAAAAAAGTTCTCTGTAGCTTTATAAGAGTGTCACCTTAACTTCCACTTCTTAATATGAAACTGAAATTGGAAGTAGGGTGTTTGTTGAACAGATACTTGTATGTCAGTGTGCATAGCAATATGATCCATAATACCCATCGATAGAAACAACTTAAGTGTCTATCAGTGGATGAGCATATAAACAATATGTAATACGCACATACCTCAGAATATTACTCAGCTTTAAAAGTAATAAAATTCTACTACATGCTACCTTATGGATAGACCTTGAACATTTGATAAATGAAATAGGCCAGTCACAAATGTACAGTGCATACTTCTACTTATATGAGGTCCCTGGAAACATTAAATTCATAAAAACATACCGTAGAACTCTGGTTCTACTTGCAATGGCTAGAGAAGGAGAGACAAGGAGTTTAATTTACAGAGGTTTAGGACGAGCTGATGGAAAAGTTCTGGAGAGCAATAGTACAGGATGGCTATACAACAACATGAGTGCATATTCAATACCACTAAAATGTAGACTTGCAATGCTGAAAATGATAATGTCTATGTTATACATACTCTATTGCGTACAGAAAAAAGAATAATTATGAAAAATATTATTGACTCAAGTACCATTTTACTATGGTGGTGCCCTTCAGGTTTTTTTCTCCTGACCTCAGGTTTAAAAATACCACCGTGGCATCACAACAAGCCCTAATTTAAACACTAATGGCACATGGCAAGGTCAGTTTAGTAATTTCCTCTCCAGGAAATGTAACTTTCTGGAATCATTACTTATTTATCTGTTTACTTGCCACAGCATCCCAGAAATATCAAGAGAGAAATGGACTTTTCCCTACCCTGCTTAGAACTTGTAGGACAGATGGCAGAGTGCAAAATGCAGGTCCACAGACTAGACAGATGGCCCTGTCTGGATTCTGAAGTATTCTGCAATTCTTGGGATTTTAGTTCAATTATACAAGATCATTGATGGTTTTCAAATCTTTTTTTAATAAGTTTTTATTGTGAAAATACTGTACAGAGGGGTTACAATCACATGAGCAAGGTAATGAGCATATTTCTTATCAAGCATTGTTGCCTCCTCCTCCTTTGTTTTTCCCCTACCATCCCTTCCCTCCTATCTCCACTACACTCCCCACACCCCCCGCTGTCTCCCCGCCCCTGCCCCCTCCTCCCGCCCCTCCCCCACCTAAATTGTAAAGTTCATTTTTGACATAGCGTCTTGTACATCTCATTGTTGCAATGGGTCCACCTCTATCCCTATTTAAACGATTTGTTTTTTCCCTTCCCCTCCATAAATTATACCAACATCAAATACAGTGAAAACGGGTTATACTGTGGGGGAGAGACATACAAAACTAAACAAAAAATCACATGGTACCTTATAAATACATTAGAAACAATAGCAAAAAAGAAAAAACCACTTGTGTCCTTATCTCAGGGTTCATTTTGCATAATTAACATCATCTTATCTGACCTTTTCTGCTTGTCCCAGACATATACTAGTTATTACAAATAAGGGAAACCATGGGACCTATGTTTCTTTGAGCCTGGCTTACTTCACTTAATAGAATTTTTTCCAAGTCTTTCCATTTCCTAACAAATGGAGCAATGTCATTCTTTTTGATGGAGGCATAGAATTCTATTGTGTATATATACCACATTTTCTTGATCCATTCATCTACTGAGGGGCATCTGGGTTGGTTCCATATCTTAGCTATGGTAAATAATGCTGCAATAAACATAGTTGTACTGGTACCTTTAGTATGGTCTCTTTTGTGCTCATTCGTATAAATGCCCCAAAGTGGGATTTCTGGGTCATAGGGAAGCTTTATGTGGAGGACCGGAGGAAAATGGTGGAGGAGAAGCTGGAGGCTAACCAAGCTCTTGCATAGAAACCAGTTTTAGTGTTCCAGTGAACAATCCTAGGCTAGAGAATCACACCAAGTGTGCCATCACAGTACAGAGTTTGGCCAGGGAGGGAAATTCCTCAAATCTTTTTTTTAATAAAAAACAATGTGATGCCTCCTCAGAAAATAGATACACAGAGGAGGAGGAGCATGAATGGCATTTATAGGCACAGTGCACCCAAACAAGGGAGAAGGAGCACTGTGAATATCACTTGATGATGCCATACCTGTTCGTGGACACATTTTTTTTTTGGATGAATTAACAATGGTCACAGCTTCATTTCTCAGCTATTGAATGTCCACAACCTTCAAGCACCCTTCAGTCTCCAGCCATACCCTTTACAAAAGAACACTCTTTTTAGTTAAAGTTGGATTTTGAAAAATAGACTGGATTTGGTGGCAGTGGGTGTGTAGCTATTCCAAATATGATCTTTGAATTCGATCCAAGATGTAAGACATGAAGACAACCTAAGTGCCTGATGGAATTGCTCTGAGAATGGCTTGAATTGTCTTCCAGATGCACACTAAGAATCTTAATTTTAGCCTTGTATTTCTTTCTTTATGTTAACTACTAATGGGAAACCTAGTTTTCCATCTATTGACCTTTAAACTTTCACTGTTTCTCACTTGTCTGAAGAAATCTATAGACAATGGGCCATCATCTTGAGATCTGTTGTATAAGCAGTGATTTCTGGAACACATTTTGTTTAATTTTATTCCCTAGTGGTTTACCCCACATGAGTGATCCCCAAACTAGCCTCATCTTTTAACTGGATAGGTGGAAGGGTGTGGCCCAACAAAACTTCAATATTATTATATTACCAGCTAACTGCCATGACTCCAAAAGAGGTGACATTTACAATCACTGAATCTTCTGTTCTCAGAGGTTTACCT
Organism: Dipodomys ordii; assembly: GCF_000151885.1. Lineage (NCBI taxonomy): Eukaryota > Metazoa > Chordata > Mammalia > Rodentia > Heteromyidae > Dipodomys > Dipodomys ordii. The sequence goes on along the minus strand of NW_012267373.1, from coordinate 936,313 downwards.
TCTGCCAATGTGAACATATCTGAGAAAAGAACCATTTAACAAGAAAGATAAGTAGGATGAACAAAGAATGGTTTTATTTGTGGGATTAAAAAATATTGCATTAATATGGTTATCTCAATAGATGCAGAAAAGGCATTTGACAAGATCCAACACCCCTTTATGATCAAGGCTCTGGAAAAATTAGGAATCCCTGGAACATTCCTCAATGCAATAAAGGCTGTGTGTGACAAACCTATAGCCAGCATTATACTTAATGGTGAAAAACTTAAACCATTTTCTCAAAACTCAGGAACGAGACAAGGATATCCACTCTCTCCAATTTAGTATTAGAATGCCTAGCTACAGCAATAAGACAAGATGCAAACATAAAAGGGATTCAAATAGGGAAAGATGAAGTAAAACTCTCCCTCTTTGCAGATGACATGATCTTATATTTAAAGCTAGATCCTGCACCAGAATCAACTCCAAATGGATAAAGACCTCGGAGTCAAAGCAGACAACCTGAAAACATTACAGGATGGAATAGGAGAAACCCTACGTCTCCTTGGCACAGGCCCAGATTTTCTTAATAGAGACCCAGAAACACAACCAACCAAAGAAAGGTTGGACAAATGGATTGCATGAAGCTGCAGAGCTTCTGCATAACAAAGGACAAGATCAATAGAAAAGCCCACAGATTGGGAGAAGATCTTCACTATCCATACAACAGATAAGTGTCCCATATCTAAAATATACCTAGAACTCAAAAAAATTAAATCCCCAAACAACAAATCCTCAAAAAAACAACTGCCCAATAAATAAGTAGGCTAAAGACTTAGAGAGAAATTTCTCTGAAAAGGAAATAAGAATGGCCAATAGACACGTGAAGAAATGCTCAACCTCTCTAGCCATAAAAGAAATGCAAATCAAAACAACATTGAGATACCAGCTCACCCCAGTTAGAATGGCTATAATCAAGAACTCTAATAACAACAGATGCTGGAAGGGATGTAAACCGAAGGGAACCCTACTGCATTGTTGGTGGGAGTGTAAACTTGTTCATCCACTTTGGAAAGTAGTATGGAGGTTCAAGACTCCACATAGAGTTCCCTATAACCCAGCAATCCCACTTTTGGGCATTTACCCAAATGAGCACAAACAAGACCATACTAAAGCTACCAGCACAACTATGTTCATCGCAGTATTATTTACCATAGCTAAGATATAGAACCAACCCAGATGCCCCTCAGTAGATGAATGGATCAAGAAAATGTGGTATATATACAAAATGGAATTCTATGCCTCCATCAAAAAGAATGACATTGCCCCATTTGTTAGGAAATGGAAAGACTTGGAAAAAATTCTATTAAGTGAAGTAAGCCAGGCTCAAAGAAACATAGGTCCTATGGTTTCCTTTATTTGCAATAACTGTATATATCTGAGTCAAGCAGAAAAGGTCAGATAAGATGATGTTAATCGAAATAAACACCAAGATAAGGACACAAGTGGTTTTTTTTTCTTTTTTGCTATTGTTTCTAACGTATTTATAAGGTATCACATGATTTTTTTGTTTAGTTTTGTATGTCTCTCCCCCACATATAACCCCTGTTTTCACTGTATTTGATGTTGGTATAATTTGTGGAAGGGAAGGGAAAAAACAAATCGTTTAAATAGGGATACAGGTGGACCCATTGCAGCAATGAGATGTACAAGTCCTTATGTCAAAAACGAACTTAACAACTTTGGTGGGGAGTGGAGGGAGGATCGAGAGGGGGGAGGGGGCAGTATGGGAAGGGATGGGAAGGGGAAACAGAGAGGAGACAATGCTTGATAAGAAATGTACTGGTTACCTTGCCCATGTAATTGTAACTCCTCTGTACAGTATTCACAATTAAAAAAAAAACTGTACAATTTCGGCGGGGGTGGGGATGTGGGGGGTGGGGGAGGCACAGGTGGGAGGGGGAAGGGGGGAGTGTAGTTGTAGATGGGAGGGAAGGGATGATAGGGGAAAATCAAAGGAGGAGGCAATAATGCTTGACAAGAAATGTACTCATTACCTTACTCATGTGATTGTAACCTCTCTGTACATTATTTTCACAATAAAAACTTAAAAACTTATTGCATTGTCAAATGAACTTTGTGGAAGGCATACATTAGAATGAGTTTTCAACATTGATCACTAAATTTTGCCAGACGTAGGCAATATTTGCATGCTTAGTCAGTGAGTGCTATGGAAACACAAACTAGATCAATGAGTAAAAGTTGGGGGAAGTTAAAAGGTCTCTAGATTATAATTTGTAAATAGGACAGAAAGTAATAACAATAGAGACCTTAGGGTCTATTTATAGAATTTATATATTTATGTTTTTATTTATGTATTTACTGGTCAGTAAATATTTGTTAAGCCAATGTTCAAAAGAGCATAAGAAAAGATTATAAAATAGACTTTCCTTAAGGTCATTACTATTCAAGATACTAATAATGTGTGCAACATTTTAAAAATACAAGATAGTATATGACTATGTTCCCAAATTAATAGAACAATCCATAATAAATATACAAAGTCAGGAACACATTAATGTGGGTCAGACTGGGGAAGTTTCCTGAGAAGAGAGGGCTTAGAGGAAGGCTCCTCAGAGTGTACTTAGGGCTGACACGCTCTTGTTACATCTATAGGTTCTGTCTTATTCTTATACCAAAAGCTGTTCTATCATTTGCTTCTAGTTGCCATCTAACAGGTACCAAGCCTCAGGGAAAATGCCTCAGAGAGAAACAGGCCCAACTTTTATTTATTATTTTAAATAAAAAATTGCCAAAATGTAATAAAAAAATAAGCAGCATCATGATCTCTGAGAGGCCTTTTACATGCTACAAATTCTTGATGTACTAGGTGAGGTAGTGTCAGAAATCAGCAGTTTTTGAAAGCTTCCCAAATGATCATAATGCACACTCAAGTTTAAGAACCAGACTAGATGGAGCTGGTAACAATCTGATGTGGTCAGGAAGCAAATCAACATTTATGTAATCATATAGACATCTGGGTCACTGGTTTGACTTGTTTGGCTTCTTTTTTTCAAATGCCTTGTTGGAGGCCTGTGTCTGTGTGAACAAGTCTTCTAATAATACCAGGAACCTCACTGTACGGTGGTCTGTGGTATTGTGCCTCCTAATGTGTTTGATGTATGTGATGCGGGAGGTTTCTCTAAGGGATATTAGCTTATTATTTGTCATCTTTTTTCTTTCTTATTTTTGGTAATCCTTATTCAAATCATGCCATACCTTATTATTGGGTGAAGAAGTAGCTTGTTCAGTGACCTCAACCCTTATAATATCTTCCTTATTGAAGAGAGTAGAATAGAGCCAATCTCAGAGAGAGGGTTGTCTCCATTTGCAGCCCTATGAGGGAGGCTTCAAGAGTTGGCTCAGACACTGCCCTACACCAACACAAGATTCCCTCTAAGGACTTCTGTGGTCCATATATACACAAGCTTTTTCCTATAATTGAAGCAAGAAGAACAGGAAACTCCTTGGCCATTAGTACAAGGGCAAAGTACCTTCACAAAAATGGAACATGGGGAAATGAACAAGAGGCTCTTAGCTATTAAGAACTTGTCAAAACCTCTGCCAGAAGAGTTTTCAAGTATTCCTCCTGACCTCCAAGATTCAAGTGAGGGCATGGATGTAATATAATTCAAATGTTCACATTCTGTAGCTGCCAAAGAGCATAAAAGTACCTACAATGTAAGGCCACAGGAAAGAGGAAGGAGGCCATTCAGGCCCATTGTACCTGTTGATAATCCTATGTTCCAATCAATGCTACACAGTTGGCCAAGTTTCTTTTCACAATGGAATGTAACTTCTTTTTTTGGGGGGGGGGTCCGATCATGGGGCCTAAACTCTGGGCCTGGGCGCTGTCCCTCAGCTCTTCAGCTCAAGGCTAGCACTCTACCACTTGAGCCACAGCGCCACTTCCGGCTTTTTTCTTTTTGCTTATGTGTTGCTGAGAAATTGATCCCAGGGCCTCAGGCATGCAAGGCAAGTGCTCTACCACTGAGCCACCTTCCCAGCCCCTGGAATATAACTTTTCTACTGCGAAAAATTACCAGCACATAGGAAAGTAGACAGAAATGTAAAATGAATACCTATTTGACAACATACCAGCTTCAATTAATGTCAACAACTGCTTAGTCTTAGCTAAACCTTAATCTAGACATTTACTCCACTTTTGTTTTTTTTTAATCCAGTCTAACGTGGTATATCATCTTATGCATAACTATTGTAAGATATGTTTCTAAAAGATAAGAACTTAGAAATGACATAACAGTGACACCATGATTATGTTTAAAATGTAAATATGAGTTACAACTGTCCTATTTTCAATTATCTCATATGCATACATACATATAAATGATTGTGTGTATTACACATACATACATGCAGATTTGAGGGTTGGGATGTAACTAATGTTTGTACATTGCAAGTGGTTAATATTTTCCTAAGTTCTTTCAGTCTTTAGGTTTCTTTTATTTCTATTTCAATTTTGGGGGTGAAGAAGTCACTATTTGGTCAATAGAACCAGTTATTATTCAAAAGTAATGCACACAGAGCTCTCTCATTCTTGGTAATCACCATTCAAATAATGGAAATTTGATTCAATGTATATTCTGAATCAGTAAGTCTGAGTGGGCCTGAGATTTTACAATTCTACTCTTAGTTGCTGTCAACCAACAGAACAAACCTTAAGTAGCCAGATTATATTATATCACACAACCTGGATTTTTGCTAAGTGAATCTTCCTAGTGATCATTCTGTTTCCTAAATGGGTAGTTAAAACAGATATTTGGTAAACATTTAGGAATACTTTCAATGTACATGCTAATGTAGTGGTTTGTTCCTCTGTCAGGGAACACATGAAACAATACTTGGCTGTTTCTTTTCTTGTAATTCTAGTAGTCCAACCTTCAAGGCTTCTACCCATTTATTTATTATGTGTTATGAAATGATGATATTCTAATTCTTTCATTTCTTATTTATTTCCACTAGGCAATCCTGTCTATACCTAGTGGTAGAATTTCCATAGAATCTCTGGGCTGTTGGGAGGAGAATCAATATTTTTCCTTTGTTTGCAATTTTTCAAAATAGCAGGTTGACTTACATCTTCCAGTGGTGTGTTCTTTAATTATTGTCACATGGTGATGGTTGTAGTTGCTGCTGTTTTTAAACTCGTTGGGAACTCATTTAATCATATTTTAAACTCCCACCTATTTCAGTTATCTGTACCTGAAAGACTCTTCTGAAAGATTCTTCAGGTCAGCTCCCAAGTCTTTTGCTACAACCCTGTTCTCTTTGAGAGCTTCATTTCCTTTCTGTGTGACAAGATGTCTCAGGCTTGACTTGTATATCACATTTTCCCATCCAAATCTGTAACTTGCCATTTTTCCATTTCAGTAGAAAGTGTATTCTAGGCCGGGCGCTGGTGGCTCACGCCTGTAATCCTAGCTACTCAGGAGGCTGAGATCTGAGGATTGCGGTTCAAAGCCAGCCCGGGCAGTAGAGACCGTGAGACTCCTATCTCCAATAAACTACCAGAAAACCGGAAGTGGCGCTGTAGCTCAAGTGGTAGAGCACTGGCCTTGAGCTGAAGAGCTGAGGGACAGCACCCAGGCCCAGAGTTCAAGCCCCACGACCGACAAAAAAAAAAAAAAGTGTATTCTAGGATGCTAATCTTGGTGATTATGGTACTTATTGCCCAGAGGGTGATAAAATGGGAAATTAATTAATTAACTAGTTAATTATTTTATATTAGAAAGGTGATGAACAGAGGGATTACAGTTATATGGCAGGTATTAAGTACACTTCTTTTCAAACAGTGTCACCTCTTCCCTCATTTTCTCCCAGTTTTTCCTTCCTGACTCCCCTTCCCCACAAGTTGTGCACTGTCATTCATTTTCAATTTAGTGTCTAGTGTGTGTCACTGATGTGTTTGTTCACCCTTTGTCCCACAATTTCTGTGCTCCTCCTTACCTTCCCCCAAACAGATCAACTACATAGAAGATCAAATGTACAGAAATAAAAAACAGAGACAAAGGAGAAAACAACAACAAAGAGCAAAATAACAAAAAACCCCTCTTGTTTCCATTTCTTGGAGTTCATTTCAATAAGCATCATTTTATATGATCATATGCACATAGCTATTGAGCCTTTGTGATCCTCTCCCAAGAATATCCTGCTTTAGTTCACTGTGTGAATGTTTAGAATCCTGTCATATCCAAGTATAATTTTTTTGTCTTTTACCATCCATTGTGTTTACTTGTAGATTTTGTTCGTTGGTCATGAGGCTTGAACTCATGGCGTAGGCACTGTCCTTGAGCTTTTGAGCACAAGGCCAGCACTCTACCACTTTGAACTACAATTCCACTTCTGGCTTACTGGTTGTTAATTGGAGATAAGAATCTCACTGACTTTCCTCCTTGGGCTGGCTTTGAACCATAATCATCAGATCCTTGCCTCCTGAGCAGCTAGGATTACAGGTTGAAGTATTTGCACCCAATTACTTGTAGATTTATAGACACATTCTAATTACTACAGATGAGTGAAAACATACAACGTGTTTCTTTGGGTCTGGCTTACTTCACTAAGTGGAATTTTTTCCAAGTCTTTCCAGATAAAATGGAAATTTTTTAATCATATAAATACATTCTTAAATATTTTCAGAAGGAAATATACATACATACATATATTCTAGAAGTATTATATAGTATTTTTCCATTGCATACAAAATGTCCCTTCTAAATTTAATTTCAGGAAAAGACATATTACTTCTTTGTTTTATTAAATGTACAATGTAAGGACAAAGCAGTGTTTTTAAGTATGAATACTTTAAAAATCAGAAAAGACCTTGGAAAAATTACTTAGTTTATGCTTAATCCAATTTCATGATCTGAAAAAATATCTATCTCCCAGGGCTATTAATAACAAAGCTATCATTTGCCTTGTGTTTACTGGAAGCCAGACACTTTATACAGATTTTTTTCCAATTAATCCTTATAGTACTGTTTTCAAGTGAGTGGTATTTACCTCATTTTAAAAGTGAGTACACTTTCTCAAGGTGACATAGTTAAGCAGCCGTCAGTTCATTTGCTTGTCTCTGCAGCTCCTTGCTTTTAACTTGGAGTTTAAGGTGTCATTTAAAAGAGAGAATGAATGCATAGTGCCACTGGCCTGGACCTGACAAATGGTGTTCAGTGCAGAATAAATGACAGTTAACAGAAAAGGCCTTGGTGGCTCTCTACTTGGCATTTGAGATGGGAGATGGGAGGGTGGTGGAGAATGCAGGCCAGCCAGCTTTCTGCTTTCCCAGGCATCTGGCCCGTTGACGTTCCATCCTGTTAATTTCCCATGTTGGGTCTAACCTATGTGTCCGCCATGACAGATGCTCTCATGTCAGAGCTCAAGGTCAGCCCTCAAGAGCTCAGGCTGGCACCTTCTGTCAGGTTGTCTTTTGAATATACTCCGCAAGTGGCAGGTGTCCAGAGGCAAGTCCACGTTGGCCTCTTCCCCTTACATCGTGTGTCATTAGCTGCTACATAGCTCTTGGTTTAAAACAAAAATTCACAAAACTGACAGATTCATCTGCCTAATGTCGAAAGGCATCAGAGCCAATTACAGGATAGTTCCAGAAGGCAAACAGGGTCACTTTTCACAAAATGGGATGAAGAAAAGGAAAATAGCCTTGTCATTAAAAAGGACAAATACATTTTCCTCTCAGCAGGCCTGCTCCAGGAAAATAGAAAGATTTATATTAGCTTATAGTTTTATTATGATTGCTTTGAATAATTTCAAATCCAAGGGTACATCCCCACTCACCCCCCGCCATTTTGAGCCACTGAGCAGCATCTCCTGTTGAAGGCTGTGTCTTACCATGACAGAGTTTAAGCATAAATCACAGAATTCTGATACTTTACATGGTAAATAGCAACACACATTGTGTATTTCTCTGTGTGTGTGTGCGTGTGTTGTTTTATTTTGAATCCAGGCCTGGAAGATTCTGGGGCCTTCTATTGTTGAGATCTACTTGGTACACACTCAAAATCTAAAGCAAGATAGAAAAATTCTACTTGCATTTGAGGAAAAGTTATTGCAATGGTTTAGAGGCAGACTTCCCAAACTACCCTCTTTCACACCAGCTTAGAGAGTTTATTTGAATAACAACAATTAAAAAAAAAACTTGGAACACAGTCCCACAAGCTTCCCTTCCCTTCTGATATAGTTTGCAATTTGGGGGTGCAGGAAGATCTTTCAAGGACCATGAAATTCAATAAGGCTATTGAATAAAGTCTATTGTACCAGCAGATTGATTTAAGGCCAGCCTGGGAGAGATATGTGTAGAGCAAAGTCCAGAAGATACATTAACCACAGAGCTTCCATGACATCCCCTCCAGGGAATCAGGATGCATTACCTACCCAGCTCTTGAGTAGGTCAATATGTATAGAATATTGCCAACCAGACAAACTCACCAAAGTTCTCATCTCAGAGTTTTTGTGGGGCTCCATGATGTGAGCATGATTGCCCATATGGCTGATCTCAGGCGCTATATGTGAGGCATCTAGGCTGAGCCCATAGTCCTCACTCTTAATCACATTGCTGGCCATCCTAGAATGACCTGCTTCAAACCACAATCATAGCAATATCCAAGGAGAAAGGACAGACTATTTGGGAGCAAAGTCAAAAATTCTTTATTATATAGCTACCCATACAGCTAGGAGTTTTGCTACGAGGAGGAAAAGCACCGCTAAGACAAAACCAAGATACTAATAACAAGAACTACTTTCTAGGACCTATATTAAGCAATTTACAAGGATCTTATTATTTTTGCTTACAAAGACCCAAAGAAGCAGGTCCACAAAATGGCACCAGTGTGTATGTGAAAAAAAACTGATACTAAATGCCTGGAAGAGCCTGTGGGAAAACTCAGTGGCTCCTGTTACACTGCCAAAGGGCAGGCCTGCCTGTCATGGTGCTCAAATGACTCCACGGGGCACCATTCCTTCTGTCTTCTCAAGAAGACTGTTTTCTGAAGCCAGGCAACTTGGCACTCTCAGGAAAAGGCCCAGTCATACAAACTTACTGTTCACATCAGATGGAAAGGGCTCTTGGGACAACTTTTCACAGCAAGAACGTATAAATACAGGTAACTAAAAGATGAAGTAACATTAAACTTTCCCTAATAGGGATTTGCCTAACCATAGATATAAGCCAGACAGGAGTTTAGGGTATAAGGAAATGCTCAGGTTTAATGGATATAGTTAGGTATATTTTATGATAAAAATACATCTATTAAAACTACAAGATGAGAGGGAAGAGTTCATTTCTGTTTTGTAACCATCTGCTTAAGATATAACATTGGAGAGTTCCTCTTTCAGTTATTGATGGTGACAGCATTTAGCTATGCAAACAAGCTTTTTCCTTGATAGGGTATGTTTTCCAAGAAGATAGAATGAATTCTCTGACTATATACCTGGTATTAACCTCTGGACAGGATTCCCGTACTGGGATTTTTAGATTTCATGTGATATAGTCAATAAGAGAACAACCTGTAATACATTTGTATTGATCAACAGAGTTGAGGAGTTGACATGTTGTTTTTGTGTATAGAATTTTAGACATTCCAAACCATTGTTTCTTTATCTTTTTAACTGACCTTATGACAGTAATATCAGGGAAAACTTACTACTAACTTTCATATTAACTTAAAAGAATCTTTCACACTAATATAAATAAGAAAGTGTTAGTAAGTGTGTTTCTCTCCAAAGGCATTTCAGAACCTCAGAATACTTCTGATACTTTGGAAGAGTATGGAGTACAGATGTACTACACTGAATTATATGTATGTACATATATGTACAGTTAAACAACTGGGTAAAATATGGATTTTAATGACTTCTAAGAATTAGGAACAGGTCACTAAGAAAAGACTTGTTTTTTTCTTTTATTGCCTGCACAAGGGTTTGAATTCGGTCTTGCACTCTCAATTAGCTTTTTCATTCACAGCTGACACTAGTAATCACATTCACTTCAGCCACACCTCCTGTCCAAAGAGGAGACTTTATATGCTAAAAGTATTTTGTATACTTTGGTAAGATTAAATGAAAAGGCATGACAATAATCACCAAAAAGAAGTTCTTAAATATAATTCCCCTTAACATAGTCCTAATTTTGTCCTATATTATTAAAACTGTGTGTGAAAATAAGTGTATTATACAGATTGGTTATATAGAAAAAAGAATAATGGAAAGGAATTGAAGTATTATAAGAATAAGGAAGAATTTTGTCCTGTTTGCAATGGTACCTTGCAAACATTTTTTTCTGTCATATTCAGCACAAGTTATGAGAACTTTTTGTGATTATGACTCATTTCTAGTTGCCTTTAGATATTTTTTTCCAGATTCATATTAGGCATTTTTTGGAAACATACACATGATTGAGCCAATTTTAAAGGTCATGTTGAGCTGTCTTTCTTTAGTAACAATCTTACATAGAGTAACTAAGCTTCTCAGTCACTCTACTGGACAAGTGTAGGATACTGAAAAGTATCAGTACTGAAAGAGGCCAGTAAAGAATGGCAGAGAACTTGAGGTGGCTTCCCATGAGGACAGCACTTACACTGGACTTTGAATGATGAGTTAGGAGTTTTAGTAAGAGGGATGTTGGTGGGGTGGTAAAGTGAAAGCAGGTAACCTCCTGGCTGTCTTTTCACCCTTCTTCATAGGTTTCTACTTACCTCTTGCTCATCATGTGCAGCAAATGTGTTAAGAGGAACTTTTCTCTGCAGAAGCTCTCACCCTGAACAGGACTGACAGAGCCAGGGTCCCAGGAAACTTCATGTCCAGCTGTAGTCCGGGGCCTTAGGGGAAAGACACATGTTCCCAAGGCCTGCACTTGGATCCTGCACTTGTAGAGGATCAAGGTCAGGTCTGGTTCAGAGAAGAGATGCCAAAAGCATTGGCCTTTGCCTGTCTCTATTCTGGATAAATGTCACACGCTGGCTCAAATGAGATCTAGGGTAACTCATCAAGATAACAGACAGAGATGGATATGTGGCCTAAGTCCTGCTGAATAAATAGGTCTCATTTTCCTGAGCTTCTGCCATGCAATCTCTTTCACATGTGGTGAAAAAGATTGATATATATGTATATGTATATACACACATATATATATATTAATATGTTATATAGTGAGGCCCTGGGCATGGATTGTAAAAGTCAGCACTATGAGGAGAGACAGAGCCAGTAGGCAGGCAGGCAGGCAGGAAGGTAGGTAGATTGGTAGATAGGTAGGTAGGTGGGTAGGTAGGTAGGTAGATAGGTAGGTAGGTAGGTAGTTAGATAGGTAGGTAGGAAGACTTATTATTATGAGGATAAATTCATGTAATTATAGAAGTTGTGACCCACTGTCTGTGATCTGCAAGCTGAAGACCCAGAAAAGCGGGTGGTGTCATTACAGCTTCAATCTAAAGGCTCAAGAACCAAGGTCATAAATCACCAACCAAAACCAGGAAAAGATGAAATGAGTTGTCCCACACTAAACAAATTGGCAGGAGGAAAGGTGATGTGAGGAAGGAAGGTCTGAAATAGCATCTGTCTCTGGCAGATTGACTTCAATTTCATCTATAATATTTTCTTTCTCAGAACAAAGATCTGCAACAAACATTATGAAATGTTCATGCTTATTAAATCAAGGCAAGGATACATGATTACTTTATTACTTTATTCTCTGATATCTCATTTTTATTAAATCACACAGATAATAAAAATAATAATAAATAGAATGCATTTAAATAGCAAGCCATAGTTCTAAAATTTCCATTTATGATTTTATTATTTTTTCCTAGTTAATTTTTTTAAAGGTGAAGGGAATTTCAAAATATTAACATGTGGGGCTGGAAAGGTGGCTCAGTGGTAGAGCGCTTGCCTTGCATGCCTGAGGCCCTGGGTTCGATTCCTCAGCACCACATAAGCAAAAAAGGAAAAAGCCGGAAGTGGTGCTGTGGCTCAAGTGGTAGAGCGCTAGCCTTGAGCTGAAGAGCTGAGGGACAGCGCCCAGACCCAGAGTTCAGGCCTCACGATCGGATAAAAAAAAAATAGTAACATGTCATCGTTAATGTATTGTATTAGTGTTTCTTATGGATGGTCTGATTTCATGTGGTTTGGATAGGGCTTTAGCACAGAGATCCTACGAATGTGTATTAATTATTCTAAAAAGAATTTTAATGGCCTACTGTGCATAAATGTTAATAGGAGTCAGGTAGATTCCCAAGCAGTCCATTTAAGGGTTGAAATTTTGGTCAGGCAAAAAAAAAGAAGCACTTCTTTTTTCCTGAATAATTCTGCTAAGCAAGTACATTGTATGTTACAGTCACTTAGAATGAAACAATATGGAAGCATTAATTTAGGATGTTTTGCTTTGCAGAGTTTTATAGCAAATTAGTAACAAATCTTTCAAATCTAAGCAATGAATTAAATTTTAGATATGTTGCTTATTAATGAAACAAGCTGCATCACCATAACCTATTATGTTCAATGTTGTGTATTAAGACAGGGTTGAGGCATGGTTGGTGTGCTCTGGATTTGGTAATTTGTTCATTGTGTAAACTAACTGGAACCATGAACCAGGACTTTAGAATTACAGGTTGGAGGATTAATATATTACTAACCATTTTGTGTCCTATGTAATATGTTATATGTAGAATATTTGTAAAATTAATTCTATCAAATGAAATGTTATCTACATTTTGGGGGATCAGCACTCAGAGCATTACACTTAGTATGCAGGCCTTCTTACCACTGAGCCATGTCTCCAGTCCTTTTGGCTCACTAATTTTTGAGTTTGGGTCTTTCTTGCTGCTCAGGCACAATTCCCCTCTGTTAGGTTTCCTAGTAGCTAAAATATAAGGTGAATACCACTGCATCCTGCTCTTAATTGAGAAGAAGTCTCACGGCTTTTCTTCCCAGTTAGCCTTTAACATCAATCCCAACACTGTTAAGTCTTCCAAGTAGATAGAAGTACAGGTGTAAAACACCTGTGCCTGGCTTGTTGTTTAACATTTTCACAAGAAAGCAATTTCCTTAGCTGGAACATCAATATTTAGGAGAGATATTTTAAGTTTCAATGTTACTTAGTGTTGCTGAGATCACTGCTCATGAAGTTCATTTATGCCTTCTATTTTATTTATTAACTATATTTATCATGTACCACTGAGTCTTAGTGATAAAATGAGAACCAAAACAATGCCACTGTCTTCAAATTGTTGATAATCTAATGGCTAAAAAAAAGATAATTATAAGACAGGAAGAGATGTTCTCCATGTGGGATGAGTGCAGGGTATTAAACATGCATGCAGGAGGGAAAAGGAACCCACTATAGAGTGGTATGGATATCATGGACGTCTTCTTGGTAGAACTTTGCAAGCTGACCCTTCATTTAGAGACTAGAGCAACAGTAGTATAAGCAGAGAGAGCAGCACATGGATAGGCCCATTGATAAGAGAAAACATATTTGAGGCCAAATATCAGATCATTTCTTTGGTTTTAAGAGTCTTTATTACATAGTAGCCTAGGCAATTCTTATATCTCTAGAAATTCCTGGTTCATATCTCCCTTTGGGTATCAATCATCTGTAAGTCCTAGATTTGATTATCAGCCCAATGCCCAGCCCCTAGACAATACCAATTAGAATTTCTAATTAAATTTCCCATATATCGGGATTTTTTAAGCTCCCAGATAATATAAATATCCACATTGAAAATTGGCTTACAAGATACATACTGATGTGTATGTTGACTTATCCAGTGTGTAAATAAGTAGTAGAGACAGAAGTGCTATTCAAGGGCACTGACTAAATGAAATGGCTATAAAGAAATGACATTGGGAATCATATCTACCAGCCATGGATTGAAGTGCAAAACCATGAGAAGAGCAACTCGGATTACAGAGCTGGCTCTGTACAGATAGATAGCACTCTGTACTCTTCTCAATTCTTTAATTCAGTCACCTCACAATGCTTAACCAGCTTTCACCACATGCCTTACGGTAGGTGCTAGGGATACATATCTGAGAATGAGTCATGATCATATAGAATACAAAACTGAAGACACATAAGATTAAGGAAAAAAGGAGAATGAACTTTGAAAAATGAGTAGGAGTTAGTAAGATGAAATGTACAGTTCATTGGGATAGAAAGACATTGAACACATTGAGAGTATAGGCTGTGAGAAGTGTGGCACCAAAAACTAGTTAGAGCCCTAAGTTGAGTTTTGAAAGGTCAAGTACACACTGTTCATTGTTGCAATTATCTACAACTTGTGTGGGCATTCTGTGTAGCCAGAAAGCTTTACACTCCCAAGTCTTCATAAGATTGAAATGACTGCAAGGTCAAAGGCAGGAATCAGAATCCAGACTTCCTGGAGTGGCTCAGAGACAGGTGGTAGGTGAGGCTCTTGGAGATGAGCAGAATGGTACTAATAGACTATTTCACTGGGTTGGCAGTTTCCAAGATGGCTTTGTGTGTGTGCTCTCCTTTATGAGTGTCATGGACTTATTGGCTATTTTCTGCTGAACAGACTAGGATAGCTAGTCTGTTGAGATTAGGATATTAAAACACATAATCTTCCACCTGTAGTTTCTCTCTCATTCTCCCCCCACCCCACAGGTAAACTCATTGTCATATTTGAGACAGCATTGTGAAAAGGCACTTGTGGTAAGGGACCAAGGCCTCCCCTTAGACCTGTTAATTAGCTTAGAGACAGGTCCTTCTCCCAGTCAGTCCTTCAGATTAGACTGCATCCCTGACTGGCAGCTTTACTGGAAACCCCAAGATAAGGACTCAAGTGGTGTTTCTTTCTGGTTATTGTTTCTAACATATTTATAAGATGATTTCTTTGTTGCTTTGTATGTCCCTCCCTCATGGTTTAACCCCTGTTTTCACTGTATTTGATGTTGGTATAAATTGGGGAGGGGAAGGGAAAAAACAAATCGTTTAAATAGGGATATAGACTGACCCATTGCAACAATGAGATGTACAAGATGTTATGTCGAAAAACGAACTTTACAACTTTGGCATGGGGGCTGGGGGGGGGAGAGGGGGAAGATGGGAAGGAATGGGAAGGGGAAACAAAGGAGGAGGCAACAATGCTTGATAAGAAATGTACTCATTACCTTGCTCGTATAATTTTAACCCCTCTGTATGGTATTTTCACAATAAAAAAAAAAGAATCTCACGTAGTACACTTTAAGTACATTAAAAAGAACCACAAGGAAAAAAAAAAGAAAACCTTGAGCTTGAAATACTGTTAAACTATGCTCTCATTCTTGACTCACAAAGACTGTGAGATAATAAATATTGCTTGTTTTAAACATTTAAGGATAATCTGTGGGGCAGGAATGAATACTCTATATTCACTCAGTGTTGCTATATTCCACATTATCTGTGAGGCCCTCATTTGCTACAAAGAACTTTTGTTATCAAGGTTGCCTTATCTTGAGAAATGAAATTTTATTTCAGCTTGAAATACACATGAAAATAAGGATAAAGAGATTCAATGGCTACTCAGATACTAGCAATTTTATGAGGCAATGGGGTCAAAATTGTTGGAAACATTAAAACCATAGTCCAGTTTTTTTTCCATCATAAAGTGACCCTCCGCTTCGTCTCTCTTTCCCCATCACCCACACAATAGTGTGCATAGGGTATTCAAGGACAAAGGCTCTCTCCAGGTAGCACCACAGAGTCTTTCGACAGACCTGTTGCCACACACAAGGCATTTTCCATTTGGCTACATTCTTTTCATTTGTATCTATTTTAGCACAATCCTAAAATTTAGGATGGTTTTGTATTTGTGCTATGCCTTTCTGGTACACTTCTTTCATTTCTACATGATCCAATTATTTTGTCCCCTTCATTTATTCACAAGAAATGTGCTGCATGGTGAGCTAAGAGCCTCACCAGTCTCATTCTGGCATAGAAACCAATTTGAGAAGCCAAAATCTACTGTGAACACCTTGTGCCAAGAAAACAAATGTGAGATTTTGATAGATTGGTTCATTTCTTTAAATATTTGGTACGATTATTGTATGAAATGCAATGCTATATTTTTAGAGTTGTAAATAATTGGTTTATTCTGTATTTTAAAAAAACTAAGTTCCTTTCTTCTTACCTTTGTAACACAGGAGAAGAAAATCTCTTGGCAATTTTACGACGAAGATGGTGGAAATATATGATCCTGGGACTCGTAGACTTGGAAGCCAATTACCTGGTGGTTAAGGCTTACCAATACACAACTCTGACCAGTATCCAGGTACTGAGGATTCTTCCTTTCTCAACTGCCTCAATTTCTACATAGTTTATTTCCAGTCTACTTACTCTTTGGAATCTGAATATTATTCTGTAAGTTTTCCAGCAAGAGGGAGACTGGTTGTCTGAAATTAACTTGGGCTTCATTTCCATGTCATTAATTTTTCTTACTTCAAGCATAATTGGAACTCTTTGTTCTGAATACACCACAATAATCATTGACAGTGCAGAAAAATAATTTGTAGTTTTGAATGCTGCAAACTAATCCTGTGTCAGCAGGAGAATTATTAGTAAGGATAAAAATAAATCTATTTTTATCACACTTGACTTTTTAGAATGTTAATAGACTTTGATTAAGTAAGCAAGCTGCTTAATAATCTTTTCTTTTGGGTCTTTTAAATATGTAGAATTTGTTTCTTGAAGGGACAGAATTTTTTCTAACGGGATAGAATGAGATTCCTAAAATATACATGAAAATAGCTATATTTCTCTTTCTTTCTATCTCCCTCTTTCTCTCATATGCTTACATATGAATGATCTGTCTCTCACTACAAGTGCTCCATAATATCTCTAGGTTTTATACACATATATACATACACTAAAATTTTTATTAATATTTTGTCACTTTTTTCCTATTACTTGGAACATTACTACATCTCCTATTCACTGAACACCTAGTCATTTCAGTGTCCTTTGTAATGTTCAGTATGCTTTGAAATATTAAGAAAACCCAACTGAAAATTGCCTTTAATGATAAAGACATAAATCGATTCCTTTATCTGAAACATTTAAATAAAGAACAGTCATAGATATTGGTCAGATGTCTTAATGATATCTGTGAAATTCTATTTCTTCTCATTTTTTCCTTATCTGTTCCTTCTGCTTGGTTTATCCGGAAGCCTCCTTTCATGGTCATAAAATGGCTGCCAGCACACACTGGAGATCCATGATTCTTCCTTTATGATTAATGAGAGACAGAAAGATCTTTTGCCCACAGCTCTTGAGCAGAAGTCCAGAGTACCATTTTGATTGGAGAATGCAGCTTTAGTCAGAGAGCAAAATGACTAGGGCAATGTTGTGAGCTAACTGGCTTAGACCTAAACTCTCTCAACCAATACAGGATAAGATTTCTCTCATTTCCTCAGAGAAATGTTTCCTGAGAGGAGTAGTACTGACATTTTTAGTAGAACAGTACCCAATCCTAAAGTCAGAATGCAATTGAGCCCACCCAATGATGTATCTATCACCCAGTGAGGATTGCATGAGGCAAAAGAACACAAGACAATCAACAGCAGTGTCCTTACACCTAGTTTAGCGCTCACCTTATCTCCATCTCCCTCTATCCTGTGTCCTATAATACATTGTTTTTAGTTCCATTTCTATAGTCTCTTATAAAAGAATGATATTTACATATTCACATCTACCCCACTAAACTGTCAGCTCTTTCACAGCAAAGATATTATCTATTTTACCTTTGGATCTCTAGTCCCCATTAGAAAACATAGCACATACTAGATTATAAATGTTTTTAAAGAGGTTAATTAAATTGAATCAACTGCCAGTATTTGGGGGCACCGGAATTCCCAGCAGTTCTCTCCCTGAATTTAGAGGTTCCTAGAATATCTCTACAGGTACAGACACACAGAAAAAGAATGTTGACTTCATTAAGAACTGGGCTTATTAGCCCAGAATAAAAAATTATATATGGACTCAGGGGGAAATAAGATTTAATTTCCCTCTCTGGAAATATATTTGAGGGACTTATTAATTTCTTTCTTTTTTTCTATTTTGTATTGGAAAATCACAACTAGTTGTTGGTTTCTTAACTTCATTTTTGTTTTCCAAAATATTTTCATGAGTTTTTTTTATCCTCTGAGCCTCATTAATTTGACTTACATTATAAAGCATTATAGCTACCTTTCTCAAATTAGCTTTGTGATACCAGTTTAATGCCACATTTTAGGGGGAAAAAGTTTAATTGTATCATAAGAAAATAAAAATTCTGGCAAAATAGCAGTTGGCTTTCATTGCAATTTACTGAGCAAAGAAGAAGGGTAGGTAAAAACAGTAACAAAAACAAGTCAAATCTAGTAGTTTCAAAATCATTTTTGCTACTTACAAGTACACCTACTGCCTACTAAAAAATAATAAATGCACAGAAGGTGTTTGCTCTGGAAATATCATCAGCATTATTGGTAAGAAATTTGATTCTGTTTACCCATTGCAAATTGGTAAAACTAACAAGGTCTTATAATAATGATTTTTGTTGTTTCTATAACTATTCATTGAGCATATTATATGCCTGATTCCTATTAATCCATAAATAAAATACTAAGCATTTAAGAAATGTACTAGTTAGTACAGATGATGTCATGCACAATGAACTAGCCCTGACCCTCCAGGATTTACAAACAAGCAACAGGAAGAAGAGGCACACTTTAATGGTGGTAGCATCAAATAGAACAAAAAAAAACAGATGTCCAAGTGCTACAATTTTCAAAAGAGACAGATGATGGTTATTCTCAAAGTCAAGCAAGCATCCATTCTAATGGGTCTGTGAGATTGAATAAAATGTCTCTGGACCAAATGTCTGCATAACCTTTCACCAGGAACATGACAGAAGCTTGGGAGAGCAAACCCAAGGACTATTTTTAAGAACTATCATTTCTATTTGATTCATATAATCACTTAAAACAATTACTGAATTCTTTTGTGTTCAAGGGGAGGGCTGGGAAGGTGGCTCAGTGGTACAGCGCTTGCCTTGCATGCTTGAGGCCCTGGGTTCAATTCCTCAGCACCACATAAGCAAAAAGAAAAAAGCCAGAAGTGGCACTGTGGCTCAAGTGGTAGAACACTAGCCTTGAGCTGAAGAGCTGAGGGACAGCGCCCAGGCCCCAAAAAAATCATCTTCGATAGGTGGATGCAAGTGGTTCATGCCTAGTCCTAGCTACTCGGGAGAGGCTAAGGTCTGAAATTCTAGATTTGAAGCCAGCCTGGACAGGAAAGTCTGTAGCACTCATAAAATGCCAGAAGTAAACCTTTGGCTCAAGTTGTAGAGTCTAGCCTTTAAGGACAGCTCCCTAGGCCCTGAGTTCAAGCTCCAGGACCAGCACACCCTCCACTCCTACGCCCACCGCACACAATCACCATTGATGCATGAGGTTTGAGAGGAAAAGTGAGACACTTTTTTTTTTTTTGGGTCCGCTCGTGGGGCCTGAACTCTGGGCCTGGGCGCTGTCCCTCAGCTCTTCAGCTGCTAGCACTCTAGCACTTGAGCCACATCGCCACTTCTGGCTTTTTTCTAATGTGGTGCTGAGGAATCAAACCCAGGGCCTCGAGCATGCAAGGCAAGTGCTCTACCACTGAGCCACCTTCCCAGCGAAAAGTGTATTTTGAAATTATTATAAACTTATAGGAAATTTCAAAAAAACATATAGGATTCTTTGGACCCTTACATAGCTTTTCCCAACAGTGGCATATTCTTTTGAGTATTATGTCAAATCTAGAATATTGATATTATACAAAGTCATTAACAAACTATAGACCTTAGTAAGTTTTCATCTTTTTTTAAACCACCACCTCTGTATGTGTGTTGATGCAGTTTGATCTTATCTATAGGCTCATGTACCACAATCAGAATTGTCTTATTATTATAAAAGAACTCCTTCCTGCTACCTCAGTGTGAAGTCACAGTCTTACCCTGTCTCTGTCAGTTGACAACCTCTAGTCTGTTCTCCAACTATACTATACTATATAGAATCACATAGTACTTAACCTTTTGAGATTGGCTCTTTTTTGTGGTAAAAATAGTCTCCCTAAGTCCATCTAAACAGCTGTACGTTTATTAGTTTGCTCCTTTTCCGTGTTATGTAGTATACTTTGGTATGGATACACTAGAATCTGCTTAATCTTTCACCTGTTGAGGATATATGGATTGTTTGCAGCTTTCGGCTTTTACAAAAGAAGCTGCAATAAATATTTATGTGCAATGCATCAACCAAAGTGTTCATTTCTCTGGGATAAATGCTCCAAAGTTCAATTGCTAGGTTATGTGGTAGGTACATATTTAAATTTAGCAATTGTCAGACTAATTTCCAGTGTGGTTGTATTATTTTTACATTCTTACCAGTAGTTTAGTTATTCCTTAATGTCCACGATATTTGGAGTTATACTTTTATTTCAGCCATTTTAAAGGTCATGTAGTAATATTGTGTTACATACAATGTGAATTTCTCTAATAATCAATAATGTTGAACTTTGAGGAGAGATTTAAACTTTGACTTTATAATCAGAAGCTAGAGGAAGTTAACAGTGACAAAAAAAGGTACCTTCTATGTAGGAAAAACTAAAGATGATAAAATAGAGGCACTGAAGAAATCCAGCTGTTTTCTTTTATCAGAAAGTAAAAAAGAGAGAAACGCCTTCATGTTGGATTTATAAGGATTTTATTCTAAAGACACATTTGTGGGTTTTTATCTCTTGACTTGCAAAGAATGAATAGGTTGTGGCTGTGTGACTTTGAGACAGATTAGTGATGACATTTGGATACATTTAAACAGCAAGGCTATTTTTATAACTGTGCTATATGAACCATTTCAGTAGAAATACTGTCTTTATGACTTTTTGCCCAAAGATGAATCATCTTTTTTCAGCCATGCAGTCCTGAAATGTGAACAGATGAGGCCAGTGTGTTGCTGTGAAATAAGAAAGCAGGTCTCTTCAAACATGAGTGCTTAGTAATTAAAACTCACACTGAAATTGTTTTCCAGTACTCTTGCTAACTACCCTCAGGGATCTGTACCTCTGACACTAAATCCCTGTCACACAGTACGTATTTCAGAACTTTGTACATTCTTTAAACAACTTCTATTAGGCCTAAAGAACAAGAGAGTGATCTCTTCAGTCCTGATTGTTTTCCTTTCTGCTTCTCTCCTCTCTGACTTGTGCATATTGGAACAAGTACTAGCCACTCCAATATGCAGTGTGATCCCCACCCTGAGACTAATTCTACAAGGCATGAAGAACAGATACATACTACAGTTTGTCTCATCACTTCCCAGAACACTCAAGTCTTTCTGAGTCTACTTCTTTTGAATTGTTAATAGGCTGTGCTCATTCCTTAAAATGTTCTGTAGACCTTCCCTGAGAGAGCTTTCCTTGAGCTAGATCCCAGGTACAATCTGCAAGGTCATAGAAAGCAAGGGGAACAGAACTCTCCCTTCTTGCTCCCACCCACTGTAACCATCACGTTTGCAGTACAGAAAATCCTGAGCTTGATACTGCCTGTTCCCTTCCTCATCTCTACTTTCCTTATGGAAACATCACTTCCTACCTTATGTGATCATTTTTTTGTTCATATAGTTCCTCCCCCCTGTGAGTACAGAAAGCCTTTGAAGGTAGGATTTGGGAACTTGATACACAATGAACACTGAATAAATTTCTGATCCTTGAATAAATGCAGAAGTAATTTATTTGTTATATCACTGCATCAAGTACATGATACTTTATCAAATATATGGATAAATACATGAGTAAAGGCTTGCTATAGGCAAGGCCTACAAATTGCCTCTAGTAGGTTAATAATCAGAAAGTTCATTATTCATATGGTCAACTGTATGAGACACTATACATTTTAAATATGCTACTAAGCTCTAAGGACAAATAGATGAAGAAAATCATTCACTATCCCAGCTCTGAGGAAGCTCAAGTGTACGTGTAAGCAGATATAGATTCGTCTGTGCAACACTTACACATTTAAATTAACTGCACTTTCTTTATATTCTGGAATAAATCTAATCCTACTGAACCTTCTCCCAGATACTCTGTAGGGCAAAACATCAGTAGATGGGAAAAAGGACAAAGGATTCAGTGTATAACTAGCCAATTTCTCCAGTTTAAACACTGACTTTGGATAGTCCAGTGACTTTTGGAAGAAATGCTTAGTCTCTTAGACATCTCATTCTCCATATGTATTCCAGAAATGGTCCAGGAATGTCTTAAGGGTTTGCTAGCCCTTGTAACCTCATTTTGGTCCACTGTAGGGCAGCTGGTTGGGAGCTGGCACACTTACCGCATTGGATGTAGAATGCTGTGTCTGGTGCTCTGCTAGCTTCTCTTTCTCCCTCCACCCCAGCATGGACTCTCTCTCTTTGTTGACTCCTCATCCTTGATTGATGCTGTGGACTTCCAGATATCTGGTCAGTGAATGAATCTGGTCCTCAACCATAATAGTTCCTGATACATGGACATTTCTTTTACTTGTCCCAGCCTGCCTCTCTTTGCAGAGAACTTGGACTTCTTCCTTTTTTATTTTTAGTGCTATAATGACCCTAGTGTAACTATTTTCTAATATTTTTATTATCTTTAAGTAGTTGAACATAGGAGTTACCATTCAACAAAGCAGTTTATGAATAGAGTGGATTGTGATCCATGACCCTCCTTTCAGTATCCTCACCTATCCCTCCCAATATCCCTTTCCCTCACTTTTCTTGTTTTTGTAGGACATGCATTGAATACTTTTTGCCACTTAACAAAGCAATTTATATATACCTGTGTCCCCATCAACATTTCATCCCTCTTAGACTTACCCATTCTGACTTCAGTGCAAAAGAGGGTGCTTCTGGCCACTTTAACACTTGTTTCTCTTCCCTCAGTTTTCTCTCTTCTTGCAGCCCCTGGGGAGTAGGGACAGCACTTCCCCCCCCTCTTCCTCTCTGACAGGGACTTCCTGGGTGTTACCCTCCTCCTTTCAGGGACACCAGGCCTCCTAGCTCAGGCTCTAGGGAGGAAGTGGCAATCTCTTACATTCTGGAAGACACTCTCATATCGCAGTATTAGAGTCTCTTCTCTCCATTCTAGATCCTTCCTTACTGAACCAATCGATAAAGTCAGTTATGTGTTTTAAAGCTCGTCACACATCTGATCTCTTTTTCTTCATCACTTAGTTTGCAGGTAAATGGCTGGTATAGAGTATGATGTAATGAAGAAATCACATTTCCAAAGTTTTGTTCGTATTTTGCTGGAAGACAGATCTGTAAGCAAATTATAATGCAGAATGGAACAGGATGAAATGGAGCTATACACAAAATGCCACAGGATTACAGAGGAGAGGTGACAGTCTTTGCATGACAGGGAAGACTCCAGAGATGACATTTGAGCTGGATCTCTAAACTTGGGTTTTATTGACAACATGAATCTGATGGTAAAAACAGGATCCTGGTGATTTTCAGCTCCAATGGTGCCAGAGAGACAAGTTATAAATAAGTGATATGCCCTTATATGTTTATTCTCTCTCTCTCTCTGTCAGCATTGGTATTTCTACCTATAATTGAGGATACAATTCTTCCTCCTTATGTGATTGTAGTATGAAAACAATACTTGTTTGATGGCCTACATTTCTCCACCATCCCTAAGGTTAAAATAATGCCACCACCGATAATAGTCTCTATTGTTTTGATCCTGCTACCAGCTCCTAATATAGTCTCTAATTCCCTCCTCAGGTCAAGCTCCTCTGTCCTTTCTACAAGTAGATATCTCCACAGTGCCCCCATGCATATTTCAGTTGTCTGTTTGGCTTATGACAAGTCAGTCATGTTGGGAGACTCATGACCGTGGTAGAAACTCTAACGGAATACATGCTTAATAAATACTAGTTCCTTCTACTCAAACACTATTCACTCCATGAATTCTCTCTATCCATCCATTTAGGGAAACAATAAAGAACACACATTTTACCTAACTATCCAATTTTCTGTACTCTAATTTGGAGGCTGCAAATCAAAAGGAGCCATGGATTTCACAGTTTCATGTAAAGTGGTTTGTATAAAAGCACTTACTCAAGATACAAGAGAAAGTTAGGAAACCCACATTCCAATTTGTTTTGCCACTGATTGATTACTGTATTAGCTCAGGTGAAACCACTTGCCAGTTGATAGAGGTGAAATCTTGTAAAGATTAATGAGATTGCTCCCAGGTATGGAGAAAATTCTTCCAATCTTCTCTGTTTTGCAATAAGAACATCATAGAGAATTGTGTAAGTAACGTCAGTTATATCTTATTTGAAATCTTTTTCTTTTTCTTTTTTTGGCTTGTCTTGGGGCCGGAACTCTGGGCCTGAGCACTGTCCCTCAGCTCTTTCGCTCAAGGCTGGTGTTCTACCACTTGAGCCACAGCACCACTTCCAGCTTTTTTCTGCTTCTCTGGTGCTGAGGAATCGAACCCTGAGTCTCATACATGCAAGGCAATTACTCTACAACTGAGCCACCTTCCCAGCCCCTGAAATCATCTTTTAATATGGCCAGGAGCCAAAACACACACACACACACACACACACACACACACACACACACACACACACACACACTGCCTTGACTGCAGTGAACATTTTTGTATAACTAATAATTCATACTTAATTCCTTAGGTCTTTTGTCCAGTACTGCCTTTGTGGAAAGTGAAACACTCTTGTAGCCACACCACTGTTTTTGCTTTAAATTCTTAGAGCTAGTGGCCAAATTGCTTAGTGTAACGTGTCTGGTAAATAAGGGTGGACAGGATTCAGGAGGCCCAACCTAGATTACCCCATGTCTGTTTACCCAGATTAATCTGTGACCTTCAACTACATTAGAACTTAGATGTATGTGCTTCCTGAAAAGCATAGATGGAAAATTGGGAGTGGACAACAGTACAAAATGAGCAGTTTAAATTAATGTTTTATTCATTTAAGTAAGAAAGTGCAAATAGGTTTAGTGAGAGTGTGTGTGTATATGCATATGTGTATCTGTGTCTGTGTTTCCATGTATCTGTATGTGGTATTTGAGAAAAATGGAGCGATAGAGAAATAAAAGGAAGAAAGAGAAGACATGGTGTTCAAACACAAAAAGTTTCCTAATGGCCAAGTAAATAAAAAATGTTTAGCTTGCTCTGAGCTTTTGATCAAGACTAGCACTCTACCACTTGAGCCACCGGTGCCACTTCCAGCTTTTTCTAAGTGGTCTGTTGGAGATAAGTCTCATGGATTTTCTTTCCTGGGCTGCCTTCAAACCACGATCCTCAGATGTTAGCCTCTTGAGTATCTAGGATTACAAGTGCAAGCCACCAGCACCTGGCTTAAGTAATTTTTTTGAGAACTCTTTTGTAGAAAGCTAAAATCTTGCTTTTATTTCAAGTTATCCTGACTTTTTCCCAGAAAAATTCCATAAATTGCATAATTTAATAATCTCATAGTTTTTTAAATTTTCTGTTTGTTTTTGCCAGGTAATCACTTCTGATTCTTTTTCTAAACATTTATTAGCTTACATTATTTATTTGATTTCATGTTTACATTTCCACATGTATTTACAATAAATCAAGTGACTCTCACCCTTCTATTACTCTCCCTTTCCCCTTCCTCAAAACAATTTCAACAGGTTTCGTGACCTATTTTCTTAGCTGCAAACTATACTCCCTGATTCTTGAGACACGGAAAATTAGAAATTAGATATGTAGGAGAAAAACCAAAGATTTTTCTATGTTGAATACAGAGTTGAGGATTTTTAAAGCCCATAATCTTTTGGATCACCTTAAAAAATAATATGTCCTATAAACTTTACACAGCAAAAAAGATAATAGGCTTGAAAGATCTTGTGTGTAATGAATGCCTTCTGTTATTAGGCAACATGATGAAAGAATTAAGAAATAAACAATTTCTGCATGATTTCACTTGATACATCTTTTTATGAAAAAACTCTCTTTACATTTTAACTAAAAACTGTGCTTGGAGTATTAACAACATTTCACTATCTAAGACAGAACCAAAGTAATTTCATCAACACAGCAAAAATATATAGATGTAAATCCATAGCATCCTTTTATATTTTCTTTTACTATTATTCACGCATTCGATTCTGGCTACCATTGTGCAAAATATTTTAGAACTTTTCTCTTGAAATCTCCTTCGAAACCAGTTTTAAGTCATGTAAGCTTCTTTATGATCTATCCTGTGTATTTATTTATATATTAATTTTTGGATCTAGAGAGGGATTATATCACTTAATCCTGCATTTGGGATCTTTCCAAAAAATAAAACCTGGCCTCAAAAAACGATCAACTGCATCTATAAATAAATGCTCAGAAGACAATTTCCAAGAGTTCTAAGTGGTTTTGAATGATCTTAGCTTCATTAAAATACAACCATGACCTTCCAGAGTGACTATCTTGAATGACAATATTGTTTGGATGAATGAATTCCAATATATTACAGAAGATTAGGTATGCAAACACTTGCACACCCAGCTATATAAGTGGCAATTTTCTTCCTCCTTTAAAAAAAAACTCATTATTTTCAAAGCATACCTTTCATTATGCGTGAACATAGCTTCAGGAGTAGGTAGAGTAATGGTCCTCCAAAAATATGCCTGTCCTAATCCCTGTAATGTGCAAACGTGTCACTTTAACAGACAAGAAGGGTACTATAGAGGTGATTAGATTACTGATGTTGAGACATGGAGATTACCTGGATTACTTGCATCACCCCAATGTGATCACAAAATTTCTTTGATGAGACAGATAAAGAAGAAAACATGACTGACCATGGAAGCTGAGTTCGGAGACTCAAAGGCAGTGGTTACAAGCCAAGGAGTGCAGGCAGACTGTGGAAACAGACAAGACTAGGAAGGGATCTTCTGCAAAAGCCTGCAGGAAGGAGCACAGACCTGCCAACACTTGAATTCAGGGACTCCTGACATTCAGCTTAGTAACATAAATGTGTACTGTTGTAAGCAGTGAGTTTGTGATCATTTATTACAATAGCAATTTTAAAAACCTGATAGAGTTGAAGACCATATTTAAATCTGTTCAATCTCCCTGCGGAAAGGGTGGAAGAACTGTTCTCACCACTTCATAGGTTAAAACCCTTTCCTGACCATCCAGTGTGATGGGATGTTAGTGCCTTTGGGGAAGTGGTTAGGTCATGAAGGTGGAGCCTTTACAAAAGGGATAAAAGAGACCTCTTCTGACCTTCCTGGTCTTTCTACCATATGGGAACATGGCAAAGCAAGCATGTGTGAGTCAGGGAGTGGGCCCTTACTTGATATCACACCTGCTGGTGAGTTGATTTCATACTTCCAGCCGCCTAACTGTACAAAACAAATCTCTGCTGCTTATAAACCACCCAATCTATGGTATTTTATTATAGCAGCCTGAATGGACTAAGACCCTACCCCACCAACAGATTTCAAGGTGCCTTATACCCAATAAACATGGCTGGCAAGAGGTGGTTTCTCTTGCCCATCTATGTTTTTCTGTGGTTTTGAGGAGAGGATCCTGCCTGAAGCTGTTCCTTCTTCATAATTAAAGATCTTAATTCCCTCAGCACTGCTTAGACAGGCTCCTTGGGGTGCTGTCTGCTGTGCACAGATAAAGCATTCTTATGCCTTAACTACTTCCATTGACAGAAGTGCTCTTTTTTAGTTGAGCACTGCACAAAATCCACCTATACTAAATAGCTAAAGTAGGAGAGAGTCCTTGCACCTAAAGAAGAAAAACAGATGTTGCCTGTCTCCCTGGACAATGCATTTGGGGCCATGTGGTTGCTCATGAATCAGTAAAGGCCTGAGAATTGCTTTAAGAGGGAAGGTTACCATCTTAATGCTGCTGAGAGTTTTAGAAACCCAGGCAATAAGAATTCAAAGAACCATCAGCCTTGAGAAGATAACAGGAATTATTTTTGTCTCTCATCCTATACTTGTCTCCTTTATATCTTCTGAATTGGGGCCATTTCCAACTGAAGAGCTCTTGAACAGGAAGACAGAATGTGATCTAGCATCTCCTGAGGCCATTAGGCATGAGAGCTGTGAGTAGATTAGGAGCTGTGACACCATCTGGGCCAGCGAGTGACCAGAATGACCACAGGAAGAAGGAATCGCACAGGGAGCTCACCTTTAGTTCCTTGTGGCAGAACTCATTTCTATAAGTGGCTCCATGCCATTCCAGTTTCCTCAATGAAGCCAATCTTCCCCAGTAGTTCAGAAAAAATAGAAATTATTCACTGTTTCATTAGGTATTCATTCATTCAACCATCTTCTATCTTCCATGCAGCACACTAAGCACCTCATGACTTTGCTCACATATTACCATTTCAGGGAGCTCGTCCCTGCTAGCCTGGTTAAAAATCACAATCTCCTGCCTCTCCTCTGTTTTCTTTTTCTCCATAACCCTTGTCATCATTGACACACCATATATTTTACTCTGTCTTTTCCTAAGTGTGAATACAACCTTAAAAGGTCTGGAAATTTTTTTTTTATTAACTGTTTGCTGTTCTTCCTAAGATAGTGCCTAACGCATAGTAGGTACTCCACGTAAGCATTATGCTCACCTTTGGTCCTCAGCTCCACCTAGACCTGAGCTCCTCCCTGGAGTTCCTGCCATACAGCTGGCCCCTCCCTCTCTCTGCCCAGACCCTCCTGAGCTCCCATCTACCTCACTTCCGACCCCCAGACCCTGCTGCTGCTACCTGGAGAGTGAAGGCTGCCATGTGCTCCCTCTCTGGAGAAATATGGCTCCTCTAATAAACCTTATGATAATCTTTCTCCTGTGCCTGCCTGCCTCTGAGTACTTCCCTGGAATGGATGTGATGGATCCTTTTACTCCATAAATATCTTTGCACAAATTAATAAAAGATGTGCATGGGCCTGACAACATGCTAGCTAGGAGATAAAACTGAGTATACTAGTTCTAAAGGAAGATGATTTTTTTTTTTTGCATAAGTGCACATCTCTATCAAGTGCCTCAAGGAGCACTTGATTGAGACTTCTGGAGCCAAGAGGACTTCCTGGAAGAAGTATTGTCTAAAGTAAATTTAAAAGGTTAAGTCTGAGTGAGGCACCCAAAGGGTGTCAAGAGAAGCATAGAACTCCAGATAGGAGAAAGCACATGCCAAGAAAGACCAAGCATGCTATAGAACTAAAAGTACTTCAACATGACATGGTATTCTGAGGTGGTTTTACTCAATTTTATATGATAAGAGCACTTAACATGAGTGCTATCCCTCTTGACAAACTAAGAGCACAATACAGTGTTGCTAACCATAGGGCTAATGTATGGCCAATCTCCTGAACATACTATCTTGTATAGCTAGCAGCATGGAATTCACAGGAGGAAATAGTCAAAGAAGAAGATGCAGAG
Source organism: Dipodomys ordii (assembly GCF_000151885.1). Taxonomy (NCBI): domain Eukaryota; kingdom Metazoa; phylum Chordata; class Mammalia; order Rodentia; family Heteromyidae; genus Dipodomys; species Dipodomys ordii. The sequence goes on along the minus strand of NW_012267373.1, from coordinate 906,828 downwards.
TGACCTGGAACAGATCACAAAGGAACTATTCCATATCAGATAGTTTGAACTTAATTCTGAGAGTTTCTAGTGAAGAGATAACATGATGAAATTTGCAGTTTGCAAGGACTATGAACATGATCTGATCTTGAAGGAGAGCAGGATGGGACAAATAAAGAGATTCTGAAGACATTTTTGGAAAGGCAAGATTTGACTTATTTAAAGCCAAGTGAAAAAAGCTCAATCCATGTTTCATTCACTTGTGTGCTTATTTGCAAACATATGTGAGTATACACTTTTCCATGAGCAATAGGCATAGAACACAGAAAAGACTGTTCTGAATCTCGTAAAGCTTCATTTCTATGGAATTCAGAATTTATAGTTTCTGTCTCTTCTTCAGAATACAATAGGAATAAAATGTGTGATGGGAATTTTATATGGGAATAAACAATGAATTGCTATTGGGAAGAGAGCTTTTTGCAACTAGCACATGGTAAAGGCCTATTTACAGAATAGACTATTTACTAACTAGAAAGTGTGAATGATACTACAAGTAGTAAGGTTAAATTGAAGAAGTTAAGGGACAGATCTTACAGGCTGTGTAAGCCAAGGAATAGCATTTAGAATTGTTCTTAAGAAAGCCATTAGAATGTATAGAGCAGGAAATTGATGCGACCTAATTTACATTTTTAGAACACCAGGACTGTCTGAGGAAAATGGTTGGTGATTAGACAGCAAAGGTAACTGATAACTGAAGTCACTCCTCACAGTGCCTGGAAGTCAGGGCTAACTGTGGAAGTCACCAGAAATGGCTGGACAAAACCATCAGAAAATTCTGAGGAATTGTATGGGGGTTGGTGGAAGTCAGAAAGACAAGGAAGAGTAAAGAATAGTGATTTCAGCTGGGTGCTGGTGGCTCATGCCTGTAATCCTAGCTACTCGCAGACTGAGATCTTAGTATGGCAGGTCAAAGCCAGCCCAGGCAGAAAAGTCCATGAGAGTCTTAAGTTCAACAAACGACTTAGAAGAAGACGGAAGTGGTGCTGTTGGCTCAGGTGGTAAAGCCCTTGAGAATAAAGAGGGTCAGGGACAGTACCCAGGCCCTGAGTTCAAACTCCAGAACAAGAAAAAAAAAAAGAAAGACAAAAAAGTAGAATAATGTGTCTTCAGACATTGACCTGTATGTAATAACATGGCATGCAATGAAGAAAACTAGGGAAGAGAAGCCATGACACAGAAAAGCAAAGAGTTCTGCGTTCATCATGTGTTTTCCCTTCTGGCAGGGTTTGGTATGGTGGCTGGAGCCTGTCAGAAAGGAAGGAATTGGAATCAGGGACTTAGGTATAATTTTCGTAGAGATGATGGCAAAGATCATGGCCAAATAAGATCACAGTGGAGTGGGTATAAATAGAAGGGAGAGGAAACCTGAACTCTGAGCCATAATGCATGACAATATTTAGAGAGTACAAGAAAGTATGTTAAGAAGAGACCAGTTATTATAAGAAGAGATGGGGGGGGAGGTCACACCTCAACAACTAAGTCACTAATAGTTCCATTCACCAAGAGCAGAATCACAGGAGGAGGAGCAATGTGGGCACCAAGACATGAGTTTTATGTCTGAACTGGCTGAACTATAGGCATTTTGGAAACATCCACAGATCAACAAGAGGTTATAGGACTCTGACATTCAGCAGGTGGTTCCAGACTTGAGATATAAAACTGGAAGCTATTGTAATAGAGGTGGCTTTAAAACCACTTCTCTTCTACCAGTAGAATCATTCATGATAAAAGCAGAGTGATCAGAAGAGACACTCCAGTCAGTTCTGAGAACACAAGGTTAAAGAGGTGAAAGTACATCCAGCCTCCCCCACAAAGAGCCTATAAGAACTGTGAGCAGGTAGGATGAATGGAAGACAGTGGGTGGAATTTTGGCACCCAACAGCACCAAAAAGATTCTACACTAAGACAAGGGTAAAAATATGGAATGTAATTTTGAGCAATTGTGCTGGTATTTGAGGGAACAGAAAGCAGATTGCTGTGAGTTGAAGTGTTGAGTGGATGTTGGAGAGATAGAGAGGTCTGGCTTAAGGCAACCACTTTTCAAGAAGTTTCACAGCAGAAAGGATATGAGAGGACCATGTGTGGAATGGGAGAAGAAGAAAGCCAAGGAATGAACAAACCCACAGATGGATCCACTCAGAGGGATGAAAAGAAGACCATGAGACTGCTGAAAAACAGAAGGAAAAGCTAGAGAGGTTGCAGGGAAGGAAGATAAATCAGGAGAGGAGAGAATTCAGAGAGTCGTTTGCCAAATGCTGCAGTAGGTTTTTAAGTGAGAAATCAAAAGTTCAGCTTGGATAATGATGGTGTGAGGGACCTCTCCCTCAGAAGACAGATAGAGAAATGGGTGAGACCAAGAGACCAAAAGCAGTGACAGTAAATTAACCTTCAGTCTGATCGTGAAGAGGGGAAGAGAAATAGCCATAGCCCCAGCAAAGGGAAATAAGAATAAGGTCAGGACGTTCCATTACATGAAGGAAAACCTCCAATAGAAAGGGATAAAGATCAGGAGTGGTAGATGGCGTGAGGACCCAGAAGAGGAAGGAAAAGAGAACTGCAAAAAATAGAGGCCAGAATGTCTATCAGTGCCAGACAAATCCTTGTGGACTTTCTTTCAGGAAAGAAATTGTGGAAACACACAGAGTGACTGTCTGCTTTGTCCTAGGTATAGTGTGTTTTGTTCTCTCCAATATTCTCTTGCATCTACAGCAATGCTGAGCAAGTTGCAAGCACCTGATCATTATCTGTTGAATGAACCAGTAAATGACTAGTATAAGGTGAAGACTTGGTGTGTGTGTGTGTGTGTGTGTGTGTGTGTGTGTGTGTGTGTGTGCAAGCATCTGATCATTATCTGTTGAATGAACCAGTAAATGACTAGTATAAGGTGAAGAAGACTTGGTGTGTGTGTGTGTGTGTGTGTGTGTGTGTGTGTGTGTGTGTGTGTGTTGCTGGAGATTAAACCAAGCCTACCAGGTAAATGCTCTACCACTTGGGCTATATTCCCTGCCCCACCCTTTCTTTATGCCAGTCCTGGACTTGGTCTCAGAGCCTGGGCACTATCTCTGAGCTTTTTTGCTCAAGCCTAGCATTCTGCCACAGGTCCACTTCCAGATTTTTTTGGTAGTTAATTGGAGATTAACTGCCCAGACTGACTTCTAACAATGATCCTCAGATCTTAGCCTTCAGAGTAGCTGAGGTATAAACCACGTACTCCCCCCCCCTTCTTTGGGATTTTATTGTGAGATAGGTTCTCATACTTCCTTTGCCAAAAGTTGGCTTCAAAGTGATGACCTACCCCTTCCATCCAGCTAAGATTACAGGGATTTGATCTTATTTTTAATTTTGTTTTGTTTTTCACAAGACCCAGAACAGTGAATTAGACCTAAAAGCAGATCCCCAAAAGTGCAAGATATTTTGCTCTAGCTTTTGAAATTGTTTCTTCCTGCTGTTTTAATGCTGGGAGGAATCAAAAGTAATGCAAAATTAATGTAGAATTAATATTTTATCAGAAAACTTTCATTTCTTTCAATATGTGCTTTGAAATGTGTACTTGCTTTAATGTTACTGTTAATATTCCCATGTTCATGAATTCTATAAATAAAAAATACAAGTTAGGGCTTACTAACTTAAGGCAAACACTTCTCCCAAACACTCAAGATAGCTGCATATTAGCAGAGACTCAATTCTCATATGCTTTGTCTTAAATGTACATTTTCTTTAGTGTAAGAAATTCACGGTGAATCCAAGCACTGGTGGCTAACACCTGTAATCCCAGTTATTCAAGAGGCTGATATCTGAGGATCACAGTTCAAAGCTATCCCAGGCAAGAAAGCCTGTGAAACTCTTATCTCCAGTCAATCACCAAATTAGCCAGAAGTACAAGTGCTAGTCTTGAGTAAAAAGCTCAGGGCCCTAAACTCAAGCCCTAGTACCAGTGTGCACTAGTGCACTCCTGTACGTGCGCAAATACATACACACACACACACACACACACACACACACACAATGCAGGATCAATACTTTCAACCAGTGATTATTGTTGAATAGTTTCCTCTTTCTCCTTGTATGAAAGGCCTCACAAGCTTCCTAGACTGACTTGAGCTCAACAACCTTTATTAGAATGGGATCCCATAAGCTTCCTGCACTTCCCGGTCCTAAAATACTTCAGCTACTTCCATTTTAAGGAATCACTGACTCTCATATTAACATGAGGCTTCAAGAAAGTCAGTTACCTCTATCTTTAGAGCTCCATTTCCTCATATGTAAAATGGTGTGGGGGGGTAGGGGGGAGGACGGGGTACGGGGGGGAGGGGGGCTGGGGAGGTGGATAAGAACTAACCATTGCACCTGGCATAGAGACTCAGTAAATGTTCCTTGCTCTCTACTTTGTGATTTGATAATCAGAGCTTGTTAAGGTGATTAACTCCAAGGATGCTCACAAAGAAGAAATTTATCCTCTGGGAGAGCTCTACTCTCACAGGAGACAGATTTCCCTGCAATGATGTTAAAGAGCCTGTGTCTAATTATCTGAATCTTCCGATCACCTAGATTTCTAGGCACTTGTCCCAGATTTTCAGTGCATAGCACCGTCCCATCTCCCCTACCCTCTACCTCCAATTGAAAATCAGAAAAGTAAAGTGAAGATACTTGAGCATCTAGGAAGTTTGATGACTGACACAAAGTGACATGTAAAATTCACATGCTCATTTGAGTAGAAAAACAGACAACAACTTGGTGAAAATATCTCTTCTAAATCACAAAAAAGGACATTTCCTGAAAAACAGCTATCATGTAGTAAGCATAGTGACACATTTTATTAGTTTGGATCTCTTGAAAAACATCATAAAACATGACTTTATGAATATTTTTTGACAACAAAGCTTGAACAGTAAAGCCTAAGGTATGGGTGTTCAGGGAGGAGGGTTTGCATAACCCTGGGAAAGGCAACATCCTGCCAAGAACAAACTGATGGGGGAAGGGGAGGGGCATTAGCGACCAGAAAAGTCTGTTCCAGGTAAGAGATATTTCACCTGGTATTGTACTCCTAGTTAGATTTCTAAGTTCTTCTGGGAGGGCTACAAAATGAGAATGGACACATTTCACAAATTATACTCTACTCACCTCAGTGGGACTCAGCCTAAAGAGGACTTTTGTGGGGCATTGTGTATTTAAAGATCCTTCCCTGTTAATGTTTCCGCTGTCCTCACCGGAGATGAATTTATAATATATGTCACTTTTAGAAACCAGGGTGAATTGCCAATTAGAAGCAGGAGGGAAGAGCAGGGAAATGCTCTCTTTCCTGGAATCACCTACCAGTTGCCTCGGGTTCAGACTCTGACAGCTGGGCGGGTGAGGAAAGCTTTTTGCCCTGGAATAGCTGGAGGGGAGAGTTAATGAGGAGCTGAAGGCTGCTGGAGAAGTCTCTTTTGGGCCATGAGAATTGACAGAGGGATGAGGTCATCTCATTATGCTCTACTGAAATGGGAGCACTTGGGGTTTGGGGAGATACACACACACACACACACACACACACACACACACACACACCATAAGTTTCCTTTGAGGAAGAATGATCTGCCGAGTAGATTTTTACACTGGTAACATTTCATTTTATCTGTTTTGAAAGCAGTTTATGCTCTAGAGAGGAAATTTAGAAACCACAGAAAATTCCAGGTCATGGAGCTATTGAGATTCTATTCAAAGATAATCATTGTTATACATTCTATTCTGATAGATTCTGCTTTTCTTCTTCTGGAGATTTGTTGTTGTTGTTGTTGTGTAGATATTTGATCAAACATCAAAGTTATATGTGAAATATATGTCACTCAAATCCAACGTGGTATAGAAAGAATGTGGAGAGATTCCTGTTCTCTCACCTTACTGTCAAGTCAGGAAAGACTTTACCTCCATTTCAAAGCTGGGAAAATAGAGATGTTCTCCATTCCTTACTTACTCAGCCCCAAAGGCAAAATGGCTAATTCAATATCTAACTGGGAACTTTAACCTGCCGTAGGATTATGATGCCTTGACATTTTTAGAAAGGAGGAAAACAATCTTTAATATGCTTCCTTTAGATCTGCTGGCTTTGAGGGTGTGTGAAAAAAAAATGTTCCTTGTGGGAAAGACCCTTGAGAAAAAGCATACAACCTGATAACCATTTTCCCCAGTGTATCTGTTTAAAAGATTTGGTGAAGTTAAAAATGGAGTGGGAAGGAGGAAGCAAGAATTCCTTCCTCCAATTCATGTCTAATCAGTTGGTGTTTTAATCTCCATTCATTTCCTGAGTCTTTTACATGAACCATGTGAAACTACCAATATCCACCCAATTTGACTTACAAAAATGGAAATTTCTATTCTTCTCTGCTGGCTAGGTCCTACAGGAGAGAAGTAAGGTGATTGGAACCACAGGAAGTGAATGCTAGAGAAAAAAAAGTAGATGGAACATTTTAGACACAAAATCCAGCTTCTAAGTTAAGATTTTATGAGAATGCAAACAATGTTAGATTCAGCTTTTCTGAAGACAGTTAAGGGCCATAGCTTGAAGATAAAGAACAAGACTTACCAAGTTTTTACATTTGTAAGTATAAAATGGCAATGGTTTGGGGATTTTCTGAAATGTTTCGTCTTGGTTTACTGGGCAATGCTCCTGTCTCAAGTCCCTAGACTTGTCACCCTCACCCATATTACAAAGTATATATATGATATATGATATATATGACATATATGATACATATCAATATATATCAGAAAACATGTTAAACCACAATACTAGCTTTATTATAATCTGATTTTTTTCAAGAAATAAAGTAGCTCCTTGAAAAGAATAAAATCTGTAGATCAAGTTTTGTCCCCAAAGACTTCTTTTAGCATTTGATAATAAGTTGACAACTGTCATAAAAGCATCTTGAAATCTGTAGGAATTTTTCTTAAGTTGGAGAGAGCAGTAAAGCCTGCAAGATGCAATGTTAAACTTCATCTATTAAAAAAAAAAAAAAGAAAGAAGGATGGAGCTGGGAAGGTGGCTCAGTGGTAGAGTGCTTGCCTTGCAAGCATGAGGCCCTGGGTTCAATTCCTCAGCACAACATAAGCAGAAAAAGCTGGAAGTGGCACTGTGGCTCAAATGGTAGAGTGCTAGCCTTGAGCTGAAGAGCCCAGAGTTCAGGCCCCAGGACCAACAACAACAAAGATGAGAGTAGCTAAAATAATTTGTTTTGACATAGAGTCTTTGTGATTTCCAGGTTCTGTGGAGAAGGGAATATGAATTGATTGCTATTGGATATGGGATTTCTTTGGGGGGGATAGTGAAAATAGTCTGAAATTCGATGGTGATGATGACTATACAACTGCACAAATACACTACAGACTGGTAAATTTCATGTCTTATAAAAGGTCAGTTTTAAAGGTATGTGGATTATGTATCAAAAGAAATGAAATAAAATATTCCAGGTGTAGCAACACATGCCTATTGAAGAGGTGGAGGAGATAGGATCTCTATTTGTGATTCTCAGGATAAAAATGTAAGACTCTATCCAAGAAAACAGACTAGGAGCCAGAAGACTTGGGGTTTGTCACAAGTGGCAGAATGCTTGTTTAGCCAACACAAGGCCATGTGTCCAAGCCAAAAAGTAAAACTAAAACCATGAATTTATGGACATGGTAAAGCATAATACAGGCTTATGTTTTAAAAGTCAAAATAAAGCATAACCCATGGTAATTAACTGTTTATTCTATGCCTTTATAATACACTAGGACTACCGGAGTACGGAACAACTTACCTCCCTATCACAGAGCCTGAGTGTGTTTGTAATATGCAGTCACACAATAAAATGCAATCAGTGACTGAAGGTCATCTGAGTATCTCTACAAAACAGCTTTAGCTATGTTTTACCTGTGAATATTTCAGGCCCATGTATGTCTATGTGTCCACAGTATCTCTGTGTGTATAACTTTAGTGGTAAAACTCTGCACATAAAACTCCCACATAACTGGGGCTGGTTAGGGTCAGAGGCCAGGTAGATAATGATGAAGGCACAACATGTTTGGCTTACACAGAATTTCATTGTAGCTACTGTGTTGTAGGGTTGTAATTGTGATAGTTAAATGTAGTTGCGCTCAGAGGTTCAATAAGGAAGGTAAGAGTCAGGAAATAAGTATTTTAGTTCCAGATCTAACACTAGCTGGCTTTAGTCCTGGATGATTATTTTCTTATATTAAAAGTAGATATAATCATGACTCCTTTAAAAAGCTTTCTGAAGATTAAGTTAAAAAAATAGCATAACTGGTTTGTACACTAGAAGTGTAACCTTAATGTGAGTATGTTATTTGAAACTTCAAGTTACAAATAATTCTTCAGTTGTCTCCATGGCTTTGAAGAAGTTTCCCAAGCATTGTGGAAATTATAGTGTGTCTGAGAAAACCAGGTAATGAGAGCTGCCTTGCTCTGGAACCCACCCTGGCCTTGACTCTCAATCCTCCTGTCTGGGATTGCAGGTGCATGTCACTACACTGGGTTCCAAAGTGTTCTGGATTGTACAACTTTCTTTTGGGTAGAAAAAAAATGAATGTAAAGAACAGATTAATGAGAGAAGTGTAAGCAGAATTTGTCCCCCTTTTTAAATAGTCCCACTTACAGGTAGCTGTTATAAATGCTATTATCATCATTATTTTTATTATTATTACTCTATCACACTCTAGGCTAAGAAGTTATGCCCACAGAAAACAGTTAGAAAATTATTTTGTCTGTATGTTTCATGCTACCCAACCACAGGGAAAACCTGGAGACAAAAGGAAATATCACTAAAAAGTACCAACCTATTGTCCCACTGCAGCTCCCAAACCATTTGCTGCTATCTGTAGTTACAGATGCCATGGGGAGAACACTAGCTGCAGCAACGAAATATTCCCATCATTGACCTTCGTTGTCCAAAAACATCAATACTGAAGCTGGAGAAAGTGATTCATGTCTATAATCCTAGCTACTTGGGAGGCTGAGGTTGAGAGGAGCTTGGTTCCAGTCCAGCCCAGGCAGAAAAGTCTCAATGGAAGAAGCTGAGTGTGGTAGCATGCTCTTGTGATCACAACTACTACAATAGAAAGTATAGGATAGGCAAGTCACACTCCATGCTCAGGACTGGGCAGGACAAAAGACCGTATCTTAAAAATAACCAGTGCAAAAAAAGAAGGAGGAGGAGGGGGAGGAGGAGGAGGAAAAGGAGGGAGGAGGAGGAGGAGAAAGACGAGGAAGAGGGAGGAGGAGGAGGAAGAGAAGGGCTGGAGTGTGTGGCTCACTGGTAGAGTGCCTGCCTTGAGAGCACAAGACCCTGAGTTTGAATCCCAGTCTTAAATAAAAAAGAAAAAAATTATGAATAACAGCTGCAGTTGCCAAAAGTCTGTATAACCCTGGGCCCGTCACTTGAGACTTGTGAGTTTCAAATTTGAAAGAAAGGGATCTCAGTGATTCTAAACTGAGGAGGTATTGCCCTCCACAGGCATTTCTAAATGTCTTCACTGTCAAGGCACCAGTGCTCACTTCCCTACAAAGAGCACAGAGCATTTCCTGCAAAATGAAGAAGTGCCCTGCTCCAAGTTCCAGAAACAACCTCCATTACCTTCCATGTCCCTTCTTACAGCCAGTGACAACATGTGTCTGCCCATTCATCAGTACATCTACTGACGAAATATTACAAGCCTACTATATACTGAACTCTCATCCAAAGATCCCAGAAACCCTGTCTTGGTTGTATTCTTCTATTCTTTCTCTTCTTCTAAATGTCTCCCCCTACCCACCTGACATCCTCCCCCATTACTTACAAGTAAGGATTGTCTAAATAACCTAATAAAGAGATGGATAAACCTAATAATTAACTGAATAAAGAAATACAACCTAGGACTGATGAAGTGCTCTGGGATTTCTAACAACACTTAAGAGAGGACATTCAAGTCAACCCCTTCGAAGGCTGGACAATGCTCAGGTTTGCCCTCACTCATTCAAGAATGGAGGCCGCGGCATCACTGGTGGAGAGCTGCTGCCAGTAAGTGGAATCCGTTGTGGACCATTTAGTGGAATTCTTCAACTCAGTTCGATCACTTTTAATTCTAAAAAACAAAACACACCAACTGTTTTATGCCCAGTGAGCAGTCTCCACTGGCAAGCTGAGATTTCCTAATATGCTTTCAGTGGTGGTATCTGAGGTCAGTTGTAAAAGCTGCCTAGCATATATTGCCCCATCCAGCAGGCTCATTAACTTACATTGCTAATTACTGTGCAGAGAGTAAAGGTAGGCTGCTGTATGAGCCTACTGGCTGCCACACCCTGCACAGTCTCCCCAGGAATGGCTTACTCCTGACCCTATCCCTAACCCTCCCAGTACTACTGGATAATCAATGGTGCGTCCTCTCTGTGACCCTCTCAACCTCCCAGCAACCCTGGGGACACCTGCCTAATCTGAATTCATATTGCACTTTGCAAGGGAGAATACCAGTGCACTGAGGTGCATGAGGGTTCGCTTGGATCACGAAGAGTTACGGTGATACAGAGGATTTTTCAGTGCTGTTTAAGCTACCAAGAGGCCCTCTGACATTTGAAGATACTTTGTGAATATCCAAACTTAGGTCAGCCTTTCATGGATTTTTGGATATTCATTTTGACCAGTTTTGGTCATTAAAAATCTCACAATTTGTCAATAGGAAGGAGAAGCAGGGTACAAGAAAATTGTCAAGCAGAACCTGAACTCATTTGTGGATTCAAGAGGCAGGCTGGCTTGCTTGTTTCCTTCCTTCCTTCCTACCTTCCTTCCTTCCTTCCTTCCTTCCTTCCTTCCTTCCTTCCTTCCTTCCTTCCTTCCTTCTTCCCTTCCTTCCTTCCTTTCCTCCTTCCCTCCTTCCCTTCTTCTTTCTTATGCCATTTATGGAGCTTGAATTCAGGGCCTGATCACTATCTCTGAGTTTTTTTGCTCAAGGCTAATGCTCTACCAGTTGAGCCACACCTTCACTTCTGGCTTTTTGGTAGTTAATTGGAGGTAAAAGTCTTATGCACTGTATTCCTTCCTTCCCCCTCCCTCCCCTGCCCCGGCCTGGCTGCAAGCTGCAATCCTTAGATATAAGCCTTCTGAGTAGCTAAGATTGAAGGCATGAGGTTTTCTTGAGGTAACACATTAATGCATGGCAGAAGGAGGGAGATAGAGGAGTGAAGGCCTTGAGGTAATCCCAGAGGGCTTGTGCCAGGTAGGAGAGGGTAGTAGATCAGTCTGGGTGGCATGATGACATATGACAGATGCTTAGAAACTGCAAGTGATGGAACTGTGTCATCACAGGATGTAGGCGGTGACAGCCACTGTCCAGTGCTGGCTGCGGCGTGGTGAGGGCCTCGTGCCTGGGATACTAGCAAGCAGTTCTGCGGGCCAGTGGGATAAAGCACATTTCCCATTTGGTACACAGAGTCTGTAGTCTTGCGGGACATCAGTTTGTCTAGTAGAGACTCTGCCTTGGGAAATACTACCAGAGCAGTAAAGACTGGGCCAGTTCCATGGTGCCCAAAGAACAGGCTGGAAGCCAGATTTGCAGACAGGATCTGAGGGTCAAATCCTTCACAAAATGCTCCTTTACTCTTTTCTTTTTATACTTTCCTGAGACTTGGCTGTGTAGCCCCACTTCACTTTAAACTCTCGATCCTCTTACTTCTACTTGCTTCCTGAGTGCTAGTACTATAGGAATGCACCACCACACCTGGTTAAAAATTACTGGCATGGGGCTGGAAAAGTGGCTCAGTGGTAGAGTGCTTGCCTTGCATGCATGAGGCCCTGGGTTCGATTCCTCAGTACCACATAAGCAAAAAGAAAAAAGCTGGAAGTAGCGCTGTGGCTGAAGTGGTAGAACCTTGAGCTGAAGAGCTGAGGAACGCGACCAGGCCCAGAATTCAGGCCCCACGACCGGACCCCCCCAAAAAAAAATTACTGGCATGTGTAGTATTTCTGAATTTCTCTCTGATCAGTGGAGACAGGTGTTGAGATAGTCTTCATCCTACCAGGAAAGAGCTTCCTGTGTTGGTGAGAGTCTAAGGTCTTGCAGCAGCAAGTAAGGCTTTGTACTGCAATTCAGGTTTTCTGGCTTCTAGCACAGAGTTTTCTCCACTTCACCACATTCTTTCTCTACCTGAGTAAAGTCAACGGCACCAACTCTCGGGACCTTATGTCAGATGAAATCTCATGGTTGTGCCAAGTATATAAAAATGAAATCAGAGTTGCTTTTTTTATCTATTCTCGGTCAATCTTATGAAATATCCTTTTTAAAATATCATTATTTTAATTATTTTTTAAAATATTAACACTACAATTGATTCACTACAGTGATTCTGTTTTCTTATTTTTTGTTTTTCTGCTGGTCCTGGGGCATGAGATTTATGCCTGAGCACCATCCCTGGGCTCCTTTTGTTCAAGGCTAGTGCTGTACCACTTGAGCCACAGTGCCAATTCTAGCTTTTTCTATGATTAATTGGAGATAAAAGTCTCACAATTTTCCTGCCTGGGCTGACTTTGAACCGTAATCCTCAGATCTCAATCTCCTAAGTAGCTAGGATTACAGGCATGAGCTACCAGCACCTGGCTTGATACTCTTTTCTTTTTAAATCTTTATTGAAAAGGTGATGTGCAGGGGAGTTATAGTTACATAGGGAAGGTAAAGAGTACATTTGTTTTTAAACACTAGTACCCCATCCCTGCTTGTTTTTCTTTTAAGAGTAAATGACAGGAGCAGATTGAGTAACTCTTATTGATAGGAGGGAAACAATTGGGAAAAACAAAGTTTAACCTTTGTCTAACTTCTAGTAAATGATAAACTGTTCTAAGATGCCTGATCCCTCACCCCTCATTCCAGGAACTATTTCTAAAGTAATGTGTCATCAAAAGTGTCCCCAAGGGTGCTCCTCAGTCCTCAGGTGTTCCCTGGGAGCCTGCCAGAGCCCCAAGAAGTCCAACTGCCAGGAACACAAAGCAGGCAGGAGAATCTTCACCGTTTGCCTGTCATATCAATTGTCATCTCCTTTTCCTCTCTAGCCCAACGGGTTACCAGAAGCAAGCTGGCTCCAGGGAGGAGGCCTCCAAAAGAAGGGATATCCCTTTAGTATATGACTACTTAGTTTGTAAGGTTACAAAAAAAAAGAATTTTAAGATACATTAGAGACCAAAAATGTGTATTACCAAAAAAGAAAAGAAAAAAGGATAATACATAGCCCAGACAGGACGCAGGCATGTCTGGTAACAGGCCCAGTGAATGCTCTAATGTCAAGGGTGTTTGTGATGAAAAAGTAGGTTGGAGGTTTTGCTCAGATTCTTCTTAGAGTAAGTGCTTCCCTTTGTTTAGGACACCTGGTTCACTCAATCATTTTTTACTGTTACATTGATTTATCAATTGGGCCCATAGAGATCAAAGCTGGCCCGGCCATTATGACATAGATGTCTGTACATCCTTTTAAGAAAAGGAAATGCTCCCTTCAAGACAGGTGTCTGTCCTTGAGATAGATCTTCTTTTTCCTTCTTTTCTTTTGTAAACATTTTTGTGCTCAAAGCAGTTATTTTTTTCTGAACGTTTAATTCCTAACATAAATCTTTCTTTTAGTGTGTTCTTGTTCCCAGAGTTCAGTAAGTATTTGAGTAAGCAGACAAGGTTAGAGAGAAAGAACTGTTCTCCATACATTCCTCATCTTCCTCTTCTCCTCTTCCTCTTCTCCTTCTTCTTCTCTTCTCCTTCTCCTCCTCTTCCTCCTCCTCTTCTCTTCCTTCTTCCTCCTCCTCCTCCTCTTTTTCTTCATCATCATCATCACCATTGTCCTAAATGTTGCCTTATTGAGGCACTATAAGGCTTAAAGCAAAGAAACTAGTGATTATGTGCTTTTGAACAAGTTATTCATGAATTCAGGATTTGTCTGTGAATTCCTCACTGCTGTTTCCTGGCTATCCTGACTTACCTGACTTAACTGTATTTGACTCATCCAAATTACTTTTCTTGGTATCATGGAAAGCATCTCCTGACCTCCTGTTGTTTTTACCTTCCTCCTCCCAATAGCTCCTGGATTGTTTTGTGATTCCAGTGGTGATTTTGCTCTCCTGGTTCTTCCTGCTGATCCGGTACAAGGCTGTGCATTTCATCGGCATCGTTGTCTGCATCCTGGGAATGGGATGCATGGTAGGAGCAGATGTGCTGGTGGGAAGGCATCAGGGAGCAGGTGAGTCTGAATGTTCACTTGGTTGCTTCCTTCCTCCTTGGGGTGAGGCCAGGACCGGAAATGGAATGTCTGTGGTTAGGTAGAAACAAAAATTTCAGGAACCGAATCTTCCCAAGATCTGTGTCCTGTTCATGTTGGCTTCATATCTAAAATAGACGTCACTTAATACATGTTTCTAGAGTGAAAGATGCAAAACACAGCTGTTATGCCCTCCCTACATGAATTCAGAAATATTCAGACAGTCCTTCAAAGCTGAGCCATCATTTATTTATAGGCAGTTTTAGAAGCCAGAATTACTGGGCTGGACTTGATGGTCAGAGGTGGAAATACTGGGCCAGGATGCTTCATTTATGAGGAAGAGCTAAGTTTAAGTCTCCTCCTGCCTGGGTTTTGTTTGATGAGAGAAGGAATTATTGGAGTCAAATCTCTCAGACTTATTAGGAAAAACTTTGTAATTATGTCAGCTATGTCTGTGCTGCTGGGGATTCCTGACTGGTCCACTGTAAAGCACTGCAGTTCTTTAAGACAGCCCCAAATCCATGAACTGTAGAGGGGTCTGGAAAGACAACAAAAGGACTTCCTTTGTTAACACTGGGAGTGAACTAGGAAGTATCCATTTTTGTATAGTTCTTGAGATTGCCTTTTCTTCTAGGAAATTAAATAATAAAGAGTCAAAATTGGAGCATTTCACTTTATGAGACCGGTCCTATGACGTCTCTGAAATGGTGCCATTTACATCGCACCTTTGAACTTTATAGCTAAAAAGGACCTTGTTCAGCTTTTTTATATATGGCATATGAAAACATCAAGATCCAAGAAAGCCAAGTGAATTGCTTCAGGTCACAGAGCTCAGAGACTTTAGACACCCCCCCCCCGCCCCCGCCAAGACTCTTGACCTCCAGGGCAGGCTTCCCTACCCTCTCCCACATGCCTGAGCTACAGCACAGAGCAAAAGAGAGACATTCTGGGTTTCCCAGAGCCAGAGCCTAATAACAGACTCCACACTGACTCTACAAATGGACTAGAAGCACACATTCCAGTGTTTCCCAAATTCTCTTGTGTGAAATGCTGGCTTCATAGCACTGCAGTAGAGGGCATCTGAAGGGCTAACCTTATACTCCATGTCATCTGTAATTTTGATATGGTAATCAGATAGTATTTTGGGGTGATTTGGTATAGAGAGTTGTTTGGAAGTTACATTTAATTACACTTATTCAATGATCCACAGGCTGTGCAAACACAGATGAAGCGGATATATGTACCATTAGTTAAAAAATTTCTCTCCACTGACCCTAGCCATTGTTGCTGGCCATCATCTTACATTCTACAGTCAAGAAAGACCAGATGTCCTGGTCAGTCTGTGTTGAAGTTAACTTGCATTGACTAATCCTGTAAAAAATGTTTTCTGGCTTTCACATGAAGTGTTAGAATGCAGCAATGATGCTCACTAGACACTGTGTTGAAGATGAACTATACAACTTGTGGAGGTCGGAAGGGAAAAAAAAAAACTGGGAGAAATGAGGGAAGAGCTAACCTGTTGGAAAAGAAATGTACTCATTACCTGACTTATGTAACTGTAACCCCTCTGTACACCACCTTTATAATAAAAGGTATAAAAATGGAGTATTAGGATCATAGTGCTAACGGCCCTACAATGACTTTTCTGTTGGCTGAAATTGGTGGGCTGGATATCATGGGTCTTTGTTATCGCAGCTTCAGGTCAACTTTATAGGCCATTCCACTTATTTAGGGAGATGGAGGTATGCTATAGAAGTTGTTCCTGAAAATATTACTGATATTAGAGTGTGTAATGATGCTTGGTAAAGCCCAAGAGATGGATCACCATGACTTCTGTTTCTCTCCAAAAACATGTATGAGCCTAGCACTGGTGGCTTGTGCCTATAATCCTATCTACTCAGGAGTCTCAGATCTAAGGATCATGGTCCAATGCTATCCAAGGCAGGGAAGTCTATCTACAATTAAACACCAGAAAGCCAGAAGTGAAGCTGTAGCTCAAAGGGGAAGAGTGATAGCCCTGAGTGGAAAAAGCTCAGGGACAGTGGCCAGGCCATGAGTTCAAGCCCCACAACTGACAAAAAAAAAAGAAAAAAAGGTATAATTGTAAAAAGAAAGGTTAACAAGCAATAGGATTAATACAAAACAAGTAGGTATCATTATAGAAATTATTTCTTGTCTTTTCAGAATAATCCCTTCCTATTATAACATACTTATTGTCACCTTACAGTAATATTTGAGGATATTAGTTATTCATAACAATATTTTTATTATTAGACAAAATTTTCTATTTCAAGAAAAAATATTTTCATGAAATCAAATAATTAAACACAGCCTAATAAAAACAACATTTTTGTATGTGTCCTGGTACCTGGTGTTTTCTCACATATTAATCTTTTTTTGGGGGGCGGGGGTCTGGTCGTGGGGCCTGAACTCTGGGCCTGGGTGCTGTCCCTCAGCTCTTCAGCTCAAGGCTAGCGCTCTACCATTTGAGCCACAGCCCCACTTACGGCTTTTTTTCTGCTTATATGGAGCTGAGGAATCGAACTCAGGGCCTCAAGCATGCAAGGCAAGCACTCTACCACTGAGCCACCTTCCCAGCCCACATATTAATCTTAATAACTGCAAAAATTTATTCTCATATTTGCAGATGAAAAAACTCAAGGCTCAGAGAAGACAAAAAAAAGTTGTGAAAGGGTATAACATTACATAAATTGTGTGACAGAAATGTAAAATCTAGACAGAATTGTTTCTACCAGACAAATCAATTCTTACTCTTCCATAGTTGGGACTCATATAATGGGGATGTCCCAGATGTGAAATGTTAGGGTTTAAAGTGGGTCCTTGGAAAATAAGAGAGCAGATCCCTATTTGGAACTCAGATTCAGTAAGATGTACATTTTCTAAGTTGTCCCTAATAGCCTTTCCATTTGCCAGCAAGGCACAATTCACCATATAGTTCTTGACCTATTGATGAGTAGTAATGTTAAGTAGCCTTCCTTCTTCTCTTACCACCACACATAACAAATGCCATTCCAAACATGGTGCTTTCTGGTAATTAAACAAAACTCTAATAAGGGGAAACAGTTCTTACAAAGTACTTATGATTGGTTTGATTAGAATCAGACTCAATACTGGTGAAATAAATCTCCTCTAGGGGAAGGCCACCTCACAGAGTGGATCTTAGCTGAGCAAATATGGAGTTGGAAAAAAAAAAACATTGGTGAAATGATTCACCCACACAGTGTGTCCTCTTTGTATAACTGAAAAGATAGATCAATGTTCTCCTAATTCCTATTAAAATATTACAGATTCAGGGCCCATTACATTTTTTTAAAAATTCATTTTCTTTAAAAAAATTATATTATCACTTCACTTTTCTGAATCCATTCATAGAAAACTAATTTTATTAACCAAGAATTCTATTCAGCCTCTCTTTTATACTTCAGTAGTATAATGATAATTGATAGTCATAGTAGTAGCTTTATGTCATCACAAGATTAGGAAATGTCTCCTTAATGAAAAGAGACTAAGTCATGTTCTTCATAATTTCGGTTATAGATATGTTTTGTCTTACAAGTTGCTCCTCAAATGAACTACATATAATTTATCATTGATTCATAAAGATTAATTAGGCTCCTGAAGATGCTGCTAGATCTCAGCAACTTTAATTTCCCTAGAAGATAGCCCACCAGTCTAGTTTTTCACGGGGACCTCGTCAACTTCTCGGCTGCTCATCTGCTAGATAGTGATAGTTACTCCTGAGGAATGCATGGAAAGTTCTGAGCCCACCCAGAATCTCATTCTCCGCTCCATTCCCTGGAGAGTGACACAAAGAATTGTGTCTTTCAGAATCTCTTCTTCCCCCTCTCCCCCCAACCCCCACTCCCCCAACCCCGACCCCCCTAACCCCCGCGTCACCCCCTCCAAATCATTACCAGCTGTGGGAAGTTGCCTTCCAAAAAATGGTGACAGAGTAGATCTTCCAATATAGTCACGTGCAGAGGTCCTTCCAAGCCCTGTAGCGATTCTTACACTCGAACCCACCACCTAGAATGTGCTCATGGCTCCCAGTGGACAATGAAATTCTACTTCTATAGTTGTATTTGTGCCAGACTCTTGGTGAAGTGAGCACCATTTCTTCTCCAGAGCTGCATGTCTTCAGGGCCGCTCAACTCCTTATTCAAAGTGAGCACAGAATTTATGAGATTACGTTGATAACAAAGCCACCAGTGAGGCTTATTTTCAATCTCGGCCTGGCTGCAAACTTCCTGGAATGGGAAGTTTTGCCTGATTACCAGAAATACTGGCTAAATCATTTATTAAGAGTAAGAAGCCAAAACAACCAAAACTGAATTTAAAGCCACTTTTATAAAAAAAAAATACTAATTCTTTATGTTACTTATATCAAGAAGTTGAAATTTTCAACTAAAAAATTCCTTTAGTCTCATTGCCTGAACCTGTCACACATTTTTTAAATTTAATTTTATTGTACAGAGGCTGCACAGGGGTGACAGTTACATGAGTAAGGCAATGAGGACATTTCTTGACGAGCATTGTTACCCCTTCCCACTATCACATTGTGACTGTGAGAAGAACATAGTATTGACTGCTCTGTTAGACGTTCTGTGTCTGTACTAGAGGGAGGAAATTGATTCTTCTTGTCCTGTAGAATGTTCACTCAATAGCTGGATAAATACCTCAATACAAAAATAACATGTGCATATATTGATAACACCCAACTTTTCAAAAGACAGAATTGATGTGAAAGGAATTAGTCCCCCAAACTTCTAATTGTGTCAGCATAGGTAACCTCATATATCAGAACACATCGAGAGAATTTAATAATAATAACAATAACAATAATACCACCTTCAGGCAATTTCAATTGGAAATCACATGACTTCTTATAAAGATGTCAGAATAAAACAGAAGGAAGCTCAATTTTCTGGTGTTCAATTCTTGTTAAGAAAAGTTCAATGAAACTTCCTGTTTCCTTTGGGTCCTAGGAGAAAATAAGCTGGTAGGAGACCTTCTGGTTCTGGGAGGAGCCACACTGTATGGCATCTCTAACGTCTGGGAAGAATACATCATCCGGACCCTGAGCCGAGTGGAGTTCCTAGGAATGATTGGTCTCTTTGGTGCATTTTTCAGTGGAATTCAATTGTAAGTAAAAATAACAATAATTTCAAAGAATGGGATAAATGGATGTTATTGTCATAATTTTTTTGTCCTTGGAGAATAGAAATTAAGGCAGAAAAGCAATCACCAACCTCCCACACAGCAGTCTTATAAAAATGTGCAAATTTCATAAAAAATTAAGTAAATCTCTTCCACACTAAACATGTTTATAACAAATTATCATAAGACAGTTAATGGACCTTGAAGATAATTTTCAAGAAAATGTTAGAAATGTATCTATTCTCCTAAACTAGTGAATGGGTTATTATTATTAGGAGAAGTAAAAAAAATATTATAGCTTGATGTACTGAAAAAGACACATTCTGTTTACTAGTGACAACTCCTAAGAAACTTACACCTTGTAATTTCCCTTTTACAAGTTTGCTCTTTTCTTGAAAGAAAGACTAATCACATATACATATTGAGTGTTTCTTGTGCTCATTTGTGTCTGTGATGGTCTGTTATTGGTAACTGAGCTCTTTGGAGGACACTGCTGCTGGAGTAAAGGTTTGTATGGCAAATAAGGCACATCAAGGGAACACTGGGGCCAAAACAATGTTGGTAGAGAGGTGCCTGCCTGACTCCTAGTCTTCCAGTGTTCTCTGAAAGTTCACTGGTCTAACAGTGTTCACTGAGCCATGGTCTTCAAAGTCAAGTCCTTAGGCCAGGAGTAATGTCATCACCAGAGAACCTATCAGAGTTGCACATCCAGGAACTAAACCAGATCTTCTGAGAAAGAATCTTTGGGAATAAGGCCCAGAAGATGATGTTTTCAGATGACCTTTAAAACTTGGAGCACCACTGCTATAGAGAAGCTTCAATTGCAAAATTGCTCACTCAGAAAATTAATGAATGCCGTGAGCACTGAAACATTCTGAGCCTTTTTGCTTCTTAGAAAGCAACTGACGGAGAGAGAATATATGTGCTAGCTGTTTGGACAAGAAGGACAGTGGAGATTAGCACTTCTCCAAGCCCTCTAGCAGAGGTTCACTGCTGCTGGCCACACACCCAGCAAGATTTTCCAGGGATAACCAGCATGTAGGCTTCCTCTTGTGTGGCTCCACAGTTATATTTTAAATTGAATTGGTTGTTTTAACGATTGTATAAATATGGTAAGTAGGTAGCATATGCTTTTTTGTTGTTGTTGTGTGGTAACTTAAGACTTACTCATGAAAAATTCTGTTTAATGCAAATATAATACAAACCATATGTGTAATTTAAAAAGTAAAAAAAAAAAATCAGGTTAAAAAAAAGCAAGTAGTGCTCATTCTTCTCTTACTCATGGGCTCCACTTTGTTTGAATTCACAGGGCCATTATGGAGCACAAGGAGCTGTTAAAGGTGCCCTGGGACTGGCAAATAGGTAAGGGCTTTTTGCTTGCCTAAGATGCAGTCTTCAATAAACTAGAGAAATGTTTGTTAAATGAACAATGGAAGAAGGGGTACCATTGATCAAGACAAACTGTACCCACAGACTGACGTGTTGAATTGCAACCCCTCTGTACAACTATTTTAAGATAAGATTGAAAAAATAAAAATGACAAAGTCTTTTTTTTTTTTAAGTGATGTGAGTTAGGGTCAGGTAAAGATTCAGAATGGCAGGGGAGAAAAGATGATAAATCTCCTTGCCAGGGGACGGATTCCTGAGCACTGTGAGGAGCCTTCTTGTGACTTGTTTGTCCCTTGAACTTCTCTGTGTTATCACTGTCAAGTGCCAGTAGGTTAGGCACCAAAGTGTGTTACTAGGTTAAAGACCAACCAGAAAGAAAAATACCCCAAGGTAGCGGTGACACAGAAATGACAGCAAGTTGCTCTAGCCAGGAAATACAAAACGAGCGTGATCTTTAAAAAGGGGCATTTTAGTGAAGGGGAAAAAACTGAATTTAACAACAGCAACAACAAAGGCAGGAAAGGAAACAATGTAATGGGCATTCTGAGCCTATCAACAGCTTTAGAGAAGAGAATGAAGACAGTGATTTGTACTAAAGAAACGGCTAACTGATTTCCAAGTGCATTTAGAAAATGCCAGGCTGTTTTGTGTGACTTAATAGTCATCCAGGGTGTCTTAGATTCTAAACCACTTTCCTCTGGGGGGGGGGGGGGGGAAATAGGACAAGGATTTGAGATTCTAGGTGTTGCTCTAATGATAGATTACACAGCCACTTAGCTCCCTCCGGCGGTCCATCCAGAGGCACGTGGGCAGTGAGCACAGAGCTGGGCGTAAGCCACCCAAAGAGATGCTTGGCAAGTGTGTCCTGAATAAATTCAAATGGAAGGGGAAAATACAGGTGCCTGGCTGCCGAAGCTGGCTGCTTTGTTCCAAATTACCTAGCTGTGATGCATCCAACAGCTTCAGTCACATTCTGTCCACGAAGGAAACCAACAGTGACATAAGCTTGCCTTTATCCAAGTTACTTCCTACCAGCCTCCGAACAAGCCACTTATTACTGACATAACTCCCTCCACAGCCCCCTGGGCTATGGAAAGGACTCTGTGATGTCAAGCGCTCACCAGCCCTTGCGTCTGTCTTAGAGCCCTCTATTTGGTATTTCTCAAGTGTGGGTACAGAATGTTATAACCAAATAAAAGTCAATAGAAAGGAGACAAAGAAGGGGTGATGGGGGAAGGGGGATGAAGGGAAGGAAAGGGAGAAGAGGGGAGGGAGGGAGACCAGCTGCAGGGTTCAGGGTGTTCTTCTGGGACTCTCAAAGCCAAGACTTGCAACTATTATTTACAAATACTGCCTTTTGGTACTTCATACACAGTGGTCTGTGAGTGTAAAGTAATTTGATGTTGATGGTAATGGCAGCAATCAAAAAGAACTTGTCCTCTAATTATATGGATGTCCTGGGCACATGCACTGATATTCCGTTAAAATTCAGTGTTAGTTAAATGTGTCATCAAAAGACAGTTCTATCCTGAGCTCCCGCATTGCTATTAAAACGTCAGTTCCCTGTAGTTCAAGATGATGAAGACAGTGTAAAGGGGACACATTACAGAGCCATCTATTTAATTCCTGATGGGAAATGAAGCAAAAATGGCCTAGAAGGAGAATCACATATCCGTCAGTTTCTTTCTGAAACACTTGTCGATCTGGGTTTGAGGATTTTGTATCAGGGCCACCTTTGGTCTCTTTAACTCTCCCTTGACCAATGAGGTGATCCAGATGTTTAGCTCAGTGCTAGGCATGTGGCATTTGAGGAATCTGTGTTTAGTAAATGAGAAGTGAACAAATGATAGTGAGGAAGTTGGGCATGTGCTGCCTTTACTCTTTAAAAAAGAAAAATACAGGCCAGAGAGAAGTGGGTAGAATGAACAGCAGGAGACGGTGGGTGGCCATTGTGCTCTCCTCTGGGAAGGTAGGAGATGGCAGTGAAGCCACTGAAATTCTCAGGCCAAAAAGGCACGGAGAGCTAGGCACCAGTGGCTCACACCTGGAATCTTAACTACTCAGGAGGCTGAGATCTGAGGATCACAGTTCAAAGCCAGCCTGGGCAGGAATGTCTGTGAGACTCTTATTTCCAATAAACTCCTCAGAAAAAAGCCAGAAGTGGAGCTGTGGCTCAAGAGATAAAGCACAAACCTTGAGCATAAAGAAGCTCAGGAACAGCACTTGAGCCCTGAGTTCAAGCCTCAGGATTGGCGGGGGAAAAAAAAGACGTCATGGAGACATCATTGGAGGTCAGACTCTCTCACCTTCCACAAACTCCTTGGAAAGTCACTTAAGAGTAACCCAAGAAAATAGAATCCAAGATTTCCTATGCTCTGTCATGAGTTGTTCTCTCCCTCCTCATTTTACAACACTACTCCACCCCATGCAGTCTCTCAGACAGGTCTGCTTCTATGCCATCACTTTAACCATGCCAGAGAGGGGAGGAGGAACATCATTGGATCCCAAAGAAATGAAGTAAAATACAGGCAGCATACGCAAATATACAAATACGTGCTATATCCATGTATCATAATACAGCTCATACATAATGAGATATTCGTTAAAGTTAGGACACTTCCTTTAAGGCCTACTCCCTGTTTTCCACTGTCAGGGGGCAGGGTCTCTGCCAATGGCTGAATCTGGTGTGATTCTACCTCTGCAGGGTATCTCTATCTTCTGACAGCTGGTAACATGGCCTCTTGCCTGCATTTCTCTAGCTCTTGAGGCGTGAGTGACTTCTCCTGCTGTCCCACTCTCTGCTTGCCTCCTCATCCCTGATCCCTTACCACCCACTCAAATACCCTCATAGCTTATGCTGCATTCAGGCTTCTCTGTTGAATATGGTGTAGACGGTGTTTCTTGATACAGTCAGTACCATATTCATATACCCTATTCATATGGTATATACTGTGTTTCTTGTCTCCAAGCCTATCTCCATATCTGTTTAGGCAGATAATTTAAAGGATAATCATAGTAATAACATACAGTATACTTAATGCCGGCCCCCATGTACTGTAGAGGATATGAGTGTATATACAGTGCATGTCTTATAGAAAGTGCTCAGTCTGTTTCAGTGGGTAGTATCATTTTCAATCTCTTCAGTGCATCAGGATACGAGTGGTCAAATTGTATTCTTAGTGAGACAGCAAGCAGTTTAAATGAGAAATGGTTATATACATAACTATATCTATAAATAGTTATAGCAGCCATTATTTAGTTGCCAGCCAAAAAGAGATTCAATTGTTTGACCCATGGAAACCCAACTTGGGCAAGTTGTGTCTTCAGATGCATTACTAACATCCATCATCTACCAGTGGCCATCCAAGAAAAGCTAATCAGCAAAGTGAGGCGGTCCTGCCTTCTGACTGTTCATTTAATCGTGTGGCTGTATTTTACCTACAAAACATCAAAATGGTAGATAATCTATCAGTCAGCCATTATGGTATATGTGTTTCACTTTCTCCCTGTATGTTATGTTTACTGTTCTATCAAGTACGTTTAGAATGTTTAAGCTGCAGGTATTCTGAGTTCGCCTGACGTGTGTGATAAGTCTGCCGTGTACCTGCTTTCCTCTTCTCCTTGCCTCACCAAGTGTGTTTGTAAAGCCACACCTCTTCTCTAAGCCCACCCATGACATATCCAGCTCCCTAATGGACAGATTCTCATGCATGCACTTGTGCGTTTGAAACTAACACAGAACATTTACGTCCCTATGAACACCAAGTGCTCTTTATCTTCATAAATGGCATCGTGCTTCCTTCAGTTTTCATGTTAGCCATAACCATGGCAACCTTAATACCCTCTCTTTCTTTCACTGCCCACCTCCAGCCCATCCTCAGGGCTTGCTGAGTCTTCAGAGACCCACCTCCTTTCTTCTCCCTTGCCCTTCCGAGCAAGCACCAGTGAGCCATTAGCCTCTTGCCCAAATGAGGACGCTCACTTCTCACTCATCTCCTCCCTCCCTCCTTCACAGAGTAGCCAATGTCAAATGTTTATCCTGTCACAGGTATTGGGGACGAGGAGACTGAGGCAGGAGGAATGAATTGTCTGGGCTATATAACAAGACCATAGGATCTCAAGAAATAAAAAAAAATTAAAGGAGATTTGATTTTGTCAGACATTTGCTACAAACTACTCAACAGCTTCCTATTGTGACTAGATATGATACAAATTTCTTCCAGAGCACAAGGGCTGACTATAACCTACCTCCTTCCTGATTTTTCTACTTTACTTCTGGCTAGTGACCCTTTGATCATTCTGAGCCTTGAAGGTCCTAGAATGTGTCACATCATTCTCAGAAATTTTTCATATGCTTATCTTTTGCCTAAAATACTCATTCCCTACCTCCTCCAATATCCTGTTAGTCCTTCCTATTCAAGGTAAATACAGTCTCCACAAAGCAGCCATAAGTGTCCATTTTACTAAAGCAAGCAAGCCTCCTGACACTCTCTGTAAGAACCCTGTTCTTCTTGCATAGTACCAACAGCAACTCAAAGTTCGTCATCTCCTCTGCATTTCATTGTATTCCTAGTGCATGGCGCAGGGCCAAGTGCATGGTAGAACTCAGAATAATGGATGAATAAGGGAGTAAATATAAAACATCAGAGCCATGTGTGGTATGCCAAATAACATGAATATGGTGGAGAGGTAGGATTCTGGAAGTTTCTAACCCAGTCATGGTATGATCCAAATCAATGAGGCTTTTAAAAAAGAAGACAGAAGGAAGGTAGGAGGGGAGGGAGAGCAAGCTGTCCTGATTATATCCAAATTTGATCATTTTAGTGAATTAATTTAAATACGAATCTTGTTCCTAATCTATTAACCACAGATTTCTTTAAGGAACATTGAATTAATTTTTATATCTTTCATGTAATAGTCATACATCATCTAGTATTCATGGCATTTTTAGTAACTTGATTAAAAGGAAAATGAATTATAAGTAGGATGAAATTCAACTTCAGGGGAAGTTGACTACTTTTAGGAAATTACAACTTCTGATGGAGAATCAGAATCACCTGATAGTAGTGACAAAACATACACACAAGGTCTCTACTTGACTGAAATAGGAAATGGGGGAATCCCGCTCCTCTTAGCATGGAGGGCAGGTCCGCCACGCTAGAGGGGGCTATTGTACTGTTTGTTCATTTAATGATCAAAAGAATTTTTACAGATGTCTGATGTGTCTTTTCTTAAACTTGGAACCAAAACTTATATAGAACAAGGAACTGTGCCCTTAAATACTTTGCATGGGGACATGCCGAATTTTTTTCTGGAAAAATCGCTCATTTTTATACAGAGGCTGAATACCCAGCCCCTGCCAAATTCCTCTCACATTCGCAGGATTCAGATCAATCATCCACAGCCCACACTAGGCACATTGAATCGAAGAGTCCTTTGGAAAGGTTGCTTTTATTGCACTGTAATCCCCAAAAAATAATTATCTGAAGTATGCCTTATCATCTTTCTAGGTAAAGAAATGAAGCATTTCTTTTCTGAATTTGCATTGTATCATCATCTGTAAAGATAGAACCTAGAATGAGCAGTGAACTCCTGCTTGGGACTATGAAAACTGCATGAGTATTAACTACTGTGTAGGTTTTGAGAGAGAGGAAGAGAGGAGGGTTTGAGGATATATTTTCAAAGTATCTCACAACCTATGAGAATCCATAGAAAAGCTGAGGTGAGGGTAAGGCTCCCTATTTGGGGGGCACAACTGAACAGAATCCCAAACTTTTGAAAAAATTGACAAGACTTTCTGGGTTTAGAGGGATGATCTGCCAAAGACACCACCATCCTCTGCAATCTTTTTTGTTCCCCTGGTCTTGGGACTCAAACTCAGCCTGGGCACTGTCCCAGTGCTCCTTTTGCTCAAGGCTAGCACTCTACCACTTGAGCCACAGCTCCACTTCAGGGTTTTCCTGTGATTAATTGGAGGTAAGAATCTCATGGACTTTTTTGTCCTGGTTGGTTTCAAATTACAATCTTCAGATCTCAGCCTCCTGATTAGCTAGGATTACAGGACTGAACCACCAGCGCCAGCCTCTCTTGCAGTCTTCTAACTCCAGATCTCTCTGGACATATAATCTCATCCATTTCAAAACTATGTAATTGTTCGTTGTTGTGAACCATACATAATACCGAGAAGTTTTGTCTTTATTTTGCAAATTAAAAATGGGTACAATTTCCTAAACACATGGACAACAAAAGTTAGTTACAGTACAGATGGGAATAGAATTCAGAAGCTTCTGGATATCACCATTAGCTAAGACTCTTCTTCCTGGAAGAATCAGAATGTCAGGGGTATACTGAGCAGTGCATTTTCCACACATAGAAAAAGGTATGTTGACTATTCATTTTATTTTAGCTGTGGATTGGTTAATGATAACTATGATAAATATGGCAAAAGTAAAACTATCTTGTGTAAATCATAGATGGTGTGTCCATTCCCCTTTGTCCTTGTCCTGTGGTGGCTGGATCTGCTTGGAGTAGGCCTTGATGTTGCTTTCTCTTTCCCCCTAGGACTGCTCTACGTTGGCTTTAGTGCCTGCATGTTTGGTCTCTACAGCTTTATGCCCATCGTCATAAAGAAAACCAGCGCCACCTCCGTCAATCTCTCTCTGCTCACAGCAGACCTGTACAGCCTGTTCTGTGGACTGTTTCTCTTCCACTACAAGGTAAGTTGAGTCAGTGTCACTTTGTGAGCAATAAATGGGAATGTTCCCAAGGTTAGGATGCCCTGATTTTGCCCACAGAAGCTCTGATAACTGAAAACTGAATTCTTATACATAGGCAGTTAGAAGTGCTGCCAATATTTTGGTTTCATAAGGCAGAATGGGTTTGGTTTGGTTTGGGTGTTTTGTTTTGTTTTTGCTACATACATATTCTGTTGCAATTAGAAAGATAAATTTTCTTGGGTTTTGTTCCAACACAGCCAAGTGCTTTTGTTTGTTGCTACAATTAGTTCCTATTGGCTTTTTAAAAATTAAACTTTAGAACCTGATTTATCTGATTATAATCTGATTATAATCATATGATATATAACATGATTATAATCACATTATAGAGGAATCTGATTGACTAATCTTTTAAGTTAAAGATTCAGGAAAATCAAAACATTAAAAAAAACCTATCCGAGTAAAAAAATTTAAATTTTAAAGTAATTGTAAATTTTCATGCATTCTTAAGAAATAATATAGATAGGTCCTGTTTACACTTTATCTAGTAGCTCTTATTGGCAGTGTCTTGCAAAACCTTGTCCAATGTTAGGATATATTGATACAGTCAACATCTGAAACATTTGACCACCACAAGGATTGCTGGGTAATATAGTCCTAGTATGTTTAGTCTTAGAAGAAACAGCCACATGAGACTTATTACAAAGAAACACAAAGTCACCATGAGAATGTCATAAAATATAGACAAATACTCTTGCACATTGGCACCATTTTATGTATCTATATTTTTAAGGACACATACATTATATAGTTCATAACTTTTTTTTTGGTCAGTCATGAGGCTTGAACTTAGGGCCTGGCACTGTCTCTGAGCTCAAGGCTAACACTCATGGACTTTCCTGCCTGGGCACAATTCTCAGATCTCAGCCTCCTGATTAGCTAGGATTACAGCATTACAAGCATAATCCACCAGCATCCAGTGTTCATAACTTTTAATAAAAACTTAATAACATTGTGTATAGTTTTGTTACATTGTATTTTAACTTAATATATATGTTTTCCTTGTCATTTAATATCTCTGTATAATATTAATTCTAGTTAGTGCTTCTCCTGTCTAGCCATACATCACAGTCACCTAGAAAGAACATGAAACATAGTTATGTCTACATACTGTCCCAGAGAGTCTGATCCTGATTAATTACGAGTGGGACCTTTGAAAAGCTAGGCATATGACTCATTTTGTATTGTAATATGAAGTCAAAGTTGAGAATCACTGATCACTAATGGTTGTATAGTATTCTATGGAATAGTTATGCTCTGTTTAACCCAGAATTTCTCTACCATTGTACTATTACTACCATTTTGAACCATGTGTTATAGGATGCTTAGCATTAACTGTTAACTCATCACATCAGATATCAGTAGCATCCTGTCAATCAAAATGTGCCCACATGTTGCTAAGTACTGAGAACTATTGAGGTTTTTTGGTGGTGGTGGTGTTTTTTGTTTGTTTGTTTGTTTGTCTGTTTTTTGTCGGTCATGGGGCTTGAACTCTGGGCTTGGGTACTGTTCCTGCTCTCTTCAGCTCAAGGCAAGCGCTCTACCACTTGAGCCACAGTGCCACTTCTGGTTTTCTAGTGGTTTATTGGAGATAAGAGTCTCATGGACTTTCCTGCCCTGGCTGGCTTTGAACCATGATCCTCAGCTCTCAGCCTCTTGAGTAGCTAGGATTTACAGGCGTGAGCCACCGACACCCAGCAACTATTGACTTTTAATAGTCTCAAATTAAACTCTAGAGATGGTATCTGAATGATGTCATCTTTTTATTGTCAGGGGGGTATTAGCTTACACTAAATGTTTGCTCTTATCTCTTGTTTCACTATATTTTTTACTTAAATATCCCATGTAATTTGTTGTATATTTCTCTTTTGAAACAAAAAAACTTCCAAAAAATAACAAGAATCTTATTTAAAATCAGTTTAGAATCCCTTGTGTGTACTTAATATAGCAACCAAAGTTAGGAGTCAACAGAACATTCTGTTCTCCTTTCCTGTCACTGCTGATGTATTTACATTGGCACTACATGGCTTAGCTCTTGAATAAATATCCTCTGTATTGTTTCCTAATTGCTTTGTGAATAAGAGTGCTTTACATAAGCAAAGAAATAAGCAAAACACTTACTTTAAATCCAAAAGAGAAAACTTTAAAAAGTACCCGTTGCCTTATACAACTTCTAAGATACTCACACAGCCAGTTCTTAACTTTTCAGTCAAATAGTCACTGTTTGGAAAAATGCAGGGGTTTTCCTCAGTTTTCTCGTTTGCCTGTCCCTGAAATGGGCCATGGGATCCACAGATGGAGGGCCAGAGCTGGAGGAAGGCAGGCTCCAGGCATGCCAACAAAGCAGCCAAATGGATAGCTCAGAACACTGATTTTTAGATAGCTTTGTGAGAGAGATATTAGAAGTTGTTTATACTTTTATATATCTTCCTTGGGAAAAAAATGTTGCAGTCCCTTTCACATTTTTAACTGAATTATTTACTATTGAGTTCTAATAACTCTTTACATATTATGGATCTATCACTCTTGATGTGTGACTTGTAAATATTGTTCCCTCTCTCTGGTTGCCTTGCTTCCTTGTTAATGTCCATTGAATCACAAAAGATTTTAATTTTGATGAAGCCAAGTTTATCTATTGGTAGATAAATGTCCATAAAGAGGTACCATATAAATGTCTATAAACAGGGACCCACATTGGCAAGGATGCTTTGGATTGTCTAAGCGGATAAAAGTCACAACCATAAAAAAAAAAAAAAAAGATGATTCAATTCATTTGAATCATCCTTAACTCTAGAAAAAGATCATTCACAAAGGCTGCATGTGGGAATCGCCTGAAGTCACCAAACACTGATGGTGGGTCCCATACTTACTATCCAGTGCCTCAAAGCTTTGCAGGGTTAAGCCCCAGTTTCCAATGACTGTATGTGTCTGCAAGCCAGTGGCACTAGGACCCAGGGGTGAAGATGGAAATATAATGTGAAGATGCCTCAGGCATCCGTGCTGGGATCAAATCAGTGACCTCAGAGACCTCATTTGATTTCACTACAGCCTGCAGTTATAGTCTATTCTTTCACTTAATTATCATGTCTTTATACCACCCTCTGATCCGGCTATAAATATCTTTAAGTTGAGAGGTGAGGGCTACTTTTTCCACAGATGTTGCTTACCCAGGCAAACTAAATAACTAACAAGCCTCTTCGGCCCAGCATTGATTATTTGTTCTTCCTCACTTTAACACTCCTGGAAAAAAAATCCATTCCTGCTCCCTCCAACAATCCACAGCAAGCAGCCTTTCTGTCTTAGTGCTGACTGGGTAGAAAGCCCCTCATCCTGGGAAGCAAGTGTCCTGATTCTAAATTAGAATATCCGAATTGTGCACTGTTCTTGCCGTCTCTAATTTTTATGACTTTTGAAACCGTGGTTATAATATATTCCTGTTCTTTATTACCTGGCAACATTATTGAATCCAGAACAGTAAATCTATAGCAGTTCATGAAAAGAACAGGAAAAGAGCTTTCCTGGGCCCCAGAGACTCCTAAAAGAGACTCAGGAAAAGATTGACAGAGATGCTTTGCAACCCACTGATTTCCTGGTTTCACAAGGTCACAGCCCTGATCTGGTACAGACTCTGTGTATTCGATGAATAGGACACTTTAAATAAATATTTTTAATTGTTTTTGTAAAGGTGATTTAGAGAGAGGTTATAGTTACATAAGCCAGGTAATGAGTACATTTCTTTTCAACCCATGTCACTTTTTGGAAATGATATTAGCTTCTTCTTGCTGTAAAAATGTAGTTCTTTATCATGAATTTATAGTTCTACTGTCCTGAAAGTCAGAAGTGTCACTGAACTAAAAAAAGTCAAGTTTTTTGGCAGTGCTATGCTGTATGCTGCTTCCGAAAGGTCTGAGAAAGAATTCATTTCCTTTTACCCCTTCCACCTTCTAAAGGCTTCCTGCTTTCCTTGGCCTGTGGCTCCATCCTCCATCTTCAAAGCCAATAGTATGGAAGGATAAAATCTGACTTTTGCTATTCCTGCTTCACTCTTGTAGATCTGGTGGTGACATGAAGCTCACCCAGATAACCAAGGGTTAATCTCCTCATCTCAAAATCCTTAATTTAATGTCAGCTGCCCAAGTCCTTCTTACCATATACATGCAACCAGAAGCTGAAGGGGTTCAAAGGTCAACATCTTCTGGCAGGGGTGGAGGTTGTAACCATTATTCTACCTACTACACGGGAACTATCTAATAGTGCATTGGCTTTGAGTTGGGTCTGCTCAAACACGAGGATGCTGTGTTCAGAAGCCCAGTCTGGACAATGGAGACACATGCTCCACCTGTAGACATACTGTGCACATTTTGTCGGATTTACCTGCCTATTTCAAAGGAATTCTGGCTTCATGCTAATGTGTGATTATGACAAAGTAAGCACTAGGTCATATAGGGAGAATATGCAGGGATAGAGAGGCTCCTTATTGTCTAACGAATAGAGTATGAATTGAACAGTAGGGTGGTAAGAGGAATATAAACTTCAGTCAGGGGAGCCCAGAGTTAAGGTGTAGTTTGTAATTACCCTTAAATGTCTAAGACCAGTTATATATGCTCTCCAAACTTCAAAATTATGAGATTTACCTTATGCAGATATACCTTATTGAAATTAGATAATGATACTGTTTATCAAATACCAACAGTGAAGCATTTCTTTGATTAAACCTGACTCAGGATTAGTGATCACTGTCTCATCCACTGGGGGCTATTCACTTTAAGATTTTTATAACTCAAGGTAGTGCTTCACAATTTTGTATGAGTTCTTGCTAACTTATTCCTAATATAGAAGGCTAAATCTGTGGTCTGGCACATAAAAATTGTAGAAAGTACTGTATCAGTCCTTTTAAACTGAGTTCTTTGATTCTCCCATTTCTTGCCATAGAATTTTTTAGGGGATAATAAAAAATACAAAACATTTAAGTTACTAAAAGAAAACACCAATCAGTTCTTTCAAGATATGTCATCATGTACTAAACATTCTTCAACAAAATAGCAGTCATCAGTGAAGTTCAGGATATTCCTGTGTGAATGACATTTTCTACTTTGCACATCTGCCATTACCCTTCCAAAGCTTAATATTGCCACAGGATTTTGTAATAGTGAAAGTTGAAAGGAATTTCATGAGAACATATTATCTTTATAGTTTTCCTAAAGTAAACTTGAAAATTAGAGAAAAATGAACCCTGTTCAACTCTTCTCCTAGTTCTTTTCAAACACTCTACCTAGGCCATTAGCTTTTATGATTCTCCAAGCTAAACAGCCTGAAGCCAGGTGACTGTATTTGAAGAGCAGTCTCGAAGGAAAAAAAGTTTCATAAAACTTTTATTCTTATGTCATGATAATGTGTTTACTGTCCAAATTTTTACTAGCAAAACAGATAGAGAACTTAATTATTTTTCCCAAGGCCAAAGTGCAGTGGCTTAAGCCTGTAATCCCAGCAACTTGGGAAGAGTAGATGGGAGAATCACAGTTCAAGATCAGCCAAGGGAAAAAGTTAGAAAGACTCAAACTCAGAAAACAGACCAAGCACGATTACATGAGCCTATAATTCCAGTTATGTGGGAAGTAAATAGAATGGTTGCTGTCTAATGCCAGTCCCAAGCAAAAGTACAAGAGCTTCTAAAAATAACTAAAATAACTAAAGCTCAAAAGGCTGATAGTGTGGGTCAAGTTGTAGAACACTAAAAGGCCTTGGATTCAAACCCCAGTACTACTCACATACACACCAAAAATAAACCAAAACAATGTTCAAAAAAAAGCTACTCTAGCTCTCCTGGATAATGTAATTAGTGTGGATTTTATGGATTCCATCTGTGTGTTTTCATTAGAAAACACTGCATGTTTTATTTTAATTTGATTTTTATTGAAAAGGTGATGAACAGGGGGATGACAATTACATAAGTAAGGTAATGAGTACATTTGTTTTATAAGCATTGTTACCTCATCCCTCTGCATGTTTTAGTTCATCCTTCTGCTCGACAGTTTTTATTTTTTAATCATTGCTGTGAGTTATAAAACAATCAGAAAAGTCTTAACATCGACCTCCTATGCTAACACTCCAGGATATGTCCTCCAGACCAGATGAGAGCTTCGTGGCCCACCTGACCCTCCCCATCTGCCACCAACATTACACCCCACACACGCCACTTCCTCTTTCTGTCTTGTTATTGTAAGTGATTTGGCAGGCAAAGTTTAATAACTCTGGACAAGGAATCATTGTGATAATAGATGACTACACATTAAATTTCATTTGTTGACCATCATCCAGCAAATATTTATTTGTTCTATGTCTCCTAGGTGCTGGCCACTATTTTGGGCAAGTTACCTTTTTCATGTATAAAGATGACACTAAAAAATAAATAAAAATAAATCACCAGGCAGATGAATGCAAAAGATGAGATTCTAAGCCCCTGAACCTTGACCAGACCAGCCATGTGAAATATCTTTAACATCTGAGTGCCCATGCCAAAGAGCTCTCAGGGATGAAAAGCTTTCACTAAGAGTGGAATCTTTCATTAAGGCCTCGATCAACATCTTGAGCCAAGCTACCCTGTTGATCCTCTGTGCAGTGAGCAATTTCAGTAATGTAACTACACTTGAAAAGCCAGGGCAGGCAGCCCAAACCTGTGACAGCTGATAAGCATTAAAGTAATACCCCTCAGCATATTTATAAAAACATCCTAATAAGCAGCCTGCTGCTATATTTTCTTTTTGTAAGACTGTCATCTTAAAAGTCTGTGAATTTTAAACTCCAAGTGCCCAAATGTAATTGTCAATGGAAATCTTAAAATTAATACTTAGCTTTCAATAGCTGTCTGCAACGCTTGCAAAAGTGTCTCTAATGAGCAGAGAATTGGGGAAAGTGGCATCACTGAAGCCCAAAGGGGTTTCCCATAAAATACTAATATGGAAGAGCAATGAATGCTTGAACCTGCCTTTTCCTTATGCAGTAACTCAGTGCGGACAGTTCTGAGGTGTGGTGGTGTTGAGTGAGTTGGGGTGGGCTAGGGCATCCTATATTGGGACAAGGCTGCTTCCATTGCCATTCCGGGAACCAAGTCCCTTCCAGCTATGGCTCTATCATCCTATCGGTCAAGGAAGAAAAAAATGACTGCTAAGCCAAACCAGAATTTGTGTTAAGAGTTCTGCTGAAACACAGTTACACCCGTCTCTTCACACATTATCCATGGTGGCTGCTTTTTCTGCTACTATAGCTACATTAAGTAGCCTAAAATACTTAATATCTAGTTCTTTAATAAAAAGTTTGCCAACACGTGGGCTGCTAGGCTGTTGGAACCCTCAGCAAGACTGAGATAATATGGAGACGATTATGGCAATGTCTATCACAAACTGTCTCTAACCTTCTCCTCATTTTATTGGCCAAAATTTAGTCACATGGCTATAGCTAATTGCAAGGGAGACTGGGAAATGTAGTCATTTGTTCAAGAAGAAAAGGAAATAGGTTTAATGAACAAATAGCCACTCTCTACCACACTAAAAGAAGTTGGGGGTAAATTGTGAAGTAGAATTACAATTCAACTCCGAATTACACAAGTCCAGGTTCCTTTCACCCAAATCGACTCATAAATTCCACATAGCAAAAGATCTGTCTTGAATTCACAACACCAAGACAAGGTATAGGGGGGAAATGAGGCTGGAGGTACTACAGAAGTTTCTAATGAAGAAGCCTGCGGTTGTATTGAATATACCTAGGCATTTCCCAGGAGAATGCAGGAGTTGTGTTTATCACCAAAGTACATGGTCTGGTTCCTGCCTGCATGGTCAGACACCTCATTTTGTTAGCAGACCTGTCTGGATTCATCTCCCATGGAATAGAATATTAGTGAGCCAAGCTCAAAGAAATTTGAGTATCTTTATGCAAAGATAAAGAGCAAAGATTGGCTCAAACATTACAAGTAATGCCACTTCATTAGGTATCTCTAGGGATCTCCAGAAAAGGAGGTTTTGTTCCAACACTATATTTAAATTTTTAAGAGTTTTGATCTACCATCTTCTGTTGATGATTAATATTGTCCTTCCTTCATTTCCTGACCCTCATTGTATTATTTCTATATTGTCAATTATTTTAAGCCACTTTTTATACTACATTTACTATTCTCAGCCACTGAAATGCAGAAGACTCCTGTCTTCTGAATTCCTTATTTTGATTTGCTGATTCATTGGATAGATTTCATCACTCCTGGTAGGATCAGGACTCAGGGTTATATGTATAGATATACAAGCTGAATACAGTAAAAGTGACCCACTTAGAGGGAATATTTTTCCTGTAATGGAAAAGCAAGACATACCTTCTTGTCTTGAAGAAGGGGAAGCTATATATTCACACTCACTATAGAGAATCTGTGATTGCTTCCTTAACAACATGTTTGGTTTAGCCTCCAAAGATTAACATTCCTATATTCAAAGTTTGCAATTTCTTTTTCTCTGAATTTCAGGACTTTTAAATTTTATACTTTTGCTCTTAGAACCGAGCACATTACCCAAGCCTTAACCAATCTTTTGAGTGACTAAATTTTATCATTAGGGAATAAATGTAAATTTTGTTACCAGCTTCGTGCCCTGTTTCATTCCTTCTGGATGTTTGAAGAATTGGGCGTTTGTATAAGCAAGAATTTCTCTAGGGAATCTCAGTAGTTAAGAATTTTATTGCTTCTTCCTTTGTATTCTCACCACTCCTATTCTGGTGAGAGAACATTCTGTAGAAGTGAGTCCGAAGCTCTGAGCAGATAGGTCCTTAGATGGCTCCTTGTCTGCTATATCCCTGGGGCCTGGCACAGAGCTTGACATAGTAGATGTCCAGCAATTACCAAATCAAAGGTCGTTTTCATAAGGAACATTGCAGTTTTCTAGACTGAACATACCTGCAAAACATTTCACCAGTGTATTTCTTTATGTCTCAAGTTGATGAAACCAGCAGGAAAGCAAAAAATTTAGATCTTACAATGGCAAACTTCCTTTTCTAACTGCGATGATGGATTGTATATGGAACCTTTAAGGGAAAGTGGATGTTAGAAAATCCAGTTTGATGCTCCAGTAACTGTAGGCAGTGTCTGGACTTGTGAAAGGGATATTTATTTTAAAAAAAATCAAACCTAATATTCAAATTTATTGTTCATAAATCATCCCTCAGTAAAATTGTTAAATGAGTCATTATCATATTCTGTGTTTGTGTATATATACCCATATATGTCTATATAAACCAGGGGTCAGCAAAGCTTTCCTCTAAAGATTAGATTATAAATGTTTTAGGCTTTTCGGTCTCTAAAATATTTTTACAATGAATCAGCAGTGCCATAGGCACTGGCAACCAGGCAGTTGCCAGATTTGATAGTTTACTGACTCCTTAACTAGGAAAAAGTTAAGGAACTTTAGCTCTAAAAGCCCAAGACTCTAGCTATAGTCCTTGGATCTTTTCCTTAGTCTTCAGCACTAAGACATAATCCTGGACAGTAAAACACAATGCAAAGTGTGTCATTAATAAAGTTGCTAAAAGATAGGGCTGGAGGAATGACTCAAGTGGTAGAGCGCTTGCCTAGAAAGTGCTAAGCCCTGAATCCAAACACCAGTACCACCAAAAAATCTGTTTTGTGGGAAACAGTTGTGGTGGTGCACAGCTGTGATCCCCGTTGGGGTAGAAGGATTGTAATCAGAGGCCATTCCTGGACAAAACCCAAACTCTGTCTGAAAAATAACTAAAAGCAAAAAGGGCTAGAGATCTGGCTCAAATAGTAGGGCTCCTGCGAGAATGAGGTCCTAAGGTCAAACTCAGTACTGTCAAAGAAATAACATAAAACTGCTAAAAGATGAAAGCCAAAACCACAATGTTACAAAGGGTTTTGTGCTTTAAATGTGTACATATAATTTCAGAGCTAATTGTAATTATTGCTACTTTATTTTGGAATGAACAGTACCTTCTCTGTGCTTGGGCTGTATCTATCAGTTTCCTTGTAAGGATTTCAGTGGCCTGCACACTAGCAGTGAGATGGTTTTAGTCTAATGGTTTGTTTTATGTAAGGGATATGAGTAAGAACCAATGAAAACCAGTAACTCTGAACTAACATGTGAGAGGAGAGGCATATTAAAACCATATCTTACACTGAACAATAAGCTATTTGGGAAGCAAAGGAGTTATAGAGGGCATCCTAAACTCATAGAGTGCAATATCAGGCAGTGATGATAATCACATTCTCAAATGGACTTTTCCAGAGAAAAGAAACCATTAGACGCACAGGCAAATTCGATGGTAAGGAAGACCTTTTCCAAATTACAAGGCTGTTTTTAACTTGGTGATACCTTGCCACTCCACTCCCTTCTTCCTCGAAAACATACAGAGAAACAGATAGTTGATGTACGTATTCATGGATGACAAACTTAGGGGCAACATCCAGATTTTGAGGGGAAAATGTGCTTGTAAAATAGTAGCAGAACCAAAGTTCACTTTTTAAATTGTAAGACACAGATAAGTACAAAGGTGAATTTAAAAGGGGAGAAGACAAGCAGAGTTACTGAGTGTCTCACATTTTTATAGTATTTCAGGGATTGTAAGTGTCCTATAATACTATGGAATTTAATAATAATGGCTTTATAAGATTTTGTTGGAATAGCCAACAATTCTGGGCCCAGTGCTGGTACTTTTCATGATATTTTGAATTTTTAAAGTGAATGTTGAAGGGCTATTTAGAACCTGTCAGCTATTTATCAAGAACCAAACTGCTAATTTAGAAAAAAAAAAGATCTATTAAAATCATAACATGATTTCTTCTTTGACAGCTGCCACATGATAATATTCTTTACAGATAAATTACTCATCCATTAATTTCATTTTTCTGTTTCCTGCTACCATCAGGTACATAAAAGGAAGGAAATATGAATTCCAATACGGTTAGAGGAAGCTCATCCTTCATTTTGTCAAGGATTTCCCCTCTCACTCAGCTGTGATCATTTTTCTTGATGATTTCTGATGATTTCTAATTTCTATGAATTGAGAAAGAATAGCTTCCAAGTTCAATAATCCATTAAGGTTGTACCATTACATGTTGAAAGAGAGTTGGGTTTTTCCTCCATGAAGAAGAAACAAGGATTGCCCTTAGGAACATAGGTATATAAAATGGAAGAAGCAAAAATAATTACTGGCCAGGCATGGTGGCTCATGCCTATAACCCTAACTTCTCAGGAGTCTGAGATCTGAGGATCACAGTTCAAGGATAGCCCCAGGCAAGAAAATCCAGGAGACTCTTATTTCCAATTAACTACCAAAAAACTGGAAATGAAGCTATGGCTAAAGTGGTAGAGTGCTAACCTTGAGAAAAAAAAGCTCAGGGACAGTTTCTAGGCCCTGAGTTCAAGCCCCAGGGCCATACACACACACACTCTCTCTCTCTTTCTCTCACTTACTTCATAGTACATTTAACCAAGCCAGGAGAAGAGTGGGGCAATTTAAGTTGGATCTCTGATGGACTGATTGTTTTAAAAATGGAATGAGATAATATGAACATATTTTGGAAGAGATTGACTGTAGCTTTGATTTCTAAGTAAGGTTTTCCTATGTAATTTAGTAATATTATTTGTTGTTCTGCCCTGAATGCCATTCTTTGCTTAAAACACTTCTTGGCCTACAATGTATGGAATAGGAGAATTTTATGGAATAAATAACTGTAGGAACCTAACCTAGAACAACACATAGCTGATACTCGTACTATAGAGACTAAAATCACTGCTGATGAAAGAGATTATATATAAAATAGCATAACAAGGATTCCTATACCTTATTGGTTGGACTTCCATAACTGACAATGGGTTTTATTTCTCTCTTCTTCATGTCTCAAATGTCATTACCTTCCTCCAGGTTTTCTTCCACTGCTATCATCGTACTCCAAACCAGCACTGCTCACTTAGGCCATTGCGGTAGTCTCTTGGTCTTCTATTTCTTCCTTTCTACAGTTGATCTTTCATCAGCAGCCAAGTGATTTTTAAAATCCTTTTCTGAATACCCTGGGATACCTCTTTCTCGTTGCATTTTGAATGAAATGTGCTCACCCCACTGACTTCCCAACACTGTGGTTCTCTCTGGCACCAACAACCACTATATCCTCTACTTAGAAAAGGTGGGAATAATAATTTCCTCGTAAGCTAATAAGTTAAATAATGTGGCCAGCACCTGTGACTCACACCTGCAATCCTAACTACTCAGGAGGCTGTGTTATGAGAATTTTGATTCAAAGACAACCCAGGCACAAAAGTCCCTGAGACCCTTATCACCAGTTAATCACAAAAAGCTGGAAATGGAGGTGTGGCTCCAGTGGTAGAGTGCCAGCCTTGAGCAAAATTGCTAAGGGACAGCACCCAGGCTCTAAGTGTAAGATCTAGTACTAGCATGAACAAAAAGAAGTTGTATGATGAAAATTCCATCCAACTATGAAGGAGAGTCACTATTAAGCCTTAGACATCAGTGATATTAGCTGTCCTTGGGCTCTTGAACTAGCCAGGCTCTGGTTGTCTCAGGCCTTTTGCTCTTTTTTCTAAATACAATTTTTTTATTTTGAGGACTTAATTTCTTTGGGGGGGGAGGGGAAGCGTCTCCCTGCAATGCCCAGTCTGGCCTTGAACTCAAGGCTTTCCCAACTCAGCCTTTTGAGGGCTGAGATCACAGGATTCGGCTACCAAACCCAGTTCTGTTTTTTTAATTAAGATTAAATTGAG
This sequence comes from Dipodomys ordii, assembly GCF_000151885.1. Taxonomy (NCBI): domain Eukaryota; kingdom Metazoa; phylum Chordata; class Mammalia; order Rodentia; family Heteromyidae; genus Dipodomys; species Dipodomys ordii. The sequence goes on along the minus strand of NW_012267373.1, from coordinate 866,440 downwards.
CCACGTACCTGCTTTCCCAAACTAATGCAGGTTGAAACAGAAGGATGGCCAATTTCAAGGCAGCCCAGTACCACATAGATAGACCCTGTCTCAAAAATTGAAAAGAATTCAATGAATAATATTTAAAATGTCAAAAGTGTGGCTAAGCCAGGCACTGTTGGCTCATGCCTGTCATCCTAGCTATTCAAAGGCTGACATCTGAGGATTGAAGCTAGCCCAGGGCCTTTATTCTTGATGTATCTCAGCCGGGATGCTCTTTTGCCACAGTCTCCCATGGCCGACCATGTCTCAGAGAAGACTTCCCTTGTCTAGATAAGCAGCTTTTACTCAATTTTTTTTCACATTAGCCTGTCACGTGTTACCTTGACAGAATTCCCAAAGACTATATCATTGATTAGTTACTTAGACTTTATTGTTAATCTGTTTCTTACAACATACTGTAAACTAGAGTTCTGTTCACTTTATCACCACATCCCCAGCACATGGCACATTGTAGAAACTCAATAGTATTTACTAAATGAATGGGTGGACAAACGCTACTCCATCTTTTGAGGACAGCATGCTTCCCTTTGGAGCTACACCTTTTGCCAGTGGATCACCAGACTGCCTAGAAGAGCAGCATTTCCATTTCTGTCTCCTGACTCCACCATAATGACACAGGTGGTTCATTTTATCACTTGTACAAACTAAGTATCCTTCACTGGTTTTAACATTTGATATCCAAAATGACCGCAGCTCAGTGTGCAGCTTTTTGTTTTGCTGAGGGAAATAGAGGCGTTGTCCTGAAAGACTCCAAAGGGAGTGAAGGCCACTGCTCCGTGTGCCCCCTACACACATGCAATCCCTTCTTATTGTCACTATGCAGTGACAGTAAGAATAATGTACCACAAGGGAACATAAATGAGACACTGAGTATCCTTGGTTGTAACAGCCTATAATGAGACACTCCCACAAAGTAAGCCCTTCTGATCTACTTTTGGCTTGCTTATTATCATCTTTTTTTCTTACTGTACTATATGAAATAGAAATACGCATGAATGAGGGATTTTAACCAATTCATTAAACCAAGTGAAAATATCTGCTTGTCAAATAAGAGACAATGGCAAAAATCCATTTTTAGCTATCTATTGCTCCATTCATGTGTGAAATCACCCACACGGGAAGATATTTGCATATAAAAGAACCTTTATTGGCCTTAGATGGGATTGGCTCGGCAGATTATAATGCCAAAACGAACTGGTTTTGCAAACCAAACAGAAGGCTCCTAAACAACACTGGGGTTATGCTCAGGGTAGAGGCTTGTCCTGGGAGACAGTATGGATAGAGCGTGTGTCATGCCCACATGCACTATTTTTCATGGAATTACTTAGAAGAAAGGAAGAGATAGAAAGAAAAAAAGAGGGAAAGGAAAGGAAGGAAGAAAGGGAGGGAGGGAGGGAGGGAGGGAGGGAGGGAGGGAGGGAGGGAAGGCAAAAAAAGAAAGGAGAAATAAGGAGTAGGACAATAATTGGGGAGTTGGAAGGTATTTGAAAAGCTTGACTTCCCCTCTGCAAGTAATTTATTTCCAATGTCCATACCCCACAAGTCAAACTTCTTTATATTTTTAATGCACTTAATATAAATGCTCTTGTTAGTTTATAGTGTGGAGCTAAAGTTAGGCAGTCCAGCATGACACTGTTTGTGTTGGTGTTTCTGTGGAGCCAGCTCTGTCTAGCTTCCTTGGCTGAACAGCAATTGGCACTGACCCAGAGGCAGTAGGATCGGACCCAGGCAGAATCTTTTGTCCCAAGATCCTAACTAGGCCACAGTTTGCACTATGCTTAGCGCTAATGCACAGCCTCTCATGGCTCTGCACTCAGCAATTGCACTTCAGGACTCAAGACGTGATCCACAGCTCTCTGAGGAGCACAGAGCTGCTGAGAGATGGATTGTCATTGTTGAATCATCATCTCCATCCTACCCCAGGACACACACAGACTGGCTACATCCCTTCCAAGGCTTGTCGAAGGATCATGTGAGAACTCAATAGACCACGAGCTCCCCTTTGAGTTATTCCTCCCTAGAGCAGTGTGCACACCTAAGTAATGCGCTACTCTTTTCATTGGCATTTTATTTTGTCACAGATGGGCCTTTACTTGAGTACACAAGATCTTCACACTAGTAATCTGCCTCCATTTTAAGGAGAATTGGGCTTATTTATGTTTTCTTTTTAAAAAAATCTGTAAGCCACTACTAGATGTTCCGGTAAACTCATATTTTTTTTGTTATTGTTGTTGTTTAATATATGTTCATTTTATATCACATAGTAGGCCAAACAAGTGATTCTTTGCTTTATATTGCAAAGAATATTCAGGACATTTTGAATTAAAAAGGCTACTTTTATGCCAGCCATAATTGATTATTATAATTACAAGGTCAATTTCTTTTTATGGAAATTCTCTCCAGCATCTCTTGAACCTATAGTTTCCAGTCTGTGTTGCATAACCTTGAAAATGACCTGTCACAACCATGGGTAAGTCTCCTTACCCATGCATTGATTTCTGAAGCACTCAGTGAGTGTGTAGATTCCCAGACTTCACCCTCACAGATGTTTTCTGCCAGGGTTAAAAATGAGAAGATTCGATTATATTGGGTTCTTCTTAGAAACTGAGTAATAACTAGACAGGAAATTTTTATCATGGCCACATTTCCATTAAGTACATAAGATACTTCAGCATCAAAAGCCATGTCTAAGAGCTCATAGAAATATACTTGATTATATTTCTGTGCAGCCTCCTTATGCAGTTCCAGGAAGCATTTCAACTTGTTACCATCCTCGTGTTTCCAAATGGAAACAGCAGGCTCAGATCAAATGGAGCCACCAAAGGAAAATGTGTCTTTTGAACTTCGACAATAGCATCATCCTTGAACTATGATGTGGGATAGTTGGTATTTCCTTACTGCGCTCATCAGGAGAGAACCTGGTTGTAGGGGAGAAGAGGAGGCTGTAAAGTATTACCCTTCCCTGATCTGCGGTACATGAAAAGCCAACAAAGGTAATGTTCAGTGAGGCTTCTTTCAGAAAAAAGTGTGAGCTAGGGTTGTAGCTCAGTGGTAAAGAGCTTGCTTAGCACGCAAAAGGCCCTAGGTATTTCCAGTCACACACACACACACACACACACACACACACACACACACACACACACACACACACACACACACACA
>NW_012267373.1:778957-860366 GCF_000151885.1 Dipodomys ordii | reverse complement strand
GCTCTTCAGCTCAAGGCTAGCGCTCTACCACTTGAGCCACAGTGCCACTTCCAGCTTTTTTCTTTTTGCTTATGTGGTGCTGAGGAATCGAACCCAGGGTCTTGAGCATGCAAAGCAAGAGCTCTACCACTGAGCCACCTTCCCAGCCCACAGTATTGATCCTTTTAAGTGTACAAAAGTAATAATAACAATGAAACTGATATCAGTGTTTACTACAAATGGAATATAAGTACCTTACAGTGTAATCTCTTTATATTGCTTATAATCACATGAACTAGAAGTAGAAAGCAGTAGAGCTAGGATTTGAGTGCAGTTCAGTGGTTAGAAGGTAGTGGCAATGGCAAAGGCCCCATTCTTTTTAAAAATTATATTGTTACTATTAAGTATTTGTATAAAAGGGTTAAAACTTTATAAGGCAGCTTGAGTACAATGGTTTTTTGACAATGTAACCCCTTTTATCATTTTCTCCCATTTCATCCCTCCTGTCCCTACTCACAAGTTACATAGTTCACTTGTTACATAGTGTACCTCAAATACAATGACTACATTCGTTCACCCTTCCTCCCTCCATTCCTGTGCTACCCCTTTGCCCACCCCCCAAAAAGTCACATTTCCTGGTATTGTTTTTGATAAACAGCGCATTAATTCTTCAGAGGAATGATGTCTTTGGATACCTTCCTTTGGTCAATTTGTTTGGGTATAAATGCATTGGGCCCTATATATGTTATCATGCCTAGTTGTAGTTAAGATCTAGCTTACACATATGATAGAAAACATGTGCCTGGTTTCACTCAACATGATTTGTTCTAGGTCCATCTATTTCCCTGAAACTGATGTAATATTGTTCTAATAGATGAGTAAAATTCCATTGTGTATATGTGAAACATTTTCTTGATCCACTCATCTGTGGTAGGGCAACTGGGCTGTTTCTATAAGTTGGCTATTGTGCACAGCCAACAATAGCAATGAACATGGATGTGTGAGTATCCTTACCGTGTCTTGACTTGTAATACTCTAGATAGATGCTCAGTAGTAGTGTGGCTGGCCCCAACTTCATCTCCCTCCCTCCATCTGCAGCAAGATAGGTACTCTCACACCTAAAACCATGTGAGGCTTTTCTTCTGAGACTGAAGACACCTGACTGGAGTCACAAGAGAGAATGTCATGGTAATATTGGAGCAAAATCATCGCATGCACTAAAATGTCAGCTAAAAGATGACACTCTGGAGTATAGAATTTCAAGAAGCAAATATGAGGTTAAATATCTTTCATGAAGTTGTAATTTATAATCCTGTCTTCCTTCCCTCCCATTTTATTTTCTGAACTCAGGTATCAAAGAACAAGGCACAATAATTTTCATTGGAAAAGGTGAATCAATTATTTCAAGCTAATTAAGTGAACATGTTACGAGCTGTGTAGAACATAAAGCCATCTGAGGAAGTATTATCATATGGTTTGAATGTGAAAAGTACAGGAATAGGGTGATGGGGGGAGTATTCTAGAAAGAAAATCTGAAAATCACCTTTAGTCTTAGCCACCTTGATGCTTCAGAAAGAAAAAGGAAAAACACAATGACGGAGACTTTCAGCCACAGGGATACCTTTGCTCTGTGTCATTTCTTGAGACTGCCTTTCCTGTTATCCAGCCACAAATTACAGGCATCTTCTTCCAATTTTTATTATAGCATCACAACTTACTTTATAGTATCTCTGGGGTTACCTGTTCTCCTTTTTTTCCAGCTTTTCTTGATTTTTTTTGTCTTCTTATCAGTTGTTATTCCATAGGATAAACATAAAAAATAGGAAAATAAAATTGATCTCTTATTTCCTACAGATGTTAGGATGTAACCAAGCCTGGTAAGTTGCTATTGGCTGAAAGGAGATTTGGGACACCAATTAGTACATCGTATTGTTTCTATTTGTACTTCTGTTTTTCCATTAAGACTATTAAATGTTGGATGGTAGGGACCAGCTGCATTTTTTTCATTTTTCTTTCCCAAGTACATAGGTCAGTGTTTGATGCAGAAAAGACCTGTGCAAAACTGTTGAAGGTAGTGAATGAATGAATGAATGAGTGAAACAAGAGAAATAGCAGCATTCATCTCTTTCTCTTACCCTCTCCTGATAACTACTCAGGTAGCTACTTCCAGTGTAGCCACTCAAGAAGCCCAGAATGTTGTAACTTTTCAAAGATGTATGGAAATTCTTGGAACTGGTATAAACCAGTACCCAGCCATTCCCAACACATACACACACACACACACACACACACACACACACAAACACACACACAGTGAGCTGTCAGGCAAGTAGTTTAGGAAGCAGAATTCTATAAGGAAAGCCATGTTTGGTTCGCATTTTAATGAGTGAGGAAGGAATGAAATGTTGAATTATTTATTTCTGTCCCAGGATATTCTAATCTTGGAAAGATGGCTACCGGGGTTAACACCAGTTTCCCCTTAGAAAAATGAATAGTGTCTGCACTGGGGTTAAGGTAAAATGACCATGTCCTGCTGTAGTTGTCAGCAAGAGGTTCATTGTTTATGGCTTCATTACTACCTTAAATCGAATATCTATATTTCCCCTTCGGTTTAATGAGGCCACATGGTTGGGGGATTTTTTCTTTAACTCAGCTTATTTTAATTTGTGTTTAACTAGCCCTCCTAACCTATTAGGTACTCAGATGGGCAAGTTAGAGACAATTAGCTAAGTGTTTCTCTTGTTACGCATACCTCAAGATAAGAATAATCAATAAGACTGAGGCAGTTACGGAAGAGAAATTCAGTGTCCGTCAAGCATATTAGCCACCTGATCAAGCTGTGTTGCAGAAGCAAGTGGCTCTTCCTGCCTGCCTTGGCCTCATTACTGCTCAGTCACTTTGCTGTTGTGTTTTCTTAGTTTTCAGGACTTTATCTCCTGTCTTTCTTCACCATCCTTATCGGGCTGGTGCTCTACTCCTCCACCTCCACGTACATAGCCCAGGACCCCAGAGTGTACAAGCAGTTCCGCAATCCTTCAGGACCTGTTGTGGACTTACCAACCACAGCTCAGGTGGAGCCTTCAGTCACCTACACCAGCCTGGGCCAGGAGACCGAAGAGGAACCCCATGTACGTGTGGCCTAGGATGAATCCTGCCCTGCCCACTGAGGATAACTCAGGGGCCCTATGTTTGCCCATCATCTCTGTATTGTACATAGAGAAAGGTATTTACTAGGTGCAGTTTACATAGGTGGACTGCAAGGTAGCAGATGCTCTGAAAGTTCGTAAAAGGAACAAAGTAAAGCTCACTGGAGACACAGGCTGCGATCCACCTGAGCAGGAGGGATGCCTAGCTGGTGAGCACGAACCCCTACTCCGTATCAGTTACTGTGAACATTTTTGAATCAAAAGCAAGTATTCCTGTTATTATGATTTATATTATTATTGTTACTGTTCTTAAACTTTCAGGAGGAGGTTTTGTACTCCTGGTAGGAACTATTGCCAGATCCACACATAGTCAGCATCAATCCCACTTTTTTTTATGGCAAATCACTTTTTAAGAATCACAGGGGTTTTTGGTTTGTTTTTGTTTTTGTTTTTTGGGGGGTGCAGACTATGTGAGTGATGCATGCCACAGGAGCTCCACCCCTGAGACGTGTCCTCGTCCTAGGGACCCGGTGTGTAATGGTTTCCTCTGTTAGATGTGTGACTGCCTGCTCAATAAGTATCTTGTGCTGTGACCCGTGGGGGAGGGGCAACTGACCATATAATTCTCTATTCTAGGAATAGATGTAAGACAAACATTTTAGTCTTTTTTATATTTCAATCTCTAATTACTCTAGGCCATTACCTTTCTGTTGTGCCACGTGACTGCTAATCAAGTCCCTGTAATTACAGGATAAGGACTGTTCTACTTCTGTGGCTTATGGGAAACCTCAGAAATAACATCATTTGCATTTATGGTTATGTATCTTTTTAAAATTTTATGGCCTTCCCTCTAGCGCCTCTTCAAAGCACCCCCCTCCCTTGATTTTCTTACTGGTAATATATAAATTAATCTAGGCACTGGAAAAATCCTTCTTCTCTGTCATGTTAATTATATGACATCTTTAAAAATACAAAACCAAACCCATCAGCATAGAACTTGTCTTTACTGTGAACTATCATTGTTTATGCCGCCTCCTCAAGTCAAGGTGCCAGTGTAGTCTCTCATAAAAGTTCAACTGCCCTGGTCACTTTGTAGTGGTTTTAAAAAAAAAGCCACCATTGGAAATCTGGTATTTGAGTCATTTTTAATAGCCACTCAATTGTAGAATATATTAGCATAACATTCATCATCTGATCCATTGCCCTTCCCTCTCCCACCCCCAAAAAACCCACCAAAACACAGAAAATTAAGACCTCTGTAATATAGAGTAGATTCTACGTGCCAGTCTATGAAGTGCTTCTTCAGCTTGGCTGACTTCAATAACGTTTATGAAGTTTGGGGCAGTTTTGTTTTGTATGCCTTAAACAGGTAAGTGAAGCAAAACACAAGCAGGGTATAAAATAGAGGACAAATCACAGAGCAGGACTTGTACAAGGCCTAAAGATGGTAGGCTAAGGAATCCCATGCTGTCTGCCAGCACAAGTGGATGTTTTTGTAGGCCTTCTAACATGGAATGAGTGGTCCTGCCCTAGAAAAAGAAAAACTATCTTCTCTGATATGCAGATTTCACAGTCAATTCAGCTTCCTTTAAAACATGTTTTGTTTTATATGTGGAGGAACAGTCAATGCCAAAACGATATCACATCAAAATAAACTTGCCAGACATCTGCTCTCTGCTACCTTTTAAACCAATCAAATACCTTTCTCTGAATATTTTGTCCATTCAGACCCGAAGACCTTTAAAGACTGTGGTTTTATTTTTGTGTTTACATTCCTTTGGTTTGCATAATTTGCTTGATTTATTACACTTCTAGTATTTATTTTAAGGCAAATGGGTTTTTTGTCTTTTTGACTCATTTTTATGACACTAATTTGCAGACACTTATGAGAAACAAGTGGCTGAAACTATTTCTAAGTCTACTCAGTGGGCTGGGATTTTTTTTAAATTAAACTTTCCAAAAAGTTTGCAATCAACTGATGGCAATCTATCTTATAGGAATCAACTGAAGGCAATCTATCTTATAGAAATCAACTGATGGAATCTATCTTATAGGACATTTTAATTGACTCCATTGTATGGAAAGGAAGTGTGAATGTCAAGAGGTACTCACTGTGAAAAGCTTCATCTTCCAGTATCTGTGCAATCAGACTGTCATGTCACTGAGTTATCTGGCTGTGTTGCTTCATCTCCATGTAAAAAGACTGGAAATCTTGATTGTTCGAGGTCAGGCATTCCAGATTCACCCTTCAGTGGGGGAAGAAAGTAGTAAAGTTTCTTCTTCTGAGGAAAAACATTGGTCCTTTGGGATTGGGTAGAAAATGGAAACAGGGCAATGTTAACTCTCGTCTTTTAGTTGCTGAGATTTCATAACCTCAGTAGACACCAGCAAGATTTTCAACTTTTCAAGCCACCACTCTCTTCAACCAGTGAGACCCTAGCAATTAGGATTCCATTTGATGAAGAGCAAATCACAGCTCTTCCTAAACCCTGCTAGAGATAAATGGTGGTTCTCCCTTCCTCCATGGAAAGTTGCACTGGGGACAGGGCTTGCCTTGGTCATACCTTCCCACAGCTTCTAACCTTGAAACACACATCCAGGTAGACCAAGCAATGGAAAAATTGGCACCACTGTGTCCCATGAAAATGTTTAAATGTTTAGTTTAGATATTGCTAACTTGTGCTATTAACCTTTGGAAAAGCGTGTAGTATTGTTTGGGGGGGATTATTTTTTATTTGTAACCACTTAGTAGTCCCCAGCTAGCTACCAGTACAGATTTTACCCCATGGGTAGGATTCTATTGTTAAGCCACATAACAAAGCACACTAATCCTGCTACCACAAATGGAAAATATGAACCAAAAAGGAAATTGACACCAGTAAGTTGAGCAAACTGTCCATTTTTTTTTGATATTTGCATGCTCCCCTATGGACTGGCTGTGGCAATGTAATGCCTGTACAATGTTTTCAAATAAAAAATAAATGCTTTATGAAAGCACTGAGTTCTTGGTTTTCTTGTGTGTTTGTCTGCACTATGACAACCATGGAAGCAGTTCCCTTAGGATGCTAGAAATAGCAACAAAAGCAAATAGCTGGGTATGTGTCAAAACAAAAACCAGAGAGAAAATATTTCCAAATTAGGAAGGGCACAGCCAATCTCAGAATTATAGTTTTGAAAAGCCAAATTAAACACATTTGTAATTAGCAAGATTAATTATTGATTAGGGTACTGAAGAAAGCTCTGGAGCTACAACCACGTCCACTCATGTAGATCATATAAATTTACCCCTGAGAAACAACTTCTCATAATGAAGAAAGCTTTTTTGTTTCCTGCCCTTGATATGCTAGAAGACCTAAGGATGAAGCTTCTTCCAGAGCCAGACATTTATTTAGCAGATGATGTCCATATTTCTGTTCAGAACCTATAGAGAATCTTTAAAAAAATATCCCCACTACAACTGATATCACCCTATACACTCACGTCATTTATGTGTGTTTGTGTTCACAAGATGACCTCTAAAATTAAATGAGCCAGGATGACTGTGTCTGATTTATGCTTTTAAAATACTTTTTAAAAGATAACAACCATTATTTCAGGAAAAAGGATCAGTCTTACATCCTTATAAAATATTACACAAAATACCCAAGTTGAAACTCATCATGACCTGTTTTGGTAGTTAAAACAACATGTACTTAACATAAATAATTTGCTTGAAAAGTATGAGTCACAGTGTCAGAAGTTTTCCTTGTGAAAATTCTAATTTGATTTGGTAAGCTCTTTGATCAAGGATGAAAGCAATTTGAACTTCAGCCCAGCCTGTGTCCAAATACCCATTATTTCCAAATGATCGGGGGTCCAATTAACATGAACAATAAATGTATATGTCATGTCCCATCTATTTCCTTCAGTGAATTCTAATTTTCTTAAGAGAAAGAACAAGGTTTCCAAAATACTTAAAAACACTTGCAATAAAAAAAAAAGATAGGAGAAAGTGGCGCTGTGGCTCAAGCAGTAGAGCACTCGCCTGCCTTGAGCTGAAGAGCTCAGGGACAGCGCCCAAGCCCAGAGTTCAAGCCCCACTGCCGACCAAAACGCGCACACACACACACACACACACACACACACACACAGATAGGAGCACCTGAATTTCATGAAAATCAAAATTAAGGAAAACATCTAAAACTCCAGGGCAATAGCTTATTGTATTGTATAGATGTCCCACAAGAAAACCAAAAGTACTGTGAGAAATAATAAAAGCTGAAATCAGATTCGGATCATGTAGTTTCAATGCCCAGCAAAACACAAGGGCCCTTGACTGTCTTCTTTTAATAGAATCTGTCACCTAAACTACAACTATAAATTACTTGGTAAGAAATTCTGTTATAAAATATTCCCTTGTTTTACTATTCTTGAGGACTTTTATTCTATAGACATCCTGTTCTTGGAAAGGAAGAAATGGCCATTTTCATTTAAAGGTCCTCTTCTATGGCATATTCTAAAATCAGTATGAGCCTTCAGGTTCAGGACTGTGGTATGAAACAGCAAAGTTTTTTTCTTACTTGTAAATAGTATGTTTGCATTTGTAATATACCCTCTTAATTATATGCACGCTTTCCTTTCTTTTTTTCCTTCCATCTTTCTTGTTTCAATAAGAATCAACAGAGAGCACACTGTGGGCCACCTATGCAGGGTCTCTGCCCCTTATTATCTATGCTGTCAAAACTCTTTAATTAAAAAAATTATAATACAGCTGGAAAGCCCTGCCTCCTCCAGACGGCCTTTCCTCAGTGCCTGAAACAAGCCATTGTGCATCATTTTTCGGTCAGCAAGACAAGTCACCTCCAAGCAGTAATGTGGCCTGATTCACAAGGAATAATATCAGAAGGAAGAGGTCTCTGGGAACAGGCTGTAAAATTAGGGCCTTCTGTTTGGATGGACAAAGGGCTGGTGTGGATAAGATAAAAATCTGGGGAAAAAATCATGAAAATGAGCTTGTTCATCAAACCTCAGCCTTGGAGCTGGGATCAATCCCACAATACTAGAAGGGTCATATCAGAATAGAAGAAGGTAAATGTTACTCTACACAACAGAGAGTAATCTTCCTGAAACTAATTGTCCCAAACAGATGGCACAAGCTTTTAAAAAATGTGTTAGATCATGCAATAGTTTAGAGAGCTACTGTAGGGTATTAAGTAGGCTGAGCATGCAACCCATTATCCAGTGCGTTAACACTTTCAAATTGAAAGCAGGAGCAACCGGTTTGAGTCCCACTGCTCACTCTCCTCAGTGGCCTTTATTATGTCTTTGTTACATAAACCCTTTACAACTGTAAAAAAAAAATTAAAAAGTGAAAGCAAGCACACTCAACACATCTCAACTCAGATCATCCCATGTGGGCCCTGACATTTAATTAGCCGGACTCTAAGAGATGAACGACTGAATGGCAGCTGGCCTCACAAGGATAACTATGTCTTTCTGCCACTAGGTGTCACTGTCTTGAGGTAAAACAGTAGGGCAAAGCTATTCACCTGCCCTCTATTACTAGGCCATTCTCATTTCTGGAGGGTATATCTAGCCTTAGCTTCCATCTTACTGTTCACACCTCTCCAAGTTATCTGTGGATTGGGGTTGTGGGGAAGAGAAAATTGTTCCAGTGGCAATCTCAAACATCATCACTACTGGTTCATTACTAAATATGCAAAAAAAGTAAAAACATTCATAAAAAAGCATGTGAGCCAAACACAGGCAGTTTTGCTAGAATTATTCACAAGAAAATCACAATACACTCATACATTTTAAGAACTGCTGGGAGAAGAATAAATGCATGCATGAATAAATGCATATTCCTTCCTCAAGGGAAAAAAGATCCCTAGGACTGAAGAGCAGATACCAGATGGCAGTGGATCAAAACCATTTGTCACTTGATATTTTCCTGGTAATGTCCACAAATACTAGTTCCAGGATTTGGGGCTAACATTAAATCATAAGGTGATAATAGCTATTCTTTTTACCTTTCTTGGCAAGAATTTTTTACACAGTATTTGAAGTCTCTTGATAGAGGCTAAGTAATGGTAATAATTTTAGTTTCACTGATGGTTGACCATTTTCCAAATGCACAGCAATTTTAAAAAAATCTACGTGATCTTTAAAGGTGAATACTGTTCTAAATGAAATGACTAGAGAGAGGAAATGGGCTAATCACTGGAATAATCAAAACAGTCTCATTATGGGACTCTCTGTGAGCTTTTGTTTGAATTCTCTAATATGGGTTTTGGCATTAACTAGGATTTTACAAGTTAAATAGGTCACACATGCATACAGATGGCTGAGTGACTAACATAACTGCTTTATGTTCTTAAGTTTTCGCCTATCAAGCTGTGTTTAATTAAGAGGAAAATTGTCAAGGCCAGAAGACAACTTAGTGTGAGGAATGCAAAGACTGAGGACATTCCTTTGCACTCAAGTTTTAATCATGACTCCAAGACAAAAGTAAAGTTCATTTTCACTTTAGGTACAAGCTTGGATGCCCAGTTTTAAAACCATAAGAAACACTAGAGCTTATTTTGTTGAAAATACAGTTGCTTCTTGGCTTCTGAGTCATGTGAAGGCCTGAGATGGTTTAATTTAAAAGAGAGATTTTTTTTCAGCCTAGAAATGAAATAGCCTTAGTCACCAATGGCAAATTCTATGGATAATGCAGCAGTGCACAATTTCTCCATTAGAGAGACCATCCTGTGATTGCTAGAAACCAGTGTTCGTGAGCTACAAGCAATCCTTCCATTAAGAGGTCAGAGCCACTTCTTAGGAAGCTGGATAATGGGTCCTCTGGAAGATCCCTATTACCAGTCAAGTCCTGCACACACTCTCAAAGAAAAGGCACATCGTGTATGCCAATGTTAGCTGTCTTGTCCTCTTGACTAAACCCTTCTGGGAAAGTGTACAGATGGGAGCTTTTCTCTCTGTGACTTTCTCTGCCCAAAGGTGCAGGAAGGGCCTTTGGAACTATCTTTACCCATGAGACTCCCAAGGCAGATATGCTCCAAGAGAGCAAGAGTAAAAATGAAACTGTCCAAGGCAGGATTGGGAGCCTATTCTTTTCACACTTCCAGGTGTGAACCAGCGATCACCTCATTCACCAATGATCTCTGTTATTTATGATCTATTCATCCTGAGGCTGCCCAGCTTGGAAAGCAAGTTGACTGCTATGATAAAGACTAACCTTGCCTTCAAGGTGAAGACCTTATTTTCTTCCTAAGTATTGGAGCAACCCAGACCAATCAGTCCTGCAGTTTCTATGATGGAAGGCTGGAAAAAAATGAGAAACTTTGAGCCAGAGGTCAAGATCATTGGTGCTTCAAAATTTCAAAACCCCGAAGCTGCTTCTGGCTTGTCTGGGGGATCACATGATGCTCTTCAAGTTGGCATCTCAGTCTCTTGAGACCCATCAACTCCTACTTCTGCAGTAGAGCATTGTTGGTTTGTTTTTCTTTGAATTTTCTTATACTACTGAGGCTAGGACTCAGGGCTTCACACTTGCACTCTACCACTTGAGCTATATTCTTACTCATTTTGCTTTTAGTTTTTGCTTGCTTGTTTGTTTTTTCAGATAGGCTGGTCTCAGAATGGGATCGTCCTACTGTCACCCCCTGAGTAGCTGGGATTAAAAGTATACTTCACCATTCCTGGCTTGCTTTTGAGACAGGATTTCACTAACATTTTCCTCAGCTGTTCTCAAATTATAGTGTTATTATCTCTACCATGGGAGCAGCTGGGGTTACAGTTATGCACCATCGTGCTCAGCCTGATACTTTGTTTTACTGTAAAATTGCAATAGCATCTACTTAGCGGATCTTTGTGTTATTTCTGTCCCCCCTGCCATGTCTGGCGCAGCCTTCACAGCAGTACTTCACATTTGTTTTCACCATTACCTTCTTAGTGTGGCCTTTCTACATCGCTAGTTCATTGCTGATGACCGAGTCTTTGAGCATTTCCAGAACCTTAGAACTTAAATGTAACTGTTTGATATTTTGTCTTTAAAGCCATTTGAGAAGAGACAACACTACTATGCATGATGAGCATATTTGATTGTGTTTAGTCTGCATGAACATTTCTTTCAAAAATGAAATTAAATTAGTGGTTGTAATGTATCATGTATTTATAAATGAGAAATTCTTGCTCCTAAATAACAATGATTTTTAAATCAAACATAACCTTAACATTTCTGAAACTACTGGGTTTTTTCTTCTTATCTACCAACAGAATAAAATTCCTATATTAGTGAAATATTGTGAAATACCTCACAGCTGTTGGAGTTGGCTTCGGCTATTGGTTTTGAACATGGAGAAGAATAATGAAAGGGGTGACATCAATCAAGATACGATGTACACGATTTCTTGAATGGTAACTCCTTTGTACAACTACTTAAAGATAATTAAAACATAACTTTTCATAACAAAATTAGTTTGATTTTCGTTGATATGATTGTTAGGTACTTTAATTTCTCTTTCTCTTGCATTTTGCTCCCAATGATTTAAAAAAATTACATTATTCTTTAATTCATTCAAAGAACATTCTTGAAGATTAGTTATGGTTAGGTAGAATAATATAGTGATAGCAGAAAATAGCCTCTAATTCAGACTTCTTTGCAATTGGTTGGTGCAAGTTGATTACAGTGAACTGAAAGCTGTTCTTTTTTCTTGCATGATTCATCCTTAGAAGAGCAAAATAGGGGCTGGGAAGGTGGCTCAGTGGTAGTGCTTGCCTTACATTCATGAGGCCCTGGGTTCAATTCCTCAGCACCACATAAGCAAAAAGAAAAAAAGCCGGAAGTGGCGCTGTGGCACAAGTGGTAGAGCGCTAGCCTTGAGCTGAAGAGCTGAGGGAGTGCCCAATCCCAGAGTTTAGGCCCTACAACTGGAAAAAAAAAGGAAAATGACAAGTAAAATATCAAATATAAAGAATTGAAAAGTGAATAAAGTTTTGGACCACTCCCGACACCCCCCCCCCCCGCCAAAATCAGATAAATGGTATTTAAAATCTGATATTTTGGGGAGGGTTTGTTTTCTTTTATTTTTTTTATTAGCTTTAAGTAGTTGTTCAAAGGAGTTGCCATCTAATGAAGCAGTTTACGAAGATATCTTGATCAATGTCTCCCCTTTCAACATTCTCTCCCATGCCTCCCTTAGCCACCCTTTCCCTCACTCTTCTTAATTTTGTAGAATATATATTGCATTCTTGACTGCATTTTCCCCCTCTTCTTTTTGTCTAACCTTTTCCCCTTGGCCCCACCCCATTGGCCCTTTCAAGTACTTACTACCTGGTGTTTTATTTCCCTGAACTTCGATTTTACCTTTCTAAGGAATTACACTGGTGGAAGCAAGGACAGTAGGGTTGTGAGCTCAAGCCAGCCTGGACTTTATGATAAAAGGAATATAACAACAAATAACAGTAGAACTCAGAGGATCCACAGGGACTATTAAAAAAAAACTATAGGGCGCTGGGAAGGTGGCTCGGTGGTAGAGCGCTTGCCTTGCATGCCTGGGGCCCTGGGTTCGATTCCTCAGCACCACATAAGCAAAAAGAAAAAAGCCGGAAGTGGTGCCGTGGCTCAAGTGGTAGAACGCTAGCCTTGAGCTGAAGAGCTGAGGGACAGCGCTCAGGCCCAGAGTTCAGGCCCCACCACCGGACCCAAAAAAAAAAAAACTATAGTCCAGTAAAGTGGGAAAATTTAGAAAAAGTGGACAATTTTCTAGAAGTACATGGCCTACTAAAATTCAACCAAGAAGATATCTAAAAAATATCTGTAACAAGCAATGGAATTGAAATAGTAATCAGGAATCTCTCAACAAAGAAAAGTCCAAGACTGGATGGATATCACTATTGAATTCTATCAATAGACCCTAATGCCTTTCCAATTATTCTATAATAAAAAAAATTCATTCTGCAAAGCCAATATTACTTTGATATCAAAACCAGATAAGGGCAAAAAGAAGAAGAAAATGAAAAAAAGAAAATTACAGATGAATTTCCCTGATGATATAGATGTAAAATTCCCAGCAAAATGCCCACAAACAGAATTTATCCACACAGTAAAAAGATGAAGCACCAGGACCAGTTTGGTTTCGTTCTATGGAAATACAGCTTAACTTACACAATCAATAAGGAACACAAGGGACAGGAAGAAGAGGAGAAGAAAGAAGGAGGCGAGGAGGAGAAAACTTTGAGATGGAGAAAAAGAAAAGTTGAATTAGTGCCAGAGGGCCCATATATGATTTATGATTTTGTTTGTTTGTCCCCACCTAGAAAGCCCCGATTGCATTCCCAATTATTTCACTGGCTCTGACGCCAAAGCTTCTTCCCAGACTTAGAGTGGGGCACCATGGTCTATGCTAATGTGCTGCCAGCATCATGCCCAATTCCCCACACCACCAATGCAGAAGAATGAGTCCAAATAGCTCAATCGCTACATATAGATGCCATATAAGATGATGCTAAGCAAAATGAACTCCAAGACATGGACACAAGAAGTTTTTCCTTGTTGTGTTGTTTTTAATGTACCATGTGATTTCTTGTTTCTTTTGTATGTTCTTCCCCCTGTGGCATATCCTCTGTTGCCACTGTATTTGATTTTGGTACCCTGGTATTGTACATATGTTTATTTGAATTAGAGAAGGGAAAGGGAACAACAGAATGGTGAGACAAAGGACAAGGGGCGGGGATCCAATGCAACAGTGATATACACAAGACAATGTGTTGGAAATGATCCGTACAACTTGGGGGGAGGGATTGGGGGAGGAGGGAGAGTGGGAGAAAAATAAGGGAAGGGGTAACGAGTTTGACAAGAAATGTCCTTAATACCTTACTTATGTAACTGTAACCCCTCAGTATATCACCTTGACAATAAAAAAGCAATTAATTTTTAAAAAGTGTCCAAAATAAAGGAAGAAGAAATGATGACACTATGGCTCCTGAGCGAACACTGAGTTTTTCTCAGTCTCTTCCCCTAGGCAAGAAAGATAAATATCTATGCCAGATTTAGAAAGTTCTATCCATAAATAATAATCTCATGCTGGGAATTTCATTTTTATCATATATGTCTATATATAGATATAGAGAGAGAGTCAGCAATGCTAACTTTTATTCAAGACATCTTTGGGTTTGTGTCTACCCAAAAGCCAGGATGAAAGTAAACACATACATCAATACTTGTATACACAAAGCCAGTTTTAGTGTTTTTCAGACTTTTTAGGAAAACATACTTGGTTTTAAATGAGTAGAAAGGTGTATTTCCTGGTTAGCCAACTCTGCAATGAATATTTGTCTCACAAACATCTGTCCCCCTTTCCCCTTTCCACATGGATGGTTTCTAATTTCACTAGCTTTATCTTTACCCTGAGCAAAGGCCTCCTATTCAACCTCCTGCTGGTACTTTCTACACTCTGCTTCCCAAACCAGCTCTGATCTTGTAGGTGTAGCATTTAACCCCTTTCCCTGGCTCTCCACTGCATACACCCCCCCCCCACCCCAAGCCACTCACATTCCCTGAGAGCTAAATCCCAGCCCACACACTTCCACTCCCTTTCCTGCTTTAGTTTTCTCTATCGCAACCATCACTTTCTGACAGACTATACACATTCCATTTGTTTGTTGTTGTATTTATGTTTGTTTGTTTTTGAATCTCAATCCCGAATTTGAATGTAAGTTTCATTAGGGCAAAGATTTTGTACTTTTTCTTTAAAGAGTACTCAGCACACAGAGGGATCTCAACAAATATCAGCTGAGTAAGTGGATGAATTAATTCAGGAGTAAAATAATCGTGTACAAAAGCCAACCACACTAGTGACGGTACAACAGAATGCTACCCTGTTTTTCCAGCCGCTTTCCCCTTCGTCTGTGCACATTTCTCTAGTACTTTAGTCAGACTGACTTCTTTAAAGTTTCCCAGGCTCATTTCTGTCTCACAACCTAGCACCTGCTGTCCCTTCTGCTGAAAGAGTTTCTCCTTCCCTCTCCTTTTGCCTAGGTAACTGACACTCATCCTTTAGTGGCTTTAATGTGATTTCAGAATAACCTTCCCTGAATCCACTCAGGTGATGTACAGATGAGATCCACTGGAAGCCATGCTTCTATGGCTCTCTGCCTTCTAAAGACTGTTTATGTCAGCATCTTCTCTCCTTACCCTGTAAAATAGCAATCCATTGGGTGCAATGCAACTCAGTCTTTCGCCATAGTGATACCCATAAGTCCTGTTGAATGGAGAAGGAAGAGTTAATAGACTTGTTTAGACCACAAGGCATAAAATTGGAAAAACGAACAGGAGGTTGCAGGGTGCTGGTGGCTCACGCCTGTAATCCTAGCTACAAAGGAGGCTGAGATCTGAGAATCACAGTTCAAAGCTGCCAGCCCTGTCAGAAAACTCTGAGACTCTAATCTCCAATAAACTACTCAGAAGAAGCCTCAAGTGGTATAGATTAAGTCTTGAGCACAAGAGGCTCAGAGACAGTGCCCAGGCCCTGAGTACAAGCCCTGAGACAAAAAAAAAAAAAAAAAAAATAGGAAGCTTCAGGGGCATAAATCACTGCTGAATTTAAAGAAGAACTTCCCATAAATCAAAGCTGATCTAAGAAGGGTTGCCTGGTTAGGATGGTTTTGGAACATAAAGAAAAAGGACAGCTGTGGTAGAAGGAAGACTGATCAGATCCAAGTATCAGAAGAGACATTCAACTACACCATGGGTTTCCATCCTGTGTTTGAGGATTTGAGGAGAGCCATGAAATCAGTGTCAAGATGTTCTGGGCTCTAGACTTTTTTCTTCCCTTGGCTTTGGAAAATAGAATCTAAGTTTTTATTTTCATGGGCTCAAAATAGAACATATAGTATACCTTGTATCTGTCAAGATTTTCCACTAGTGGATGAACTCTGTAAGCTAGAAAGAATATTAGCTTCTTGTTTTTGTTTGATGAAGCGGAAAGTGACTCTGAAGAGATAAAAGTGAGGGAAAACATTGGAAAAGGTTTGCTTTTTTGAAATATAGCTTTAATAGTAACCATGCTCTTGGTACCACCTCAGATGCCTTTCAGAGAAAAATATAATCACAGTGCACAGTCACTAGGAAGTATTTTTCTAAACAAGATGCTGAGCAGCTAATCATGTTTATAAGGAAATGAAAAACTAACTTTGGATGACTAGACCCATGGCCATTTATCCAGATCTGGCCATAAGGTTAGCAACTTTTTTTAAAGAATAAGTAAACATTCCATGTGAAAAATAAGAAGATGGTAATGTTGATGGATATTCTCTTTAAACTAGTATTCTGCAACTATAATATTGACCATAGTAGACTGCTAGGTACCAGGTTTGAAACTTACTTTCAAATAAATAATTGTAAACATTAAACTAACAGGAAAGTTTCTGAAGATGATATAAAAATTTCTCATTAAATAGCTCTAAATCCTCTGAACATTGCCACATTATAACCCTTGAAACATAAATGTCTAGAAAGTGTTCTTTTATGGTAACTCACAAGTTAATAAACAGTAATAATGGTAGATGGAAAATCCAATGAGCTGTAATTGAATCTTTTCCTAAGTGACAAACTCTAAACAGAACACAACTGAATCTGATTACATTGTAGTGTTGTTGATGAAACATTACCTTCATCAGCTTAACCTTCATCATGAAATAATCTTAGGTTCTGAAAATAATTGTTAAAAATTCCTAAATACGCCAAGCACTGGTGGCCCACACCTGTAATCCTAGCTACTCAGGAGGCTGAGCTCTGAGGATTACAATTCAAAGCCAGCCCAGGCAGGAAAGTTCATGAGACTCCTATCTCCAATAAACTACCAGAAAACCAGAAGTGGCGGTGTGGCTCAAGCAGTAGAGTGCTCGCCTTGAGCTGAAGAGCTGAGGGACAGCGTCCAGGCCCAGAGTTCAAGCCCCACGACCAACAACAACAACAACAAAAATCCTAAATACAACAATATCCAAGGTATTTCATTAACTTTTGAGACTCATTGGTATTATCCCCACAAGCCTCATATCATGCTAGGAGATAACCTTCCAGAATTAACAAAAATAAGTAATAAATCTTATTTTTAAAAAAAAACAGAAAATCATGGGAATACACACTGGGAAATTTTTTCCATCATTTCGAACACCCTTCATATAATATTCCCATGTTCTGGCTCTGGAGTCCTTCGATTTCAGAATTATAATGCTAGAGTGACTCCTACCATCCTGCCAGCTACATATGCCCAGCTCAGAAAGAGTTTAATGCCCAGGCTGCCAACATCTTCATGGTAGACAATAATTCCAGACAATTCGTCAGGAAGCATTTTTCCAGAGAGCCTAACAAGTGGCGAGGTGGACTAAAGTAGATTTTGATTCCTTTCATTTCTCAGCTGACCCCTGTTTCTAGAGAGCAGAGAAAAGCAAGAAGTCCATATTCAAGAGTTGACTATCATTTCTGCAACCTCTTATACCGCTTGAGAGGATATTTTAAGGAATACTTGATATTGCTTATGAAAACAGCAGATATTACAGCTTCCTATGGGGAAAATGAAAGATGCAGATAGATAGATAGATAGATAGATAGATAGATAGATAGATAGATAGATAGATAGATAGATAGATAGATAGATAGATAGAAGATAGATAGATAGATAGATCTGAATATAGAGAAGAAACCAAGTAATACCATCTTTTAGGTTCAATTGAATTAAATAAACAATGTAAAAAGGTAGACTTATAAACAATGTAAAACCAAATAATAGTGGTAGGTTGGGGTTCAATTTTCAAATGAAAATATAGGAAAAAAGAAAAAGAAAGGAAGAAGCAGAAGGAAGGAAGGAAGGAAAGAAGGAAGGAAGGGAGAGAGGAAGGAAGGGAGAGAGGAAGGGAGGGAGGAATTCTAAATACACTAGTAAACTCAGAAGGCTGGATTTGGGCTCAAAACATACATACAAAACTCAAGATGAAGACATAGTCCTGAAGGAAGCAATTGAGGGTATTACCAAAACCTTCCCTGACAACTGGGCTGAGCTGCCACTAGATGTTGTCACTAAGCCTGGCCACCGCTATTAAACCGTGTCTAAAAAGCTACGAGAAGCAATCTCACAGTTCCTGCACTTGCACCCTTCTCCCTCCAGATTGATAGATTTACACATAGGCAAGGCTCACACAGGATGAAAAGAATTCCCTCAAGCCATGGTTTCCCCGTAGTTCCTGTTACTCACCACGGCTCTCAAAACAAGGAATTGCTCACACTACAAATGCTCAACAGCAAAACCCAATACAGATAAACTAATTTTTGTTGTAAAAATAGGTTCCATTGACATTTTCATAGATGTACATATATGCACACACAAACGCACACATATACACATATATAGTGTACTCGGTTCATATTTATCCTCCCATTACTTTCTCTTATTCCCTTCCACCCACCTTCTGGTACCGTTGTCTTCTGAAATGTCTTCCTTCTATCATCTTCTACTTTCATGTTTTTTTTAAACCTAGATTCTACATATTAGAGGAAATGAAGGGTTTTTATTATCTGAGTCTAACTTATTTCATGTAACATGATGAAGTTCCAGTTCCATCTGTATTTCTGCAAACATTTCATTCTTCTTTATGCCTGAATGAAACTCCATTGTGTATATATACCACATTTTCTTATCTATTTATTTGTAGGTAAACATTTAGGTTGATGCTATAACAGCTATTATGAATAGTGCCATAATAAACATGAATATACATGTGTCTCTATTGTACACTGACTTAGACTCCTTCACATATATATCACGTAGTGACATAGCTGGATCATATGATAGTTTGGTTCTCAGTTCTTTTAGGACCCTCTATACTTATTTCCATACTGGCTAGACTATACATTGACATTGACAGTGTTTAAGGCCATCTTTCCCTTAATCCAAACAAATATTTGTTGTTTGTTTTCTTGATGATAGCTATTCTCATTGGGGTAAGACAGAATTACAACATTGTTTTGATTTTCATTTCTCAGGTAGCTAAAGATATTAAACATTTTTCACTGGTATTTATTTTGAGAGCTATCTGTGCAATTCATCTTCCCATTCATTAACTGAGTTATTTGCTCTTCAGCGCTAATTTTTTTTTTTTTTTTTTTGCCCGTCATGGGGCCTGAACTCAGCCTGGGCGCTATCCCTCAGCTCTTCATCTCAAGGCTAGAGCTCTACCACTGGAGCCACAGTGCCACTTCTGGCTTTTTCTGCTTATGTGGTGCTGAGGAATCGAACCCAGGGCCTCCTCATGCATGCAAGGCAAGCGCTCTACCACTGAGCCACCTTCCCAGCCCTTGGGCGCTAATTTTTATGGATTCTTTATCTGTTCTGGATATTAATCCCATGTAAGATGAATAAAATGAGCTAATCCCATGACCCCATAGAGACACTGGTCTTTTCTGTTTATTTACAGCATAAGCCATCATGAACCATGATATCCCTTACACTGAGACTAAATATTAGGAAAAAATATAGTCTTCTGACAGATCATATAAAAACTAAGAAGTCATGTGATCTAGTTCACCTCTTTATACCTTCCCCTTAATACCACTTTGGGAAGAGAAACTTTTTCTCATGCACAGAGACAGTTGGGCTTCATTACCACAAAATACAATAGCCTTACACAACACTACTTTTCTCAAACTTACGGGATACCAACATTGAAAGACACACTAAAATAAATCAAAGTGATTGGTGAGATAAAGAAATTTAGTCTGGAGAGTACCAAGTCTCCCAGTGGTCCCCAACCACTTAAAGACATCTCAGTTTACCCCTGTCTCTCGAAAATCTATTTCCAGATTACAACATCAGATTGCTGTGTCTTGGAAATACACTGTTTCTACTGAATTGTCCTTTCGGGAAATGCCATGAATCTGGTTAAAACTTATTAAATAAAAAAATGGTTCATAAGCATTCATTAATATGTTGATTGTATAGACAGATGTTTATAACATCACATGGCATCTTTTCAATTACAAACCACAGGAGAACTTTTATTTGGGCCTCAGAACCAATAAAAGCTGGGCCCTTGAGCATATTTTTTTAAATTTTATGTCATAGGCAGAACACTGTCAACCTCAGAATAGATCTTATTTCCCTGCTACGCTTGGTCTAGGTTGCTTATAATAAACTTAGAAAAACACCTATATCATGTTTACAATAGTCCGAGCTAGGTATCTTCTGCACTAACCTTCTATATGGATTAACACCACTTTGTTCCCCAGCGATTTTCCATTGATTCTACCATGTTATAGTGTGCATATTTCTTCAATTTACTTTAGATCATTTTAGGAACAGAGTGGGAATGGAAGAAGGGGAAAGGAGGAATACAGGAGAGAAAAAAGACTTTCAGATTGCCCTAAAATTCTAGACCTATTACATCACCTGTATTTGTTTGTCCAAGTCACACTTAGAAAGTGAGCTCTCCAAGGTGCAGCTATAACTGATTTTTATACACTCAAATGTATGGCTCAAAATAAGTGTATAGATTATTACGAATAAAAGTGTCACAATGAGTCAACTTAATTTTACTGAGTTGTATACTTAAAAAGGCCAACAACATAATCACCAGGAAATAGATACTTGCAAGAAGCGGAGTAAGGCCAGTAGGAGAATGGTAGACGTATGAAGAGGGGAAAGGGAGGAAAATGCTGTCGAGAATTTTTTGTATATACCACAACATTAAGAAGAGAGAAGGTGTGGTCTGAAGTGTGGAGGTGAGGGTGTTGAGGGGTGACCCAGATCGAGGTGCACTGTATTCATAGACTGCTTTGTTAAATAGCACCTCCTTTGTACAACTACTTAAATAATAAAAAAAATTTAAGGCCAAATGGTAAGCTTCGTGTTATATATTTTACAACAAAAAAACTAAAGTTTTATACTAATATTAAAACCTTCTGTAGCTCTGAATAACCTTTCACTTGCTTAAAGGAAGAAATTCTTTATTTTATTACATATCTTCCACCTCTCCACAGTGTAGAATGATGAAATGCACACAACTGCTGTTTGAGATATTTCCCAAATTGAGTTTTCAGTCGATACAAGTCGACCTTACATGTAGGCAATTGCTCATGTGTGTGAATCAGGGCTGTAAACGTTGTGATTTCAAGTAAGTAACTCCTATCATTTGTAGCAATTGAATTCTACCATCCTTATGGGTTAAAGCTTAAAGATAGATATCCTAAGTGAAGAATATTTGAATAATAATTATCTTTTAAAGCTATCTAGCTAAAAATTTGGCTAGAGAAGGAAAATCAGATCCATTTAGGTTGAGTTGGAATTCAACAGAAAAGAACATTTCAAACAGGGTACATTATGGGATGTAGCAAGGGTATGAAGACTGGTGAGGGAGAGACTCCATAAATGGTATTGGAAAACCATGAACTTCCATGGCAAGGACACAATGTGACCCTGCAAGAAGACACTCCACACACTCCACAAAGTGGGGAAATGGTGCCGGAAGTCTAGAATGTGTTGTCACGAGGATACTTGAGATGTTTTCTACACAAAATTAACTAAAGTTACATGAACACTGGCTCATAGGATCCAGAGCCAAAGGGATCTGAAATCTCTCCGAATCCCACATGCTCATAACTGTGAGCACAGGGGAGGCACTTGGTGGCAAAACCCAGACCTCAGTCAGTGCCACTTTCACTGGACCCACTAAACTTCTTTAGAGTGTGTTAGAGAAGGTTTTTGTTCTCACACCTGGGCTTGCTTATTTTAACAGTGGGAGCAACAATGATTTCTCAGAGTAATAGCGAGGTTAATGTGCAGCAGGTGGCAAAACTTGTGATGGATGAGGAGAATTTGAATTGCAAACTCCAGCCAATGGAAGCCCTACACAGACTCAAGAATGAGGTATGCTTTGCTTAGACCCCAAGAAACATAGGTTGCATGGCTTCCTACATTTGTCATTACTGGAATGTGCCTATAAATCTGAAAGTAAACACACAGGACATAATATATATAGTGCACTGGGGTCTCTAGATATTCACACAGTGAGACCAAAGGAGGGTATTCTTAGGAGAGGACTACAAAGGCTCAATGGCTCTGTGCCTATGATCATAGAAAATGGCATTTATCTAAATAAACTCCAAGAAATGGAAACAAGAGGGTTCTTTTCCCTTTGTTGCAGGTTTTTTTGTACCTTTTGTCTTTGTAAGTTGATCTGTTTTGGAGAGGATAAAGGGGACCTACACAAAGGGTGAACAAATGCAGCAGTGATTCTCACTAGACACTATGTTGAAAATTAACTATACAATTTGTGTGGGGAGAGGGGGAATGGGAGGGAAAAAACTGGGAGAAAGTGAAGGAAGAAATATAGTCATTACCTGATTTACATAACTATAACCCCTCCTTACATCACCTTTACAATAGCCAATATAAAACAGAATGAGGTATAAAATCATTCCCTGATGCAGGTGGATTATTTGTTTATGTGTTAGAAGATATTTGGCAGCCGTGGCTGCCATAATTTTTGCAAAGGAAAAATTTCCAAGACTATTCACATTTGGATATTAATTATTCTAACTCCACAGGCTAAAAATATAGACATAGTAGGAAGCCAGATGGAAGAAAAAGAGGTAAGCGTAAGCCTTGCTTGGCATTCTATATATTATCTATGTGCAGCTCCATCTCACAGAGAACAAAGCTGGTTCAAGTGATTTTACCAATCAGTTCTTTTGTCCAGTCCTACACCCACCCAGCCTTTCAATTTACCTTCCTTTGTACTTTCTTCTTTCCTGCCTCTATTCCTTTCATAGCCATCTGGTTCATTTTCACTGGGCAAGGCTACCTGTTCTTCTTTCCTCTTCTGTCCTCTGGGAAATATGAAATGCTTACTAATGAATCACATATAGTTAGTGTGTTTGACTCATTATATTTCCAGAACTTTAATGTGCTGGTAATTTTAAAACACCATCTCTTTAGACAATCTCTTCAGATTGTCTAAGTAGATAACTGAGTTAAATTCACATGGGAATGACAATTAATATAAATTCACTGACGGTTGTTTATATAGATACACAGCTTGCCATTATTTCCCAAATTTTTTGATGATTAACTCGCTGAATTCTCACAACAACCTTATAGGTAGACACTGTCAATATCCCTATTTTTCAGATGAGAAAACTTGCACAGAGATGCCAAATATCACACCAATGAATTTGGATAGTAGTCAATGGACGTAAGTATAAACCAAACCATGCTGGCTCAGAAGTCTGTTCTAATAACCTCTACCTACCTAGTATAATCTCAACAGCTGTATAGGCAGGATGAAAATGATACACTTAGCCACAATACACAATCGTACATGCCCTAGCCATGGTTTTAGCATTAGACTATAAAACTTCCTTAAGGATTTAGAGCTAGAAATAAGAATTTGCATAGAGGTGTCCCAAATTAAACTAATTATACAAGAACTATGTACCCTAAGGTACCCTACTGGTACTTTCCTCTCTCGCATAACAGTTCCATCATTCCTTTTTGTTCCTCTTTCATTTTATTTCAAAAGACCATTTGCTCCCAGTTCAGCCTTTTGAAATCTGAGTTTATAGAAAAGTACATACTAATAAAAAAAATTGTCAAGTTTTGAATCAAAAATGTCTTCCAAAGGTTCAAGGGTTTAAAATTTGGATGCCACTTTTGGGAAGTGCTGGGATGATGTGTAGATCATTCCACTGATGAGCTGAGCATCTGAGTTGCTGGCATTATTGAAAGGGAAAGGGGAAACTCAGGGTTTAGTTGGAGTTCTAGTTAGAGGTCCATTTATTCAGAGGGATTACCTAATGTATGTCATATTCATATTGCCTTTCTGATAGTTAAAAGTTATAAATGATACACATAATATCTGGAGATCATTGGAGTTGGCTCCTGTCAGTGACTGCAGATACCAGCTGTGGAGATTGTCGAGCTGAGCTGGCCCTCCCTTGACCTGAGTTTCATTGTACAATTCCAGCTTTGACTCCATGAGACAACCCAGAAACTTTCCAATAAATTATTCCATTCCTTAAGTTAAACAGAGATGCTACCTGTGTCTTCATATTTTCCTCATACTTCCCAGTGCTTACATTCCAGGGAAATTCAAACAACATCATCACTTATGGTAGATAGGTATTGTAAAAGCAAAAAGGATTAGTGGCATGGTCCAAGTGGCTGAGTGTTTATCTAGCAAGTGTAAGGCCTTGAGTTCAAACCAAAATTCTACCAAATAAATATGAAAATAATAAATAAATAAATGATAGTGACTTGGGAATTCAGCCTTCTTCTAATTTGTGGTTCCATCAACCTCAGGGCCTTATCTGTTTCTAACTACAAGAGATGAAGACAGCGTGGAAAAATCACATTGACTTCTTAAAAGCCACACTGAAAGTGACCTATCTAGCTTTTGTTAATTTTCCACTGGGAAGAGCTAAGCACACATCCACATTCAGAAACAAGGGGACTTGTTAAATGTACTTGCTGTTTCCTAAAGATAACTCTATCTCTGTGGACGGGGAACATAAATTTTGGAGGAAGCTTGCCATCTGTGCCACAGGAAGCCACTCAAGGATTTAAATGGATGCATTACTATGTCAGCTTTATGCTGTACAGCACAGTTTGGGAATCTACTGGGAGCAAGATAGGAAACAGGAAATAAGCCAAGAACCTGTTGTAGTAATCTGGGTAAAACTGGTGAATCAAATGAAACAGGAGAACATGAACATGAAAGAGAGGAATTTGTGAATACATATTTAGAAGGTAAAACTTCTAGGAGCTTCTCTCCATGAACATCCATCCATCCTCTGTGACCTTGGCTGGCCTATTTCAAAACCCTGATCCTGGGTTTATATTTACAGAATAATTATGAATGTTAAGATGGGAAGGAAACAATGATACTCACAATACGTTGGAAATGAATTTTACAACGGGAGGAAATTAAGGGGAGGTAAGGTGGAGAAAAATAAGGGGGAGGGTAACAATGTTGGGCAAGAAATGTACTCATTACCTTATGTATGTAACTGTAACCCCTCTGTACAACACCTTGACAATAAAAGTAAATTTAGAAAAAGAGGGGAGGAAAGATGATATAACTAATCCAAGAAAAGGAACAAAGAAAAATTTAAATGAAGATTTTTATGCATATTCATCCTGACTCTCAAAGACACATGCCAGAGGCTGGATTCCTCTCCGTCATCCCCTCATGTTTGGATAAGTTATGCTTATTTAACGTGTGTGTGTGTGTGTGTGTGTGTGAGAGAGAGAGAGAGAGAGAGAGAGAGAAATAATATGTAGGTTCCAGTCTTTATAATAAACACTGTATAAATTATTGCAATTACATGTGATACAAAATGTGGTTTTGCTTAAAAGGTGGAGAAGGGAGGGTTGCAGTGTAAAGGTTGCCTAGGCAAACAGATGAGAAGCTATTACAAAAACTAAAAGCAAAAAGAAACCAAGAGCATGGCTCAAGTGGTCGAGAGCTTGCCAAGCAGGCATGAAGCTCTGAGTTCAGTCTCTAGTTCATCATCATCTACTGATTGATGATGATGATGATAATGTGTCTAGACCTTCCCAAAAAGCCAACACCAACTTCAATATTGGCATACAAAGCTTATTTGGAGAATTATTCTCAGAGTCATCACCTGTGAAGGTATGCAGAAAGCCTTATTGATTAAAGGGAGAAGTTAATCTGTGACATAGTAGCATTTAGACCTCCGTCATTCCTACATAGAGATCTAGAGCTTGAATGGCCTTTGAAGTTTCCTTGATTGGAGCAAAGGCAACTGTATTCTCACAGATCAGGTATGAAATGCACTTTGGAGGGGGCATGACCTTGAATAAGAGATCACTCATTAGGTGAAGAAAAATCTCACAGAGGAACTGAGATAAGAGCTATCAGCTATCAACATTCTCAGAAGCCAAGGAAACAGATACTTGAGTTCTAGAAAGGGAGACATCATGACAGCATAATTCACAGTTCCCTGTGTCTGCACCTGAGTGTCTGATAAATGTTTTCTGCATCTGACATTAACACATACATACACACAACAACATGCATGCAACACACATATGCACATATACACATACATTCATGCACACACATGACTTGGGAAACATACTTTAAGAAATAAGAAAACAGGGGGCTGGGAATATGGCTCAGTGGTAGAGCGCCTGCCTTGCATGGATGAGGCCCTGGGTTCGATTCCTCAGCACCACATAAGCAAAAAGGAAAAATCCTGAAGTGGCGCTGTGGCTCAAGTGGTAGAGCGCTAGCCTTGAGCTGAAGAGCTGAGGGACAGCGCCCAGGCCCAGAGTTCAGGCCCCACAACCGGACCCCCCAAAAAACAAAAACAAAAAAAAACAAAGAAATAAGAAAACACACTGTAGCACAGAAATTATTTAACTACCATGTTACTGGAGTGTGTATTTATTACCTCCCAATGCATCCTATAGAAATATAGTATCCTTGGGACAGATTTTAGCACAGTCCAAAATTAACAATCTCTCTCTCTCTCTCTCTCTCTCTCTCTCTCTCTCTCTCTCTCTCTCTCTCTCTCCCGTGTCTCTGTAGGGAAAAATACACAGTTTAAAGAGTACAGTGTTAGTGCTGAATCCCAATTCTGTACCAGGAAGCAGCCTGGTGATACACAAATCACTTACCCTCCATCAACCTTCATTTCTTCATCTGTAACTGAGGGGAAATGAAAGTCTTTCAGTATTATAATACTACACAAGATGAAATAACTGAAGTGTTTAGCATGGTGCTTGGCACTTAGGAAGCTTACAACAAATGGTGATAGGATAGGATATGTCTGTATTTACCCTACATCGTCAAAATTCCTACGTTAACCCTAGGTAAGTTTGTGTTAGGAAATACAGAGACTAAAGCCCATTTGGTTAGTAACCACTGACAAAGGCTTTACTCAGGAAGAACCTAATAAAAGGTTTCATTTGGGATCACTTTCCAAACCCTCTGTGTCTATTTCCTCTATTCAATCAGTTTTTAGGCTCCTCTGGCTTACTGTTTATAGCTATAAGAAACATTTACTGTCCGTACAGAGAGCTCTCTGATAGAGGGAGACTACATTTCCCAGCATCCCATGCAGTTTGGTGTGACTATGGTGACTGGGAGGCAATGGAACATGAGTAAAGGTGAAGTATGCCATGTCTATGGAGAATAATCAGCTGTCCAATTTTGCCTAGGCCTGAGAGTTTCCCTGGATGCAGGATGGTCTGTTCAAGAATCTATATGATTGAAGGAAAAATTGGTCACCAGCTTCCCACCGTAGTCCGTACCTCCCACATCCCCTGACATTGCCACTTTTTTTGTAGGGTCCCCACCAATTCTAGTTGCTTAGATGGAGATATCACAATCTGAAAATTTGGAGACTGTGTTTTAAAGATGGCAGAGTTATGTGTCAACCTTAACCACAAGGTCTTTGAATCACCACAGGAGGAAGCTACCAAATTATAATTTCCATCCATCCACAATGAACTTCACATGAGTGAAAAAATGTATCATTGTGTTTGATTCATTACCTCTTGCATTTATTTTCATAGTTCTTTAGACCACGTTAAGGAGACATAGTTTTTGTTGTTGCCATCAGTTGTACTAAGGTTTGAACTCAGGTTTTCCTTTTGTGAGGTAGGTACTCTGAGGTTTAAGTTGACACAGACTTTAAAAACTAAGGTGTAACACTAGAACAAACAAAAAGGGTCTTTTAGGTAGACCCTTTTTGCCTCACTAGGGAAGATTTTTACATGGAGGATGAAATTTCAGAAGAAATATTTGTCAAAGAAGAATGAAGATACTGATATCCAATAAACTCAGCTCAAGTCCATGAAATATTCTCAAGACTATGCTCACTTAATAATATTATAATTATAAAAATGTACCATATGTCCAACACTTAGGAAGCTCTACAGGATTCAAGAGGGGGTAGAAGTCAAAACACACGCATTCACATCCGCTGCATCAGATAGAGGCTGAGTGAGGGTGGTGAGCAGTGGTCTTTCCACATCAGGACTATGACCAGGTCTTTTACCTCTGATTAGTTTTCATGAACCAGTATTAGGCCAGCCTTTTGAAATGCATAATCATCTTCCACTAGGCAAAAATGTAGACAAGTCTTAAAAGTAGAATGTCACCTAAATCAAGGGGAAATGGCAAGGGAGCCTTTGAATGCATCTCTTCAGAGTCACAAATAAGACAGTGGGAGGGTATGGTTTTGTCAGGTGCTTGGGTTGCTAAAGGGCTAAGAAGCAGGCATCCAAGACCCTGGAGTCTTACAAGCAGTAGGAAGTAAGATTCCCTTGGGCTATAACCATTCAAACATTTATTTTTACCTCATTCTAAACTTCTGGATTCCAGAATGAGAAAGTAACTGTGTTTTAGCTATTCATAGCCTAAAGTGTCAGCCTGTAAGTGCACAATACAAAGTGGAATACAGGAATCATAATGGCAGGAACACAGGTGCTTTTCAAAATCATGAGATTCAAGGCTGGCTTCCCAAGGAGCTGTTGCTAAACAAAATCAAAAAGACTAAATATAGGTTAGCCAGAGGAAGGAAGAAAAGGGATGTTGGAAACAAGAGGGGACATAGTGACATGACTGCTGGGGACAGTAAGAGAGTAGAAGACAAGAACAGACCTCCTAGTCTCCCTCTCTGCCTCTTTTCTCCCTTCTCCTCTCCTCTCCCTTCTTCTTTCCCCATTTTCCTGACTTGTCGCTTGTCTCTCCCCCTCTCCCATCTCTCACCCACCCACCTTGAATACCCCCAAGCTCTCATCTATATCAAGGAGTTTATACTATGCTCTTAAAGGACATAAAGCCAGTAAAGGTCTTCCAGGAGAGGTCTGACATGCAAGAATGGCCTGTAGCAGTGAGGAGCTGGGGTTGTAGAGGAACCACGTCCAGACTCTGTGATCATCTATCCAAATGAGAAAGGACAAAGGCCTGAGCACAGGCAGTGACAGGCAAGATGAAATTACAGATGTGAAGGCTGCCCCTGGTAGGCATAATTCACAGGAGCGTTGTCTGTTTGCATCTTCAGCATGTGCTAAGTAGAACCTTAAAGGTGACAGGCTTTGATTACCCATGGAGGCAAAAGGTAAATAGCAAGCTTCAGACATCAAAGGGCAGAGTTAGATTAAAAGTGAGTAGAAATCGAGTCTTTCTAAAGCTGTGAAGACATAAGGGTGACTTAGCAGTATCCTTCCATTAGGGAGAAGCTAGAGAGTCCTGGGTGCCCTCTGGTAGGCAGGCTCTCTTGTCTGGGTTTCTTTCCTTCATGGAAAGAAAAATTACAGAGCTCAACCAATATACTAACTTCAGCAGTACACTAAGTCTGGCAGTCACTTAGCTTTTGGGAGGTGTGGGGAGGAATGAGCTCAATGCATCCAGACACACAGACCCATTCTAGCTAATATCTACATTCTTTAGAAGCTATGATTTGATTAAGTAATCTAAAAGAGTTTAAATTGGAATCCTTTAACCTTTTGAGTCCAATACATTTGAAATTGCACTGTTCCCTATCGAGAGCTCACAGCATCTCCGGCCATGTATAAGTGGAGACTACATTTTTTTTAATATTAAGAAATCATTTAAGAAGAAGGTTTGCTGTGTTTGACATGCTTACCTTACTTGGATTCAGCTTCCACCTTTTCATTTCCATGATAATCAGAAAAGTATGCGGGATTGCCTGCCATCTAAATTTGAGAACACAAATGAATTCGAGAACTTAACTTGTCACTTGTGGTTATCCAAAAACCAGATGATATATTTTGCCAAGAAACTTCTGCTTTAGCACTGTGCCATCTGGAAATTCTGAGATAGTCTTGAATACATACAAGTTCAGTTTCTATTTAACAAGACAGAAAGCTGACACCCTTCCCTAGCCAGCATGCCAACCACCCTGCCAGCAGATAGCCATGACACTTCAGTTGAACTAAGGTGGTCACCCCAGCAGCAGAGCTGAGGGACCAGCAAGTGAGAGCAGAGGAGAAAAGAGCAGATTCTGTTGTTAGGCAGACCTGGTTTGAAATCCATTCCAGCCACACCCTAACTCAGGGGCTTGGCTAGATGACCCAGCCTTGCTAAGCTTCAATATAATGACTCTTCATCGCATCAAGTGGAGTAAATACTTCCTTATTGGAAAAAAGTCTGACTGATACCTTCCCTTCTCCTGGCCCATCCAATCAAAGTGCTACACATGTTTCTCTCTTTGGTGGCTAGAAGCTATTTCAGTTAGTTATATCTATTATTTACAGATAGCATTTTTTTCTTGTAACAAATTATACCAAACATAAGTTTTATTTTTTTATCTTCTAACAGCTGAGAGCCTTGGGATTCTAATCCGAGTTGATCTACTCTCTGCTGTCACACCAAAAGAAATCACTAACGAAACTGAAAACTCCATTAGGGTGTCCTCGTTAGCGTACACAGAAAGGAAGGGTCCTATTGATAGGGAGATGCTGTAAAGATTGTGTTTGGAAAACCATATGCTGCATACTAAGCAGCATGGTTGTTTGTTTCTCCCTAGCCACTATCTAAGATGAACACTATAAAGGGCACATCCCAGACACAGAGCTTCAGGGACCCACAGGGCAGACACGTTTACTTTAGCAAATTATAAGCAGATGAGTCGTATTTATCTGCCTTTATAAAACTCATCCTGGCTCAGATACAAAAACACGATAGGAATCTAAAGTGTTCTCAAAGTGCTAGGCTGTGTTGTCTTGATGCCAAAATAAAGGACAGACGTGGTCATCATAAACAATCAACTAAATTTATATGTTTGGCATCATATAAAACTATACTATACAGTGGACTATTTTCCAAAAGAGGCAGTGTTGACCAACATGAGGTCTCTTCATTTATGTTTTTCAAACATAGTTTAGGCATTGTACTAATAGACATTCCATAATCATACATCTAACAGGCCCAAATACTCAGTGTTCAAAATTTAGCTTCCCGGTATATTTGGGTTGGACTGTGGTCTCAGTGGATTTTTCCTTTTTCTACCACCCATTTATTGGAGTTTTCAGTTGGGCAAAACAGAGCCCACTGCAACAAGCTAAAGCAGAGAGCAATCTCGTAGAAAGTACTGGGTATCTTTCTAGAATCTGTGGGAAGGTGAGGGAATGGGACTTTGTACTAAGCAGCCAAGAATTGCAGACTGATGCAGGCATGGAGGATGGCTGCCACGATGCCTGCACAGACGCTCTCTGCCCCTTCCAGTGTCCATCCCTCTGTTCATCCTACTCAGCCTCAATGAGCAGCCATTCCATTCTCCTCTACTATAAAAAGAAGGTTGTAGAAGTCCATTGGCAGAAGGTGAGTGTCCCCGGCCGTCATCATAGGCCAGATAGGCTGAAATTCTAACTCCTTCATTGGTTCGTTTATCCTTAGCATTCTCCAATAGCTGGAAACCAACAACTATTTCCGAATTTTGAAGCAATTTCTAGTAGGCACTAGTGAAAATACAGCACAAACATTGTACAAATAAGCAGCCAACATTTTAACTAACAGCAAAACAAGGAACTAAAGTGGAAACAATAAAAATACTCACTTTCATGTAATCTGTTTCATAAATTTTAGTCCACCAGAAAACACAAACAAATGACATAATTATTAGATGTAATGCTATAGTAACATGAGTGTTTTAATTTTTTTTGAGGTAAGGTCTCACTGTATAGGTCAAACTGGCCTTGAACTCAGCTCTGTTGGCGTCTGCTCTGCTTTCCAAACCCTAGGATTATAGACCTAACCCATGCCCAACAACATCATCATTGTTTATAAATTTTATTATTATTATACCTAAGAAAATCAATACAGAACTATTTAGACTAATTGAAGAATTCAGTTCAACAATTAAGTACAAAAAATAATTTTCTTTTGTAGCAGGAAAATGAATTAAACACATATATGTACACAGAAAAAAATCCATTCACAATAGTGATATACTTAACTACATTAAGACTT
Source organism: Dipodomys ordii (assembly GCF_000151885.1). Lineage (NCBI taxonomy): Eukaryota > Metazoa > Chordata > Mammalia > Rodentia > Heteromyidae > Dipodomys > Dipodomys ordii. The sequence continues at coordinate 828,237 of NW_012267373.1, read as the reverse complement.
ATATGGAGAGAACTGTGAAACATTTTACTTTAAAACAAATCAAATCCATAAATTTGAAAATAACAAATAAATATAACATATTAAATCAGTAGGGAAAAGCTAAATATTTCCTTTATCCTAGGGTAAATAAAGACATTTTAAAATAAAAACAAAGGAAGCTAAAGAGAAAAGAGCTAATTTATTGTATTGATATGTAAAATTTTAACAGGCAGCAAAATACCATAAACAAAATTTAGGCATAGTAGTACAAAGGGAAATATTTGTAATATGATGGGTCATTCATATTTTCAACATAAATTAAGAGACAAAAAGAAGGAAAATGGACAAACATAAATTAAGAGACAAAAAGAAGGAAAATGGACAAAGAACAAGAAAACATCTATATGCATAAAAGGCATATTTTAAAACATCAACATTTCCAAGATAGAAAGAATTTTAACTTATAAGTCATGAGTGTCATGGGTTCAGGGGAAGCCTGCTACACAGAAAGACCCCATCTCAGAAAACCAAAAGAAATAGTTTTTAAATTCATGCAACAAATCAAGTGCTATTTTCCCATTAGATTGGCAAAAAATACTGGTAGATCATAATACAATCATAAACTATGTACACAAATACCCATGATGGATGTGAAAATGTATAATGTCTTTACTGGAAAAAGTCTCAGCAATTTGACTTGAATAGTGAATATTGTGCCAATTTGAGTTGTAGTTGTATTTATTGAGAAAACACTTTTTAATTAGAGCAAGCAATAATGTATTAACTATGCCCAAGAGGAGATAAATGAGTGGTAATGGGAAAGCCACAAGAGACAGCTGCTAGTGCAAAACAGTCAGTCCTTATGGAATTCATGAATGGTCTCCCTTCAGCACATGGGCATAGAGGGGCTAAGTGGCTGCTGAAGACCCAGATACGACGGCTGATCCTGTGCATCACTCTCAAAGGAACTGACGTTGGCAGCCCCACAGCCAGTGTCTCCTGCTTTCAATACTTCAGGTCTCTATGGACATAGCCGTCCATTTCCACTTGGCGAGTACATGAAACTTTCAACCTGTTATCTGTGAGGATTTGAACAACTGCTGTGACAAAGTCCAGATTTTAATTGTTGCCTGTTAACAATTGGAAATGGCCTGCACTAAGAAATAAAGCCCAGTTTAGGAGGGTAGCTTAGTGATAGAGTATGTGCTTTGCATGAACAAGGTCCTGGGTTTGATCCCTAGGATAACGTAAAAGAAAAAGATAAAAAAGTAAGAAAGCTGACAAATGCGATCATTTTTATTGTTTTTTTTTAAAAAATAATTTCTTTGTTCATGTTCCATTGGAATACTAAAACTATCTACCTGATCCATCAAAACTCTGATGTGACAAAATTTTAACATACCTTATATTAATAGTCTGTGTGAACCACTCAGTAACTGGCCTATGAATCCAGCCAAACATGATCTGATCTTTGCTTAATTGCATGCATTTATCTTGTTCACTTAATAGATCTTCACTACCCCCACACCTCTCAGTTCCTCAAATACCGCAAGCATATTTATTCCTTGGATTTATGTAGCATGCCAGTCCCACCTATGGAAATTCGATTCCTTAGGATCTTCAGATATCTAATTATCCTGTGAGTCTGAAACCATCTTGAGCTCTAAGATCTCCTCATCTTGTCAGTCTTAGTTATGCATTTGAATAATCTCTGGCTTTGTAGATTGAACTCAGGGCCTCATACTATACCAACTTGAGCCATATTCACAATCCTTTTACTTTTAGTTTGTTTTTCAAACATACCTTATGCTTTTGTGGGAGTTAAACCACAATCCTCCTATCTTTACCTCCCAAGTAGCTACTACTACCATGCCTAGCTTGTATTGGAAATAGAGTCTTGCTAGTTTTTTGCCTGGGCTAATCAAATAGCAATCCTGCTATGTCCACCTCTTAAGTAAGGAGAAAGATTATAAGAATGTACCACCACCCCTAACGCTTCATCCCAGGGTTTTCCATTTCTGTGCAAATGATATAATACTATTCTTTCTGATAGATGAATAAAACTCCATTGTGTGTATGTATGTGTATATATCTGTGTATATAGATATCTATCTATATATCTATATTTATATGCATCTACATAGATATCTATGTATATAGAAAGATTCAGATAGATATATCACATTTTCTCAACCCATTCACCCAAGGAATCTATAGGTTTCTTTAAATACAGGCTCATGTCTTCCATAAAGAGGGATAGCTTTACTTTTTTCCCTGTTTGGATCCCCTTTACATGTTTCTCTTGCCTTATTGCTCTTGTTAGCCATCCCAGCATTATGTTGAAAAGGAGTGGAGAAAGTGGGCTTCCTTGTCTCATTCCTGATTTTAGAGGAAATAGTTTTAACTTTTCCCCAGTAAGTATACTACTGGCTGTAGGTTTGTCACACAGTCTTTATTAATTGAGGAATGCTCCATGGATGTCTAGCTTCTCCAGAGATTTTCATCTATTGAGATGATCGTGTGGTTCTTGTCCTACTGTTGATGTGTTGAATTACATTATTAGACTTGTGTATATTGAACCGGTTTTGCAACCCTGAATGAATCCTGTTTGATCATAATGTATGATTTTTTTTAGTTAGTTGTTGAATTCAGTTGGCCAGAATTTTATTGAGAAGTTTTGCATCAAATTCATCAAAGAGATGAGTCTCTTTCTTTAATGGGTCCCTGTCTAGTTTGGTGATGAGTGTTGTGCTGGCTTCATCGAATGAGTTGGGTAGTGATCTTTCCCTTTCAATTTCATTGAAGAGTTGGAGGAGTATGGGAGCGAGTTCTGCTTTGAAGGCCTTGTAGAACTCAGCTGTGAATCCCTCTGGTCCAGGGCTTTTCTTGGATGGGAGGTCCTTTATTGCCATTTCAATTTCATTGCTTGTTACAGTTCTACTGAGTTGAGTTAACTCTTCTTAGTTCAGTTTGGGCATGTCAATGTTTTCTAGGAAATGAATTCCCAGGAAAGGAAACAAGAGACATTTTTAGATGCCATTGTTGCTGTTTTTGTTTTCTTTTCCTTTTGTGTTACATGTTAGTCTGTATTTGAGAGGGTTATGGAGGGCCCATAAAAAAGGTGGACCAAGGATAAACAAATACAATAGTGGTGCTTACTAGACACTATGTGGGAAATAAACTGGATATCTTGTGGGTGGGGATGGGAGGGAAAAGCAAGGAAGAGAACAACAGAAAGGGAGACATGGTTCAAAAAGAATTGTCCTCGTTACTCATTACCTGATTCATGTAACTATAACCCTCTGTATATCAACCATACAATAACAATAAAAAATTCTTGCTTTTTCCAAAAAAAAAATCTTGATTAAAAAAAAACTGGTTAAAATGTACTGGGCACCAGTGGGTTACACCTATAATCCTATCTACTCAATAGGCTCATATCTGAGAAGCTTGTTCAATGGCTGCTAGGGCAGACAAATCCAGAAAAAAAAAACAGAAATGAAGATGTGGCTCAAGAGGTAAAATGCCAATCATGAGCAAATATCAAGCAAAAGTGTGGGGCCCAGAGTTTAAGTCCCAGGACTGGGGCACGTGCATGTATGTGCATACACACACACACACACATACACACACAAACACCCGCTAACTTTATATCGTATTTCAATATATTGCCACAAAGGGGCAGGGAGAAAGAAAGGAGAAGGAGGAGAAGGAAGTGGAAGAGAAAGCAAGGAAGAAAAGAGAAAAGAAAGAAGAGAAAGAGGAAATGATGATAGGAGGTATGTTGCTTCAGACTTTCAGCGACAAATACCTAGGTAATTTGCTGGGGCTTCTGTCATTCCAGGTATAGCTGTACCCTTCTAATAGTTCAAAGAAATGAGAGAGAAGATTGTTCTTCCTGCTCTAAGCCATCTGCAGGAACATAATGCAACCACTCTTTTTTGCACTGATATTGAATTCTGACTCTCACTTCCTATATTCAGCAGCTAACATATTGCTGTACCTAATTCAATGAAACAGCATTAAGCTACTGAAAGAGAAATAGTAGTGATTGGAACACTTACAGATAACTGAGTCCACGAAGAGAGACTTAGTTTTATTTGCAAGTTAGGTTCTCCTTTATGATTATCATCAAATAGTGATAAAGTTATTTGTCTTCCTTTTCTCAATCGTACATGCAAGACTCTGCCTTAAGCAGAAGTACTAATAGGCACTTAAACAAATTAAAATTATAATGACACATATTAGACAACTAGAGCAGAATACCTGGTTGAACACAGGTTGTCCTAGAACATGATCTATGTGTTTGCATTCTATGTGTTTGCAAATGAATATGCAAGAAAACGGTCACATGACTATTCTATCAAGAATGAAATTTAAGATGAAGTCACCTGTGACTTACAGAGGGAGACTGTTCAACAAAATTATTTGAGAGGCTTAAAACAAGACAAATTTAGAAACACTTCTGGTGGCTTTTCCACAAAAATCTTGGAGTATTTCTCAGACTCTGCCGGTGCCTCATCATGCTGCTGCTGCAGGTGGAAAACCCACTCAACTACAAACTATTGTACCAATAGTTCCAAGGTCTTCTGATTTCCCTCTTATTAGCACATAGAAAAAAATTAACTGATGGAAATTCAGCCTGCTCACTCAAACCTGCAGCTGTTTATCCATGCATTGGAACACATCCAACCAAAAATCATCAAAACCTGCTGTCCAGTGTTAATCTAGGGATTTTTGGTCCAATCACTGACTATCCAAAGAGGAATACAATGATACGATGTCTTGAGGGTAGTTGAAATTTCCATGGAGGCCCAAGGATAGGAGATTTGATTGGAAATATTTTTAAGATGGTTTTCTCAAGAGGTTAAATCTGGTCCTCAAATGATGGGATAAATAAAAGTTAATTAGAGAGAAACATTTCTAAATGTTCTCATGTGTAACATCTCTTTAATTCCAGGACACTTCCTCAGATCACAATGTGCCAAAAAAGAACCACAGAACACTGAGGAAGACTCTCCCTTTCAGAATACTTACTGGTCAGTCATGAGATTCCTAAATCATAGCTTTTGCTGCACTAACTTGGTCACGATACAAAAATCCATGCCTTCAGAATCATGTTGAGCGAGGTAAGCCAAATGCAAAGAGACAAACGGTACATGGTCTCCCTGATAAGTGGATGCTAAATCCAAAATGTTAGGTGATACGACAAAATTAACAGGACGTAAGAAACAAAGAATTCCCACTCATCTGGTCGAACCACTACTAAATATCCCCATGCTGCTGATCACATGATGATGTATATGTGTACACTGTTATATGTTATAGACTGTGATAGACAATTTGCTCCAGGAAAGTTAGAATGAACTTGTGACTTTAAATGAGCATCATTATTCCACAATACTGTGAAATTTGGGAAATTATGTAATCACTTAATCACAATTAAAAAAAAAGAACCTCGGGGAAGGGAGGGAGGGAAGGAATGGTAGGGGAAAAACAATGGAGGAGGTAACAATGCTCAATAGGAAGTGTACTCATTACCTTACACATGTAACTGTAACCCTCTGTATAGTATCCTTACAATAAAAAATTAAAAAAAAAACCCATGCCTTCAAATGCACCTCAAAGTAGTAAGCTTCCTAACAATTTCAGTTCTAGCTCTTTGATAACATATAATAGTACCATTGTTTGAGCAGTTATTAGGAGCTTGAAATTCATAAGTAACAATCCCAATCAACACAACCTCTTTTTACTGGCTACCATTATCTGTTTTGTAGATTAGCTACAATTGAGGCTCAGAGAATCGACATTAGTTTCCCAAACTAGTTGACAAGGTAATAATAGATAAAGACTGAATGTACATAATTGATTTTTAACTCATACAGATCTAAAGTGCACGTACCTTATGTATACCATTAAACACATTTTTACTGATCCGTATGAAGATGTAGAACTTTTCTAATCAACCTAGAAGTTTCTTTTGGGTCTTTTTATAGTCACCCTCAAACCAAGAAAGTGCTGATGGGCTTTTCATGAACATAAATTAGTTCTTCCCAGGATTTCATTCAAATGGAAAATACTGTTTGTATCATTTTGTGTCTGACTTCTTTCATTTAATGTAAGATTTCTGGGACTCACCTATGTTTCACATGCAATAATGATTCTTTTCATTTTTTCGCTTGTGAGCAGTATTCTGTGGCATATGCCATTATGTAAGCTATCCATTTTACTGTTGAAGGACATTTGAGATGTTTCTAGGATGGATTGCTTTAAATACAGCTTCAAAGATCATGCTCTTGTTTCAATTCTTTTTCCTGTATGACTACATAGGAGTAGAATTACTAAGTCCTAGGGTTGATGTGTGTGTATCAAGTACTTGTCAAATAGTTTTCCAAAATTATTGTGTCTTTCAAATTTACTTCTGATTTTCCTCCTATGGACCATAATACATCAGACAATCCATAGAGACCTGCATTGTTAAATGAGCACTTACTTGCGAAGTACAAGGCAGAGAGGTCTAAGGGAAACTGCTTTGCCCTCATCCTTCTCCGTGTGGAGGCCTGCTCCTTTGCCATTTGACATGAAGCAGACAGCCTGGGTTTCCACATTGCCAGAGCGAGGAGAAGGGCATCTCTGTCAGTGAGTGCTTTGATCTTTCCCACGTGTGCGTCTTTGATGAATAGAAAGCCAGAAGCCAACATTCTGAACAGGATGGCCTGGGTTTTGTCTTGCGTGGAGCATTCTGGCCTGGGCTTTTAAACAGATAGGGAACAACATGTGCCTGTGGCTATTTCAGAACCTAAGACCGGTGTGGGAAGCTGTCCTTCAGAGAAGAAACAGCAACAACGAATGTATCCTTTGTGTATTTGAGCTTCTAAGATGAAAGTCAGATTGAGAGCTGTCCCCATCCTTAGTAATCACCTTTAAAAAATACATTGCTATTTTTAATCACTGGCCAAAAAAAATTCCTTTGCTGAAACACATGAGGAATGTATTCAATAGCCAAAAGCCATGCAGCTACTTCATAATGTTGAATGCAAGGATTTTCTTTGGTTCACAAGTACAACTCACATTCTCTTCCGGAGAGCTTGCCAGAGTTTCTGCACAGGGTTCAGGAGGCCTGAAGACTCACCAATGCACAAGGCATACCTGTTGGAAATGCAAATAAATCCTTTGAAAAGCAAGAGAGGTGATAGCAATGTTTGTTTGGACTTGAAAAGGTTTTTTTTTGGGGGGGGGTCCGGTTGTGGGGCCTGAACTCTAGGCCTGGGTGCTGTCTCTCAGCTCGTCAGCTCAAGGCTAGCGCTGTACCACTAGAGTCACAGCACCACTTCCGGCTTTTTTCTTTTTGCTTATGTGGTGCTGAGGAATCGAACCCAGGGTCTCAGGCATGCAAGGCAAGCACCCTACCACTGAGCCACCTTCCCAGCTTGAAAAGTTTTTTAATGCTGATTCTAAGTTCTTCTGATCTCCTTCATCTCCTCGTCAATGATTTTCTTTCATTGCTACGATTTTAAGATTATTCCCCTTATATTTGTGCATGTATATGTATATATAATATACTTCCATGACTTGCATAGGGCCCCACTTTTTTTTAAACAGTAACAATGGCATTTGGGGCTCTTTTAGTTGCTGTTAAGACTAAATAACTTTACTTGAGCAAGGCTTAATAGGAAATGAGTCTAGTGCTCACAGATCTCTCCAATTACCCATATTTACCATAGTATAGTTTTAGAATCAAGTTGATAAGCCCTTTCCATGGCAATAAGCATTCTTGGGATTATTTACTTCTCTACTGAGCGATGGGTAAAGTCTAGTTACTATGGTGCTCAGTATAGATAACAAGTCAAACCCAAGTAGACCCTGACAGAAGTGAGCACCAAACAATAAGAACCTCAATCCCAGGTCTTTAGAATCCAATTGTATTCTGGCCTTCTTAGAAGCCTTGAACCCCAGAAGCCCTGAAACATCCATCCTCTGATGTCATTCTGGGACAATAAAAAGCTAAGTTCCCCAAGGACCAGTGAAGTCCACAGAGAATGTTGTAACAGCCTAGAGTTCTTTAATGGACAAATGAGCTACTGGGCTGAGCAAAGAGCCACCCAGTCTTCTCACAGAGCACTCCATCTTACAGCTGGACTTCTCAGCCTTCTTGGACCTAGAGAGAAGCCAGGACATTTTGAGTCTTGATTCATATGTCTAGGATGAATATTTGTTTTCGATAATTAGAAATTGCTGGAAATGAGGTTTTTCTGTGATCAAATCTCTTCACCAGTCAAGACTTTGTGGTCACAGTCATGTGAAATCTTCTGAGCAGGTTTCTGACCCAGCGTCTCCTCAGTCAAGCATAGGGAAATGATTATGCTGTTGTTCAGGCCCAAGTGTGTCCATCGAGTTATGATGAACCCAGAGGAACTAGATTATCTCTGGTATACAACTAAGTACAACCAAGGACTCTGGGTTGTTGAATTGCCTTTCCTCCCCCTGGAAGTTTTGTAACAAAGTTCACCTTGAAAATAGGCTAAACTATTTTCTCTGAAGGTATATTGAAACAATAGGCTACAGTAGGATAAATATTTCTTGATGATGCATTTACTTCAACTTCCAAGTAACCAAAGTTAATGGGTCAGGGAAAAAAACCAGGTGTTGTTCTGGTTTGAGAGAAGTAGTTATCAGATGCTATTTAGAGAGCATGTGGAAAAGCTTCTTGGCTCCCCTTGAATCCTGGAATTCTGTTTCCAACAAACTTTCAGCAGCCCTGGCTCCGAGGCACTGGATGGGTAACCAGAAGCTGGAATCCAACATCATGCGCCTCTCCAGATAATGAGGTCAAATGTGCCAGACCAGCCAGGAGCCCTGATAACCATTCTATTAACATCCCTAAATGATAGGTCTTTTGATTAAACTTCATATCTCTGTCTGTTACTTCTCTTGTCCTGTCTAAAATTAGAGCTGGTATTTTTCCCTTGCTGGTTCAAGGATAATGGAAAATCATGACGTCCTTTGACAATTATTCCCAAGGACAGTGGGTTTCCCGGTTCACAAAGCTTTAGATTTCCTAGACTTTTAGCCTTGCTAGTATTTTTTTCCTTTTGGAATACACTTCAATATTTTGTAAAAGTCAAACAATGTCTTAAAATGAAGCCACAATCTAATATCTAGAAATTTGTATTACAATGACAATTTCTGCCTCTTAAGTAGATAACATAAAGCAACAAAAGTCACATTATTGTCCCTGTGCCTCAGTTTCCTACTTATAGAAGGGAAGAATGTTGCTTCCTAGAAACAGTGTAAGTTACAAAATCATCATCTTTTGTGAATAATCAGAGCAGTGTTCATATAACTGTGCGGTACTAGCATGATTCCTACTCCTATTCCTATGTTTTCTACGTCATGGCAACCTTGCTCTGTTTGAAAACCATAAATGCTAAAATCAACTTGTCCTTTTTTATTTTCAGTCTTAAGACATAAAATATTCTAAAATATCTTCTAGCATGTCCCTGGATCGGGGAAATGAAGATGTTGTAGGACAGACATCTGAAAATGAGAGGAAGAAAGACAGACTCCAGACTGCTGAGAAATGGGGCAAGTAGAGTGAATCTGGGAGGGAATATTAGTGATAACAGAGAGGGTCTTCTCAAATCTGAAGACTGAGGTTGAGGCTCTGGGCTTAGGACACTTACACAAAGATAATGGTGAGGTTGTAGAGCAAGTAGGAGTGAAGGCATGAGAGAACCAGGGGCAAGAATAAATGAAGGCAGAGGGTGCCTGGGGATAAATGGGAGTGTGTGCAGGGGTGTGGGTGATGGACAGGGGAGTGAGGAAGGGTTCATTCTTAGATGGAGGAAGTCAAGTCTATAGAACCAGTGTCCTCACAGTGTCTCCCAGGATAAGGGCGATGCTTAGAAAGATTAGAAAGGTGAAGACTCCCAGACAACCAAGGTTCCCACAGCTGTGGGGGAAGAACCCAGAAAAGTTTAGAAGACAAAAGTGATCCGGAGGTGAATAACTCAAAGGGGAGGAGTCTGTATATAAGAGAATGCTAGTATCGAAATGCCAGCTCTTCTCTTCCTTCTTATTCCCCTCTCTCATCCCATAATCAGACTGAAAAATAGAGTGTTGGTAAAAATGAAAAAGGGTGACCAGGTAGCTTCCAATACCCTTGGAAAAGACTACCAGGTGAATTATACTTTCTTCACATGTCCAAGTGTTGATATGGATACAGAAAGAGGATGTAGAAGGAATTACTGTGTGACACAGCAGATTACATAGAAGACTCTAAGATCAGTTCATGTAGGGACCAGAAGACCATGAAAGGGGCTTAGGAAGGACGGTCATCATGGAAGTGTATAAAATGAGAAGCAGAACACAAAGGCAGGGTGAGGAGAGTGACTTGATCTGGGGCTGTCTGAGTAGTAAAGATGAGGAATGTGGGTAGAATGAATTGACCTAAAGATTCAGAGTGAGACTCTAGGCAGCCTGAGAACTTAGATTATTTCTGAAGCAGTGTGATTCTGCATAGGAAATTGGAAGATATGCTATTTTACAGACTGGCCCAGAAGCCCTCCTACATATAACCTCAGAAGTTAAGTCTTTCATATCATCTTCCAGGATGGTGAGTTGGGAGGTGGCATGAACTAGGACTCTTTGCCCACTCGGGTAGGATATTAACTCTGGACACCCACAAGCAATGACCTTCAGCCAGCAAGTGGGCCTGCCAGCATCCTGTCGGACATGTGGTAGGCTGAGATCAACTCTCTGTTATCAAAGGCTGACAAAACACATGCCTGTGTTTTGACATTGGGTTCTCAAATTGTATAATGGCATGAGTGGTTGTCTTCTTTTCCTGTACCTTCAACCTTGTTTTCTCCTTTCCCTTCTTCCCATTTGCAACATTATTAGTGACCTTAAAACACTAGTGACCATCTAAATGCCCAACAACAGGAGAACAGCTAAATAAATTATAATACATTTGTACTTTCCAATATGAAACAACCTTGTTTGTGCTGTTACGGAGGAATCTCTATGAGGTTTGTTGGGTGAACAAAGGATTTCTGGAATAATAACTACAAAAGGAATTTATCTGGGAGAAAGAAAGAAGAAAACACGAGGAAGTAAAAGCAAGACAGAGGAAATAAAAATTCATATTTTAATGTATTGTGTGTACACAATTCTCTCTGTATGTGTGTCTGTATGTTTGTAAAGACAGATTTTTTTAAAGCTAATGCCTGCAGTTATCCTGGGTATAAGTCTGGGGTTAGTAGGGACTACATTTCTGTAATTCTTGACTATTTTACAACCAACATTATGCATTAGTAATTGAAGGTATTAACAATTCTATAGATAATCCTATTTAGATCTGGTCTTTACAAGCTCAAGTGAACATTTGAGTTCTAGTGACGCCAGATTTGGTCATGATATAGGCAGGCAGCAAATGTTTGTTTACTCACTGAAGGCACATTGTCTGTAGAAACCCAGAGCAGGGATGAGAGAAGCAATTTGCAAAACCACTCAGCAGAAACTGGAGAATGTTGTCAATGAGTTGGAAAATTGTTCTGAACAATGCGTGATGAAGGTTGATGCGGGGCTAAAGCTGAGAAATCGGAGCCACCTTTCATATGCCATTTGCTACTTTCTGATGATGGAGAAAAGCTCAAAGTATTACATTTCAAGAAAACCTTATCTAATCAGGCAAGTTTCCTATTTTTACATGAAAAACCTAAGTGTCACACACAACTAAAAGCTATACAATGTTGCTCCTGAAACCTACACCATAAAATAACTATTTTTTAAAAAATAAACTCAATTTAATTTTAAAGTACTGAAGGGTGAAACTGATATATTCTTATATTTAAAATGTATGTTATAATTTTCTACCCAAAGGCAGAGTATACAACCATTCCATCTAACTACTCTAAGAAAACCCTCTGTTAATGTTGACACCCTATTAACTTCCTGTCTAAATATACCTTTGAAGACAATCTCAGTGTTGAAAGTTAATTTTTTGTACAAACACAAGCTCTCAAATAGTGTGAATGGGTTGCACTTGGAAGTTCATTCTCTGACATGACTTCCCAAAGTCAAGAGCACTTCACTCAGTGCCTGTGTCTGGAGCCTCAAGGAGAAAAGAGGACAAAGTCTGAGGATAGAGGAGAATCATCCTCAGAGCCTGTCACTTGCATGTTTTCTTCTTGTCCCTTCAACCCAGGATGATGGTTCTGACCTGCTGAGGGCTGCTCTGTCAGACCTGAATCAGTCTTCCAGGGTCTCTACCCATTTTTCTTCTATAAAAATCAATTCATATTTAAAATTAAATAAGAAGTTAAAACCAGATCCCATAAAGGGCTATTTAGGGAAAGTAAGTCAGTCTAGTTCGTATTTTTCAAAGCAGAAGAAACAGCAATATAATTTGCTGGAGCCAAATGGTTATTTGTAGTTAATTAATTGCTGTATAAAAAGATGCTTTGGCTTATACCTGTAATCCTACTCAGGAGGCTGAGATCTGAGGATCACAATTCGGGGCCAGCCTGAGCAGACAAATCCAAGAGACTCTGACCTCCAATTATCTCTACAACCAGCAAAAATCTGGATGTGAAGGTATGACTCATATGGTAGAGAGCCAGCCTTCAGCAAAAAAGCTAAGTGGGAATGTGAGGCCCTAAGGTCAAGCCTCTGTACCAGGAAAAGAGGAAAGACAGAGAGACATAGACAGAGAGACAGACTGAGACAGATGGAGAGATATATCTGAAATATTTGGGGGACATTAAAAACACAACTATATAAAATGATGCTACATTCATGTTACTTACCTTTATAAGGAGCAGACAACACTATTGTAAACTGCAACTTTTAATTGAAACATATTTTTTATTCTAAGGCTTAAAAACTCATGTATTCACTCAGCAAATACTAATGTCTTTTATGTTTTTAGGCACTGCTTGGATGGTGGGGGAAGAGACGGGAACAAAACAGTGGAGTATTCAGAACAGAGAAGATCTATCATGTAAAAGGACCACTGGAGTTAAAATAGACCACGAGGCAGGGTGGGAGGTGGGAGAGGTGGAAGCAGGAAAACCAGTGGGGGGCTGAAGCAATAAATACAAGCAAGCGTGGTGGGGTGGATCAAGATATTAGGGGTGGAATCCATGGTATTTTGAAGGAAGAGCCAACAGAATTTACTAAATATACTGGATATGAATTTAAGAAAAATGCCAGGGATAACTCCAAAACCTATCATCTTCAGCAAATGGAAGAATAAAATTGCCATTAACTAAAATAGGGCAATAAGAAAGATAGGACAGGGAAGAAAATCCATAATCTAATCTGGGGTATTTTGTGGTTAAAATTTAGTTAGATATCCAAGTGTTATAAATAAGTATGGGTAGACCTGGAAATGTACAAGCCAGAGGAAATGCAGAGTTGGGTTATTTTCTAACATTGATTTTGAAGTGAAGAGCTCAGTTCCAGCTCACTACCCACACAGGCTACACAAAAGCATTTCTCATTCGAGTATTAGTAACTGTGATTATATTTTCTTGATTTAACCAGTTATTATTTATTTGGCACCAGATGCTATTACAAGTTCCAAGGATATAAAGATGGTGGTGGTCCTTGTTCTGTCACTAAATCTAAAAGAGTAGACAAAGTAACAAACACTGTGAAATGCCACAAAAGTACAAATGTAGACAGAATTAACTATACCTAGAAAAGGCAGAAACAATGTTTGAGGAGTTTCTCTAGGGCTAGGTAAGAGTTGCCCAGATATCCAAGGATAGCCTATACAACCTAGGCAATGAAACCAGGCCCAAGGCAGGAAATGACAGAGCTCATTCTGAGACCTTCAGAATGCATTATGACCCAATTTCTTGCACACAGCAAGGAAAGGTGCTGTAGGAGATGGGGTAAAAAGAAGGTTGAGGGAGTACTGGGTATACCCATAAGGGAAGAAGGAACAGCAGTCCAAACAAGTAAAGAGTATAGGTTCTCTTTGGAACCTTTCTGTGTCCTGATGAGCTGCAGTGAATCTGGTAGAGGAGGTAGTCCTACAGTCAGAAGATGAGGGGCACAGGCCAGCAGCTGACAGTGGCCTGAAAAAATTCGTGTCTCAGTACCTCTCTACAGTTTCTAAAGTGGGCAAGGTGCTACGGGTCCTGGAATGATTGTGTGTAGGGTATGTGTGTATGTGTGTGTGTATGGTGTGTGTAAGGTGTGCATATGGTGTGTGTGTGTGTGTGTACGGTGTAAGGTGTTTGTATGGTGTGTGTGTGTGTGTATGGTGTGGGTGTGTATGGTGTGTGTGTGTGTGTGTGTGTTGGCTATGGGAGGAAAAGGAAAACAATAGGGTTGTGGAAGAGGAAATTTTTGTTCATCTAAGCTGCCAGGCACTATTTTTCATTGATAGATTCAGACATTTGCCCCTGTCCAAAAAGTAACTTGTGTGCTGTAGGTACAACAAGCCCCCTACTGGTTAATTTTTGCACCTAGAAACATGGCAGTAACGTTTAGATATTCAAATCCATTAATCGCTCAGGAGCTTGATGTTCTTTGAAAATGGCAATATTATACTAAAAGAGGCTGTCATTCTTCCTTATTTTAGGATTCCATGAAAGATTATCCCCTAGCCTGTAAAAGATATTAGGTTCCCTTTCCTTCCTCCCCCTGTAGCCTGTAGATTTAATAAATGTATTATATGCTTCTTATGGGCCAGGTTATCTCCACATTTTCTTCATATTCTATTTTTTTTTTTGGCCAGGGCCTAGGCACTGTCCCTGAGCTCTTTTACTCCTCTACTACTTTGGGGCACAGCTCCACTTTTAGTTTTTCAGCATGGTTAATTAGAGTTAAGAATCTCAAGGACCTATGTTTTTTTGGGCCTGGCTTACTTCACTTAATATAATTTTTTTATAAGCCTTTCCATTTCCTAACAAAAGAGGCAATGTCATTTTTTTCTGATGGAGGCATAGAATTCCATTGTGTATATATATCACATTTTCTTGATCTATTCATCTACTGAGGGGCATCTGGGTTGATTCCATATCTTAGCTATGGTAAATAATGCTGTGATAAAAATGGTTGTGCTGGCAGCTTTGGCATGACCTTGTTTGTGATCCTTTGGGTAAATGCTCAAAAGTAGGATTGCTGGGTCATAAGGGAGCTCTACGTGGAATCTCTTGAGGAAACTCCACACTGCTTTCTAGTAAGTCAGGCCCAAAGAAACATAGGTCCCATGGTTTCCTTTGTTTGAAGTGACTAGTACATGTCTAGGACAAACAGAGTAGGTCAAAGGCTATGTACATACGACCATAGGAGATAATGTTAAACAAAATGTGCCCCAAGACAGGGAAACAAGAGGTTTTATTTCTCTCTCTTTCTTGCTAATATTTTTAATATACTTATAATACACTATGTGATTCTTTTGCTTCTATTGTATGTTCTTTCCCCATGATATAACCCCTGTTTCACTGGATTTGATGCTGGTGCTCTGAACCTTGTATATATGTTTTTGTAATTTGAGGAGGGGAAGGGATATTGCAGAATGCTTAAATGAGGATGCAGGCAGACCCATTGTGACGATGAGATGTACGGACACTATATTGAAAACGAACTTTACAATGTTGGGGAGGGGCAGGAGGAGTTGGGGAGGTGGGGAGGGAAGTGATGGTAAGGGGAAAATAAAGAAGGAGGTAACAATGCTCACTATGAAATGTACTCATTACCCTACTCATGAAACTGTAACCCCTCTGTACAACATTTTTATAATAAAAAATTAATAATAAAAAAAGAATCTCAAGGACTTTCCTGCTGGGGCTGGCTTTAAACCTCCATCCTCAAATCTCAACCTCCTATCTAGGATTACAGGCGTAGCCACTGGAGCCCAGCTTACTTTGTGATATCTGAGTTGCTATTCAGACAGAAAGTTCCTCCTATTATCTGGCCTCAGCCCCTCCTGCTGTCCTGAGCCCCATTTCCCTTGGAAAAGAAGGACAAAAATGTAAAATCGGAAAACAGAACAAAATTATTGACAAAGGGCAAAACCTCTTGTTAAAGAAAAACCCCAGGGAAAGGCCAACCAGTAATCAGCCTTAGCCCCTTTTCCATCCTTGCTAAAAAGCCAAAGAACATCTCTCCCTCTCAAGTTTACCAAGCTGGCAGCTTTGCAGAAGGCTACTAACCACCTTGAGGCTCATCACCAGCTGCACTGCGCTGTTGCATTAGTCAGAAGCTTATCATAAAAGTAATTTCTGTAATAATACAATAGTATTGATAGTACCCATCATGCTGACCAAGTCAAGATTATGTTTGCCTATGTTTTTGTGACTCAAGGCTATGTTTTGCTTCTGTGACCTTGCTTGCTTGCTTTCAATAGCAAGTCCTTAAGCCCACAGGTGGTACCAATTGAAGACCACCACCGAGTGGCACTATGGGTGACCTACTGCAAATTATTACATATGATATTTACCATAAAGAACAAATGAATTTAAAGATCATATAACCATAACCAATGAAAATGTGCCAAACCTCCTGCCTTGTATAGCTTGTCCTTGTAAGGTTTGGTGAGAGGAAATCTCCATGAGGTTCAGGCAGCAGAGTGTTTATTAGGGAGAAACCAAACCGCCAGCTTGCACCAGGTGGAGGTGTGCAGAGAGGTTATATAGGTAGGGGAGGGGGAGGGGGAGGTGTGACCAGGGGCAAATGAGGAAGTGGCCTCAAAGGATGAGGAAGTGACTTCAGAGCCTGGGGGACCTCTCACTGCCCTCAGTGTGCCAGTTAACTGGGTTACAGGTGCTGGGCAGGGACTTCTAGAAAGGTTCACACACAATCTTGCAAAGAGAGGGAACAAAGGGAAGGGGCCATCTTTCCTGGTCTGACCTAATAGTCCACAGTACAATCACTTTCCCTTGGCTACACAGAAAATTAGAGGTAGAACTAAAGGGTAAACTCTTGGCTTACTTCTTCAGGAAATAGAATTGACTCAATTTAATCATAACTGAATATTGTCCATTTTCAGCAAAAGAAAAACATGGACATTTAAGGAAAATAGAACCGACTTCTAGGAGTTAGTGCAAGTAAGAATAGTGAGCACAAAGTTTCCAAGATGTCTACCACTAAGGGAGACCTTTGGAAGAAAAAAAGGGTAAATTTAAATGTTATATCTCTACAAGTAGAAACTAAGGCCAAAGAAGCCTGTTTATTAAAAATGAGTATGAAAGAGAAAGCAGCAGTCAATTCTAACCCATTATCTGAGAACTCTTGAGGGTTTCCTACAAGAAGCTATTTTCCAAACCCAGAGAGCTTTCTGCATCTGCAGTTATGTTTTACAAGTGAAAAGATAGTCTACCTGGGAGGAAAAAAAAATCAATGATTTTCCAAGAGGAACAACCCTTGCATCCTATTTCTTCTGCCTTTTGACCTTGTTTTTTTTTTTTTACTTTTACATGGGACTTGTGTGTAAGGTACAGTTACTGATAGAAGTAGGAAAGATCGCTACTGAAGATTGAAGGCATTCTTCTTTAGAGACAGAGAGTCACAGTGAGCAGCCCTGACCGCTATGAGCTGCCATGTACTTTCAGGGACATTCTAACAAGAAGCAACTAGCCAATTGGAAGAAAAACCTACCAAAACAGGATAAACAGGCTGGGAATGTGGCTTAGTGGTAGAGTGCTTGCCTAGCATGCATGAAGCCCTGGGTTCGACTCCTCAGTACCACATCCACAGAAAAAGGCCGAAGCGGCATTGTGGCTCTAGTGGTAGAGTGTTAGCCTTGAGCAAAAGAAGCTCAGGGACAGTGCCAAGACCCTCCCTGAGTTTGAACCCCAGGACTAGCAAAACAAACAAACAAACAAACAAGAAACCAAGATAAACAAATTTGAGTTCATTGGGAAGAAAGATGGATGAAATAAGGACAATAATCCTTCTTAGCCAATAGTGTCAGAGACCCTGTTCAGTATTTCCAATTTAATTCATTTAGCCAATGGTTTTTGAGGAAGGTTCAGTAGGAAGGTTGGCCTGGAAAGGAATATTGTTCTACCTCTACTGATTCCCCTCTCCCTCATCATACTTTTCCACAAGAAGACTTACAAAGATGATTCAAACTGACAGCTCAATCTATTTGATTGACAAACTAAAATCCCCAGTGTCAACACAAAACAATTTTATCTATTCTTAAGAAGTAAGGCACATTGTTGAACTTGCTTGCCTCTCAAGTCAGGATGTATTTTTGAGACTGAACACCAATCCATATTTTAATATGTTCATGCTTCAAATCACTAATACACTGTAGTTAATTGAGCAAATAAAATTATCCCTAAACTGGACCGGGAAACACAATTGAATCCCATCTTAACCAGACTGTTTAAAATCGGGATAGAATGAACAATTAGCCACATTCAGACATGCCATGGTTAAATAGGTAGGTCAGAATTTGGAAACCAGGGAAAAGTCCTGACAGAAGCTAAGTTTGGCAAATGGAAGGAAGGAAAAGTGATTGTGCCAGGTAAAAAAGGACATAAGGGACCGAACTAATTGGCCAGGACACCCTATAGTGGTGTTGAAAGGGCAGTAGAACAAAGAACTCACAAAATGCCTGATGGAAAGAGCTTTCCTAACCATTTGCAGCATTTACAATCACACACTGCCTTCTCTCCTCTCCTCTCACCTTCATCAAATTCTGTTTTTCTACCCATCACCTGGGGGTCATGTGCTCACCCTTTCTCTATCCTTTTCTCTTTCTGTATCTTCAAGAGTACAGCAGTCATATAAAGACAGCTTTGATCCCTTAACCCTCAAATACCTCCATTTTATTAGACTTCTCTGGGTCGGTTTAGACAGCAAAGTTAAAATGAAAACTGGGGAGAAGACTGAATAAAATTCTCTGAAGAAAAGTTCTTCCCTGCTTTCAATGACCTTAATAGCAGCAGCAAAAGAATAAAAAAAAATAGGTGATAGCAAATGTCATACTTGTAGCCCATTGTAGGACAGCAGTAGCTTCTAGTTCTGGGGATTATTTTGTATTTACAAAACTATATTGACATGTGGTGGTGCACATCTGTAATCCTAACACTGGAAAGATCAAGGGGAAAGGATCCCAAGGTCAAGGAAAGCCTGGGCAAAACAAAAATCCAACAACAAAAATAAACAATAACAGACTTGGTTGCTTGGTTGCGTTCTTAAGCTGTGTGTGGTTAAACCTTTGAAGACATATTCCAAAGAATATTAAATTTATTCTGGCTTTTCTAATGGGAAGAATTAGGATCCATTCCATTAGGATCCATGGAAGTATAAATTCTGAGAAATTGATAGAAAAAATATTTTGACTCACATAGAAAGAGAGCTACATTTACTCACTTGAAAAGTAGCAAACCTCTCAGCACTGAAAATATTCACTCAGATAGCAATTGGGCTGTATTAGATAAGACAGAGATAAAGTAATAAGTACACCCATAATATCCACTGACTCAAAGAGCATAATTTGTTTTCATTCTTTGGAAGTTCAGGGAGAAATTCAGCTCCATGGGCTAGCTCTCCTTCCATACTCCCACCACCCCACAGTCTTTGGGGGAATCCATGGTGATGACTATTATGGTGTATCAGCGTTATCCTGGACATCATCATCTCAGAGGCCTGGGTTGAATATAGTTGAAAGCTACGTAGGGAAGGATGTAATGGGCTAAGCCTGAAGAGGCAGGGCCCTTTCTACCCTCCCCACCACTCTTTTCACTTTAAAAAAATTTTTATTGTAAAGGTGATGTACTGAGAGGTTACAATTACATAAGTCAGGTGTTAAGTACATTTCTTTTTGAACAATGTCACCTCTTCCCTCATTTTCTCCAGTTTCTTCTCTCCAGACCCCTTCCCCCACAAATTGTATACATTTTCAACATAGTGTCTGGTGAGTATCACTGATGAATTAGCTCACCCTTGGTTCCACCATTTCTGGGCCATTTTATTACATTGGTTAGTGTCTGTCTCATGGTCCATAACCACAGAAGAGCTAAGAACCAGAGTCTTTCTCGTGATCTTGTACAAAATATTTTATCTCCCAGTCACTTTTTCCTTAACTATAAGATGAGACCATCTCAATGGATACTATCAAGAAAATGGAAAGATAATCTACAGAATAGAAAGAAAATATAAATCATATATCTGATAAGGGGTCTCCATGACAAATAAAGAACTCCTTAATTCAATGGTTAAAAAATAAAACACCAAAGAATTTGATAAGAAATGTCTCTAAAGAAGTGTATAAATAAGGTAGGTAAATGAAGTAGGGGACTATTATTACAAAAATCTAATATGCATGACATTGGCTTAGCAGTGAAACAGTGAGTAGTAAGAATATGGATACTACAGGCTGGAAAGTTGGTGCATCCACATACCGTACAAAACCTGAAATAACATACATACTGAGTCAGTAGCTCTAAGGAAAAGATGCTCAAATAAACAGAATACTTGTGTGTGAATATCTGTGCCTGTTCTTTACTATTTTCAGCATGCCTTTATAAAAGGAGAACTCAGTAAAACAACAGTGGTTTGCCAATAAACAATGAGAAGAAATAGAAAAAAAATTATAAAAGTCTACAAGGTTATTTCCACTTGTTTGTTCATTCATTCAGCAAAGATGTTCCAGGCACTTGAACTTCATCAATGAATAACACACACCAAGAATTCATACTCTAGCTAGAGAGAGACATACAACAAAAACACATGGGATATGAATATATATATTACAATATGCTACGGAAGTTAAAATTATGAAGGACAGGGAGAATGGTTTGTGATTTGACTAGGCAGCCTTTATTCAGAGGCAGTGTTTGAACAAAGACCATAGGGAAAAAGATAGATGCATAGATGTCTATGGAAAGTGTGTTACTTGTAAGGGATCAGAAAGGTAAAGCCTCACCCTTTAATATAAGGAAATGAAACCGATGTGTAAAGAGCTTCTAACTGAAACCTAGGCTGGAAATAATGGCTGCTCAGACCAGAGTGAGAGCACTGGGAGTCAAGAGAAGAGATGGATTCAGATTTACCTGGGGAAGGATGTTTTGCAGAAAGGGTGCAGGTAGATTGTAAGAGAAAGTGAAGAACACATGACTCCTACGTCAACAGAAGACCTGATGTAACAGGATACAAATAACGCATAAATGGAGATAAAATGGTCAGGTGATATATCCAAGAAAGCCTTTGGTAAACCATGATAGCGATGACTTAGACCTGAGGGCAAAATAGAGTAGGCCAGTAGCCCATAAATACCACCACTCTTACCACTGAATTAAACTAACCTTCCAGAACTGGGAGAATGTAGTTTCCTCTTCTACATGCTTCCCTACAAATGGGGACTCCTAGAGGGCTGATGAAGATTGTGAGAGCAACTTGAGTATAGTGCATCTGAGAACCAAGGATCAACAGAGCAGGAGAGTTCACCCTTTTATGCATCTTCCTCCTCCCAACAGCCTACGAGATATGGGGCTCTCAGCTATCCTCCAAAATCCTCACCTTCTTCCCTTGGAAGAGTGAAAATTTGGTAGGAAAGAAGGCTAGCAATGTTCCCTAGAAACAGACACATAAAAATAAAGAACAATCTTCACTGTAACAATAAGGAATATTAAATTATACTAATAGAAATGTTAATTATATAATAGACTAATTCTTCAAGATATGTCTTTAAAATGTCATTTTGGAGAGGGAACATTATATACAAGAATTAACCCGGGCTCCAATGGCTTATGTCATCCTAGCTGCTTGAGAGATTGCGACCGGGAGCCTGGATAGAAAAGATTTTAAGACCTTTCCTTAACCCATAGAAGGGCACTGTAGCATATGCCTGCCATCCTAGCTTTGTGTGAGTCTGAGATTGGAAGGCTCATGGGTCTAGGCCAGTGCGGGGGCACAATATTGTGAGACTTTGTCTGGTTGGAAGAAGTTTGGTGTGATGGCAAGTGCCTGTTATTCCACCTATTTGGGAAGCTGAAAATAGGTGGATCGTGGTCCAGGTATGTGACTGGGATAAAAATGAGACTCTATCTCAAAATGTACAGTACAAAAAAGGGTTGGAGACATAGCCCTGCAGGAGAGTCCTTGTCAAGCAAGCATAAGCCCTGGGTTCAAGCCCAGTACTACCAAAAAAAGAGAGAGAAAAACCATTGCATCATTCTTATATTTAAATATTCCATGTTTAGCCAAGGAATACATCTGAGAGACATCAGTGTTATTGAAAACACATTATCTTTAGTGGTCAGTTTACATCAGCTATAATACTGACCACTCCAGCTATGTAGTTTGTGGAAAGTTATTTGATAGCTTTAGGATTCAATTTCTTGGCTCTCAGAGGGAAAAAATGGCGCTATACAAATAAGATGACTTATGGGAAGATGCTACCAACGAAAGTTAGTTTCTCTTTACGGCAAACAACTCCATAGCAATTTGCAATTCCTTCTCATATACAGACATGAAAAAGAGCTCTCTTCATCAAAACATTGGCTTTACATGTGGAATGTATTTGCCAAAGTCAAAAGGGAAATCTTTGTTTTCCAAATGCCTTTGGCTTCATTGTAAGATTTCTCTTGAAAGCTTGTTGACCTCAAGCAGAGTACTCCTGAGGAAGAACTGTCAGCAAGGAGCCAGCGCGATGAGGAGAAGAATCAGTTCATGAAAGAATCTCTTCTTGTGATGTCTTCAGCCCTCCCTCAAAGTCTCATAGTTGGAAGTAGATCAAATAAATGAAGCCCCTTGGAGGCTTTAAAAATAAAACCCCCTTGGAGGTTTGTTCATAGATGCTGGCTTGCTAAAAGGCTACATTTCCCGATGATTTTAGAGTCTGATATTTTTATTGATGACATTTCAGATACATGCAGTCGATTGCAAATTTTTCTAGCACCACAGTCCTGGCTCAGAGCTTTTACTAATTATGAGAGATGCTGTGGAGAATCATAATAAGGTGATTTTAAATGCTTTGATTAAAATGACATTCACAGAACTGACATTTAAATGGATAATTTGATTCTTCTTCCATGCTATAAATTAAACCATATTTTGTGTTGTATATGAGGGGAAAAAATGGAGGATTCCAGGAGGAAACCACCATCACCAGCAGGAGCAGCAAGAACAGCAGTCTATTTATAGTCCTTAGTGCTTAAAGAAAAAGTGCTGTTGTTTTGCTTTTTTATTTCGCTGTTCAGATAGGTCTCATGCTAAACGTTCGGAGTTGGCTTGGATCACCACTGATACGCCTACCTTTGCTGTCTGAGTAGCTGGGTTTGCAGGTGTGCATCACAGTGCCAGGTCCAGAGAACTCTATTTTTGTGTGATATAAATATATTGCTGGTTCAGTAAATGGCTTCACGACATTCTTTACCATTTCCCTACAGTGATTTACATTTTGGGTGATGTGATATAACAGAAAACATTAGACTTTAGAGCTTAATAAAAGTTCTTACTTTTACTCTCCAAGAGCTGATTATTTAATTTGGGTCTTTTTCAATATAATAATATAGGAGTAACTCATAAGATGTTAAGAAAAATGTGAAAAAACATCTAGTATTGGGATAGTCTCTAGCAAGCAGTCAATAAATAGTAGTTAGTATTTACATGATTAGCGGTAATCATTCTATTAATTCTATTTTGAAGGTCATGTCAAGGAGAATGCCATATGAAATCTCTAGAAATTAATTTCTGTGCTAGAAAGAGGTATGTGTGGCTACTGGGAAAATGAATCAACCAAAAAGGGAAGTCAGGCTGCTGGGCTTGGGCGGCGGCGGTCCCAAGGCGCCAGGCTGTTGCGGAGTGTGGGTGGGTGGTGCGAAGGTGGCGCAGCCACGGGGGGTGGGGGCATGGCTCCGGGGATGGTCTGGGTGGACCTGGAGGTGACAGGATTGGACACTGAGAAAGACCAGATTATGGAGATGGCCTGTCTGGTGACTGACTGATCTTAATCAGGTCCCAACCCGATTATACAATAACCAAATGAACTGCTGGACAGCAGGTCCGATGGTGTAAGGAGCATCATGCGAAGTCTGGTCTTACCAAGGCAGTGGAGGGGAGTACAATCACATTGCAGCAGGCAGAGTATGAATTTCTGTCCTTTGTACAGCAGCAGACCCCTCCGGGGCTCTGTCGGCTTGCAGGAAATTCAGTTCATGCAGATAAGAAGTTTCTTGACAAATGTGTGCCACAGTTCATGAAACATCTTCATTATAGAATAATTGACGTGAGCACTGTTAAAGAACTGTGCAGACGCTGGTATCCAGAAGAATATGCATTTGCACCAAAGAAGGCTGCTTCTCACAGGGCCCTTAATGACATTAGTGAAAGCATCAAAGAGCTTCAGTTTTACCAAAATAATATTTTCAAGAAAAAAACAGATGAGAAGAAGAGGAAAATTATAGAAAATGAGGAGAATGAGAAGACAGTGAGTTGACGCTGGTTCTTGGCCGCTACAGCAAAGTTCTCTGGAAGCGCCTCTAGTGGTTTCACAGCACCTTCTTTCAGTTAACTTGTATCTCCAGATTACTCTTCTCCTCTTAACGCCCCGTTATGATACAGCAGCTCGTGTGTGAGCACCAGGCCATGCCCATCCCTTGGTACACACCTGTGTTTGCTTTTGATCATTTCTTTTGTTTAAAAATAAATAATAAAGCTAGTTCTATTGAAATGCAAAAAAGAAAGACAATTTTTTTAACTGCCTACTATTTTTACATGATTTTTTTTCTTTTGCTATTATTAAGAGGGCTTGAACTCAGGGCCTCTTGTTCTCACTCAGCTTGTTTGCTCCCGATGTTCTACTCCTTGAGCCATCAGGGAAGAGTGTGATGCTTGGAGGCCCGGTACACCCTGGTGAAGAGTAAGCTCATTTACTTGAACCTGTCAGAAGAAATAAAGACAGAGCATGTGCTTAGTGCTATACTTGGCCTCCAGGATGTGTGTTTGCTGTTAGATGAGGAAAAGCCCTGAGCACACTCTGTCCAAAGCACATGACATTCATGACCTTCTCTCCCACCCAGGGAGGTAAACTGTCAGGTGGGGTCTGAAAGCACTACGCATTCCCCTTCAGAACACATCCTAGTATATTTGCTGCCAAGTGCAACAGAGAACTCTTAATTCCACAGTTTCTAAATCATACAATATTCCTAACCTCCTTTTCCCCGCTGGGAGGTAAACTGCTGGAAAGAATCTATAAGCATTGAGACAAGCAGGCAGAGTGAATAGGTCCCTCAGTTTCCCCTAGATAGTGCAAAGTTTTGTTCTGTTTTATTCCTCTACACTGATACATTCAGGAATCATTCCAAGACATGAATACTTTATTGCCTCGGGGAAAGTCAACCTCAAGCCTCGGTGAACAAATCCAGCTGACAGGAACTAAAAACCTCTGTATCAAGCAGCAGTGTCCAATACAAAGAAGGAAAGCTTCTACAGTGAAAGAAGCCCACAAACAGACAATCAAACCTTTCTACAAGTGACTCCAGCTAGTTTATTTCTATCTGAGTAGCACTAGTGATGAAGTCTAGTGCCCTGAGCACACAGGTGAATATGTAGCTACTGAGTCAAACCTCTGGTCCAATGATAAGAAACAGCACTTCAACTAGTCCACTGCCTGAACACTGAAAATATTTTGACTGAAAGACCTCAGAGAGTTACAACTTCCAATCAACCACTCAGTTTCAAATGCACAAATCCCAGAGCAGAAACACAAGATAGATGGAAAAACAGAGGAATGCAAGTCTTCTCCACAATATCAAATACAAATGACAATGAAGATGAAAGCTCAGACAAGAATTCAAAATGGATTTAAAGAATGACTAATGAACTTAAGGAGGAAATGAAAAATGCCTGAATGAATTCTAAGAAAACTCACATGAAGAGCTAAGTAAAATAAAGAACACAATCTAGGACATAAACGAGGAACTCAACTAAATATATCCTGTAAAATTTCTGAACAAGGGGCTAAGAAGGTGGCTCAGTGATAGATTGCTTACCTTGCATGCATGAGGTCCTGGGTTCAGTTCTTCAGCACCACATAAGCAGAAAGTGGCACTGTGGCTCAAGTGATAGAGTGCTTGCTTTGAGCTGAAGAGCTGAGGGACAGCGCCCAGCCCATAGCTCAGGCCCCATGACCGACCAAAAAAAAAAATCTGAACAAAAAACAAATGAAAATACTGGAAATGAAGAATTTAACACATCAAATAAAAAACACATTTGAAAGTCTTTCCAGTTGAATACAGAATACTGGAGCTTGAACAAGATAGTTGCAATAGAACATGCAGACAAAAGTAGAGAAAAAAACAGAAACAAAAACCTAAAGAAACATAGGTCCCATGGTTTCCCTTATTTGCAATATCTAGTATATGTATGAGTCAAGCAGAAAAGGTCAGATAATGTGATGTCAGGAAAATGAACCCTTAGATATGTATTTTAATGTTTTTTTCTTTCATGCATTTGTTTCTAACGCATTTATAAGATTATCTCTTTGTTGCTTTGTATGTCCCTCCCCCACAGTATAACCCCTGCTTTCACTATATTTGATGTCAGTATAACTTGTGGAGGAGATGGGGAAAAACCAGTTGTTTAAGGATACATGTGGACCTGTTGCAACAATGAGAAGTACAGTTGTCATGTCCAAAACCAGCTTTACAACGTCGGTGGGGGGGGAGGGATTGGGATTGGGGGGGAGGGGGGAGGCTGGGAAGGGATGTGAAGGGTAAACAAAGGAGGAGGCTGCAATGCTTGGTAAGAAATGTACGCATTATCCTGCCCATGTAATTGTAACCCCTCTGTACAGTATGTTCACAAATAAAATAAAATTAAATTAAAAAAAATAAAATAAAATTCAAATCAAAAAAAAAAACCTAAAGTAGGAACGTAACAAATATTGTCCCTGGCCTCCCATTAAAAGACCAAACAAATGAATTATAAGCATAGAACAAAGAGAAAGGTTCAGGAGAATGGCATAGGAAATGTATTCAATAAAATAATACCAGAAAAACATCACAAAGCTTGAGAAATATATGGTCATTCAGATACAAGAATCCTTTAAAACCTCAAATAGATAAGACCAGAAAAGAACTTTCTCACATCACATTATAGTTAAAATGTTAGACATATAGAAAAAAGAAAGATAATATAGAAAGCTAAACCTGTAAAGGCAAATTTATAAGGATATACCAAATTTCTCTACAAAACTTTAAAAGCAGGAGTGCATGAAATGATGTATTTTAAAGAAAGAAAGTAACTGCTTACTTTGGTTACTGTGCCCAGAAAAGCCATCCTTTATAATTACAGAAGTAAAAAATCTTCCATGATAAATTTTAAAGAATATATAAATCATGACCACTAAATATATGATGCAGAAGATATTTGTAAGAATCATACACAAAAAAAGGAAGATAAACACAACCACAGAAATATGGGAAAGAACTTGTGTGGGTGCGGAGTCTGAAGGAAAAACTGGGAGACAACGAGGGAACAGGTGTACAAAAGAAATGGACTCATTACCTGACTTATGTAACTGTAAACTCTCCATACATCACTTTTACAGTTAAAAAATAAAAATAAATGTCTTTATACATTAAAAATATGGGAAAGATAATCAAGTGAGGGGAAAAGAAAATCAAACCCTATATAAACAATAAAATAGTGAGGGGCTGGGAAGGTAGCTTAGTGGTAGAGTGCTTGCCTTGCATCCATGAGGCCCTGGGTTCAGTACCACATAAACATAAAATGCTGTAGCTCCAGTGGTAGAGCAGTAGCCTTTAGCTGAAGAGGTGAGGGATAGTGCCCAGGCCCAGAGTTCAGGCCCCACGACTGACAAAAAAATAAATAAATAAATAAAATAGCAAATACACTCTAAAATGAAAATTCTAAAACTTATAAGAGAATAAATTGAAGGAGACACTAGAAGATGGAAAAGATTCCAATGTTCATGGATCGGAATTAATATTATAAAATCAAAAGCCATCTACAAATACAAAGCAATCTTCATAAAATTCCATTGTCATTTTTTTTTTTTTTGGGTCTGGTCGTGGGGCCTGACCTCTGGGCCTGGGCGCTGTCCCTCAGCTCTTCAGCTCAAGGCTAGTGCTCTACCACTTGAGCCACAGCGCCACTTCTGGGTTTTTTCTTTTTTTGCTTATGTGGTGCTGAGGAATCGAACCCAGGGCCTCATGTATGCAAGGCAAGCGCTCTACCACTGAGCCATCTTCCCAGCCCCCATTGTCATTTTTTACAGAGAAAAATCAATCCTCAAACTTATATGGGAGCATAGAAGGCCCCGAGTTGTCAAAGCAACCTAGAGTAAAAAGAAAAATTCTGACTTTAGATTATACAACCGAACCATGTAACAAACTAGCATGATGCTGGCACAAAAACAAGCATGTAGACAGCTGAATAAAAGAGGCCAGATATAATTACACACACACACACACACACACACACAAATATCTAATTTTGAGAAGAAACCAAAAACATAATTGGAAGACATCCTCTTCTAAAAATGGTACAGGGAAAATAGTATATCCACATTTAGAAGGTTAAAGCCAGTCCCTATCTCTGAGCCTACACACACACACAAAAATTAATTCAAAATGGAAAAAATATACGTATATGTGTGTGAAACTTTAAAATTATCAGAGGAAACAGAGGTAATACTTGTAAAGATAGGCATAGGCAATGCCTTTCTTAACAGGACTCCAATTATTTAGGGAAAAAAGAGCATCAAATTTGCATCAAATTTAAAACTTCCTGAACTGCAAAGAAAATAATTTTCTAGAATCAATATATAACTCAAAACAACAACAACAAAATAAAAACAAAAGGCAACTCACAGGATGGGAAAAAAATCTTTGCCAGTTATTCATCTAATAATAGATTAATATCCAGAATATATAAAAAATTCAAAAATTGAAACACCAATCTAGTTAACAACCCAATCTAGTTAACAAATGTGTTAATGAATGGAATAGCTCTAAAAAAAAGTACAAATGGCTTATAAATACATGCAGATATGTTCAACATCTGCATTGGAATTGTATCTCAAATGGTTAACATGAAGAAAACAATTGTCAAGAAAAGACCCAACGTCCTTTCAAGAAGTGGCAGATATACTAGCATTTGCATTTTTCTTCTCTCTCTCTGTATGTCTCTCTCTGTATCTCTCTCTTGGTCTCTTTGTCTCTCTGTCTGTCTCTGTCTCTCTGTCTCTCCATCTCTCTGTCTCTCTGTCTCTCCTCCCTTATAGTGCACACCCACTGCAGAAGAAGTGCCATGTAAGTATATAGTCTGCAAACCAGAGAGCCACACCCAGGGATTTATTCCACCAGCACTTTAACCTGGAATTTACAGCTCTCAAACTCAAAGAAAATAACTGTCTGGTGTTTAAGCCACATAGTGGACAGAATTTGGCCATGACAGTCTGAACTGACACACATAGGCAACCTGGTCAGAAGTTAGACCATTGGAATACTTAACCCTCTTAACTTAAGAAAAATTCTTGCTTCATTGTCTGCATGTTCTTCTTCTTATTTACCAGCATATCATCAGACCTCAGTTGAGCTGACTGCAATCAGTCAGAAATCCTATAAAGTATAAGACAGCAATTTATTATGATACCTACCATCTCTAAGTTCATACAGTTTAAAATCTCCACACTTGGCCCCATTGTTCTGTCTTTTCCAAGGCAAAGTCAGGTCCTATCCCTATATTAATGACCTGCTGTTCCAAAGCTCACTAATTTCTAGACTAGTATACCAGGGACCACTGTTCATATCCCCATGCTAGTCACCTTACGCTAACTTAAGCAAGGAAGGGGAACAAAGTAAACAAGCTCATGTGACTACTGCTTTCTATTTTATTTTATTTTTTGGGTCCGGTCGTGGGGCCTGAACTCTGGGCCTGAATGCTGTCCCTCAGCTCTTCAGCTCAAGGCTAGCACTCTACCACTTGAGCCACAGCGCCACTTCCGGCTTTTTTTCTTTTTGCATATGTGGTGCTGGGGAATCGAACCCAGGGCCTCATGCATGCAAGGCAAGAGCTCTACCACTGAGCCACCTTCCCAGCCCGACTACTGCTTTCTGTGAACTGTGAAAATGAAATGAGATTCCAGACTGACTTCAGGGGTTTACCCTGGGTCACCTCCTTCCACATCTTATTTTCCTACTTCCTTCACTGCCAGACCTTTGCTTTTACTCTTAGGTTCACAAAATGTGGGCTTCTTTAACAAATGACAGCCCTGCCTTCTTTCCACACCATCTCTCTTGTTCCTTTGCTTTGTCCTAGTTGTAACCTTTTGAAGCCCGAGACCACTGAGTTCAGTTGTGAGCTCATCCAAGTGTAAAGCCTCCATCTAAATCTGGCAAGAGGCACCATTTCCTCAATCTTCATGTGCTTGCTTCCAGAACTGACATCTGCAGGCTTTACTAGAATTTTCTTCAACATTTCATTACTCAAAATTGAAAAATTATAAATAGCTCCTACCAAGAAAAATGCCTCTGTATAAGGATACAAAGGAATATATAAGGATGAATTTTGGGTCTAAGAAATAGTCATCTGTCTCTTTTTATAATACTTCAACTTTCCACAGATTTCTTACAACTTATAATTAAGACCGAATAAACCATTAGAATTTTTTAATACATATTGATGGAGATCCAGAAATAAGGAGCATTGTTGCTTTTTGCAGCAGAGGAATTCATTTGACTACATTAAATCAATCGCTTCCTTGTGAGAGGGGAGGGCTTGTTTTGGGGGATTGCCATTGTCACACATTTCTAAGAGGGCATTTTCTTTTAAAAAGGATTTTCTAAATTCATAAGCCACTTCCTCGTTTCCTTCTGTCTGGGATGAAGTCACTAAGCTATCTTTATAACTTCATCATTTCCCAAGCAACACACTGAGTAGCTATAAACAGAACATTCCGAAAGCAAGCCCACACAACCTGGATTAGATGAAATATAGGTTTGTATCATCAGAAGTAAACCCAGTGAAAATTAAACAGAAATGCCTCTATTGCTCAGAGAACAAATGCTACCACATAACAGCCCTTAACTAGAAAATTAAAATGGTTATGAAACTATTTATACATTTTCAAATAATTAAATCTTTTAATGATAAACTTTTAAAAAGAAAATTAATCATAAGTTAAATTTATCTTTTTAATGATTTATATTTTTTCTTGAAAGACAAAATTGGTTGTGGACAAGAAAGAACCCTACCTGTGAGAATGATTGGCAAATTACATTGATATATCCCAAAGGTCAGAGATGAGAATTTTCTTCTAGATGGCAGTGATCTCTAATTTTCACTTTAGTTTTCTTGAACATTTTAAAATTCAAGACTAGCTCACAAGGTAATGCAAGCTCTTCTTTTTCTGAACACATTAGCTTTTCTATGAGTACTCTCAGACAATCTATTTGGGCTGAAAGATTGTGCAGACCTGAAATCTCAGAGGTGAATCAAAACACAAAATGAAATCTTCCTGACCTCTCTGGCTTCTTTCCTGGAAAAGTTACAGGAGCTGGCTGTTAGTCTTTGAACTTGTGCACATTTTTTTTTGATTGTGAAGAACTGATTCTGTAGCAAGATGCTCAATTCTTTCATCACCATACCTATATGTAATTCTTGGTTTTGAATTGATGGTGTGACTTGATTTTTTTTTTTGCTGTGTCTCTGAAGCCATATTTTATTCATTTAATGAAAGTATTAGTTTGATCTACTCTCCACATGGATTTTTAAAATTTTTATCTAAAAGAAAATAGTTGATTGATTTCAAATGTCTTTCAGTGTGGTCAAACTAACTTGTAGTCCCCCCCCCCAAAAAAAAAGAGTACTTAAAGCAGGAAACAATTTATTTTTATTTTCATACACTAATTATATAAAGATGTTTCACTGTGATAGTTTCATCCAAGTATAAAATAGACTGACCAGATTCAGCCCAATACTTTCTACCCCTCCTCATCCTGCTAAACACAATGTTAATGGATTTTACTCTCCTATTTTCATACATTTATGTACTTGAACCCTATTCATCCCTATCCCTCCATCACTGTCTTCTTTTTCCCTCACCCTCCTGCTGACTCTTCCCAGAACAGTTCTCTCTCACACTCTTTTTTTTTTGGTGGGGGGGGGGGTGGTCCACAGGGCTTGAATTCAGGGCTGGGACACCGTCCTTGAGCTTTTCTGCTCAAGGCTAATGCTCTACCATTTCAATCCACAGCTCCACTTCTGGTTTCCTGGTGGTTAATTGGAGATAAGAGTCTCACAGACTTTCCTGCCTGAGCTAAATTTGAACTGAGACCCTCAGATCTCAGCCTCCTGAGTAGCTAGGATTACAGGGATGAGCCACCAGTATCTGGCTAACAGTCCTCCTTTTAAACCTGCATTATTTTTAGGCCTTATTAAGTAATTTATAAAGAGAAAACTTACTTTGTTTATTGTTCTAGACGTTCCAGTCATGTGGATCTACTGCTTTGGGCCTCTGGATGGAGAGTCAGATGGCAATTGTGGGAAAGAACACGGTGGGTCATACCCACTCCTAGCCAGGAAACAAAGAGAAAAATGATCTCAAGAGTTCCATAAAGCTTCTCCTTCAAATGTTCCACTGCTTTGAAGGATGCCTGTGGCTCATGCCTGTAATCCTAGCTACTCAAGAGGCTGAGCTCTGAGGATGGAGGTTCAAAGTCGGCCTGGGCAGAAAAGTCCCTGTGAGATACTTATCTCCAATTAACCACTTAAAAACCACAAGTGGTTCTATGGTTCAAGTGATAGAACATCAGCCTTGAGCACAAAGAGGCTCAGGGACAGTGCCCAGGACCCGAGTTCCTGCCCCACAATCGACCACCAAAAAAAGTTCCACTGCCTCGCTCAGTGTTACTCTGGAGACCAAGGTTTTACAACATGGGCCTTTGGGGAACTTACAGTGAAAGGTAAGGACAATGTAATATCTACCACTATATCCTCAGCGCTTACCCCAGCAGTAGCATATGGCCTAGCGTAAAGCATTTCTCAGGAAATTTTTGTTGATAAAAAGAGCTGTCTAGCTGTCTCCTACAGGCTGCACATGCATCCCTACCATGACGGCGATTCAGCAGTTTCTGCGACACCCCACAGCTTTCTTTGTGAGGAAAGCATATGGACAACACTGTTTCATGTGTGCTAGAGTAAGCAGATCTAATCAATAAACATATTCTAGCTCATCAGCATACTATTTGACCTTGAGAGTTGCATGTGCTTCTTTGTGAGGCAGCTTTCCCAGATTTCTAAGACTTTAGACTCTAGGGAGCCATGTGAGAGAAATGCCCTATCTTGATTCATAATAAGCTGAAGAAGAAAAAAAGGTTAATCCATTGATTTTTTAACAAAGGATTTCAACGGCTAAAACTGGGCTTTCCAGGCTTTAAAAATAGCTTTCTAATATATTTTCTAGCCATCCCCAGCCCCGTCCAAGGAGATGGAATGCCTTTGCCCAGAACTAGAGCGTAGCCCTCCTCTCACTCTGGATCTTCCTGGGGAACCTGTGCTTCCTCTTTCAAATTACAAGTGATGAAGAGGCCCTATTAGAATGGATATTTCTAGAATTTTCTCCCCTCCCCTTTCTTTCATCTTTCTCATTGGAATAAAACAAAGCTAGTTTGGAAAGACAGAATAGTAATCTGATTTCTCTTCCTCGTGCTGGCCAGGGCGGCGCAGGACCCAGCCTTGGAAGGTAAACAGCCTGCCTGTTAGTCTTTTGTAGATGTTCTCCCGGACTTGCCTGGTACGAGGACACTCAAGTCATGTTTCTCTGAGAAAAGTGTGCCCTGCAAAAACAGCAAGGCTTGCAGGCGAGTAGCAAAGCTAGATTGGAGGAAAGAAGGAAAATCAGAGGCCTCATTCCAATGAATCCTAAACTCAACTAGTACTGCTAACTGGGGGCTACCGAGCCAACAAAGCTGGAACTCTACTGCAAGGGGCGTTTCCACTTCCTTTTCCTGTGTTCAACCCATTAAGAACCCAGAAGTAGTGGTAGAGTGATTAGTACTCTGAGTATCAACAGAAGGCATTTTGCCCTGGGAAATGTATAGGAAGGAGCTTTGAGATAACAACAAATTACATAAGGAGTTCCGCATTTTAATGACTCAGAGCTTGTATCCCTTGGGAGTTTTGTGGTTAAAAGGCATAGCTTGGGGTTTGGAAGGTGGCTCAGTGGTAGAACGCTTGCCTTGCATGCATGAGACCCTGGGTTCGATTCCTCAGCACCACATAAGCAAAAAGAAAAAAGCTGGAAGTGGCGCTGTGACTCAAGTGGTAAAGCACTAGCCTTGAGCTGAAGAGCTGAGGGGCAGTGCCCAGGCCCAGAGTTCAGGCTCCAGGACCAGACTCAAAAAAAAAAAAAAAAAAAGGCAAAGCTCTACATAGTTTAGTGTTAAGCATTACTAACCACATCAAGACACAAAGTCCCAGTGTTCAAATAGAAAGAAAAAGACTCCTTTTGCAATCAACCCAAGTTTTCTAGAATTTGACTGGGTTGAAAACAAACAGATTCTGTGAGCAGAGATTCATTCCCAGATCTGAGAGACTTCCTTGTACTTTAGACTAACTTCACTTCTTTATGGACATCAGTGGGGAAGGTCCTCATTACATCTTGTTAAGATCTATCATCAGAACTTCTTTTTTTGGGGGGGGGGTCCGATAGTGGGGCCTGAACTCTGGGCCTGGGCGCTGTCCCTCAGCTCTTCAGCTCAAGGCTAGCGCTCTACCACTTGAGCCACAGCACCACTTCCAGCTTTTTTCTTTTTGCTTATGTGGTGCTGAGGAATCGAACCCAGGGCCTCGAGCATGCAAGGCAAGCGCTCTACCATTGAGCCACCTTCCCAGCCCTATCATCAGAACTTCTAAGGAAAAGACAAATGCATGTGGAAAGAAAAATTCTCCATGAAATACTTCTTTTAAAATATTACTTGTCAGCCAGGCACCAGTAGCTCAATACCTGTGATCCTAGCTACTCCAGAGGCTGGGATGTAAGAATCATGGTTCAAAGCCAGCCCAGGCAAGAAAGTCAGACTCTTATCTCCAGTTAAAAACCAAAAAGTTCGAAGTGGAGCTGTGGCCCCTAGCCTTGAGCAAAAAGCTCAGAGAGGCCCTTAGTTCAAGCCCCAGGACCAGCACACTCATACACACACACACACACACACACACACACACACACACACACACACGAGTGTGCATGCCACTTGTCAACTAAGACAACAGTTATAAAATGGGTAATGTCCACATAGGAGTAAATGTTAAGGGCAGAGACTGGAGTGTCTAGTGACAATAACCAACTAGAATCAATCATCTCTACCATCGTCAATTTGGTCTGAGCTAACTATCTATGTCATAAATGTGATTTTAAATTTCCTATAACCAGGAAAGTTATACCCTATTGTAAAACAAAGAATAATAGGTTCTTTGTGGAACAGGATATATACCAACTATTTGTCTTGAAGTAGTAAAAATTTCCAGTGGACCTATTACTCTTCTCTTCTTCTCTGTCTTTTATTTCTTCTTTCTTTTCTTTTCTCCCTTCACTTTTCTCTTTCCATCTTTCCCCCTCCTCCTCTTCCTCCTCCTCCTCCTCCTCCTCCTTTTTCTTCTTCCTCCTCCTCCTCTTCTTTCTCCTCTCCTTCCTCCTACTCTTCCTCTCCCTCCTCCTTCTTCCTCTCTTGCCCCCTCTTTCTCTCTCTCTTTTCCATACTGATAAAGGACTCTCAGTGCACAAAGCAGGCCAGAATCTTAAACATAATTAGAATTAAAAATTGAAAAGAAAATGACAAATTCCTTAGGTGAAAAGTTGCATCTCTGAGATCAGGATAGAATGGGGGAAAGGTGAGCTCTGTGTTAGATGCTTCTGGAGATAAAATCAGGAAAGAGAAGGACATGTCAGTTATTATGGAAAGATTACAAGCATCCTCACAGTCAACCCACTTACCAAGGTCTGTCTCCATACTTCTCCCCTGGATTTCCCCATCTTGGATCTCTCAGTCCCTATTCCTTGATAACCCAGACAGATAAATCATTAGCCACTAACATGAATCGGCATTAAACTGACCTTTGGTCAACTCTTTTTCTAGGTAAAATGAAGAATTAGGTGCATGTTTGAAATTCTGCTCAGGACTCAGTGAGTAGGCTAACTGCTGCTCTTCTTTAGGATCGCCTCCTAGGAGATCAGTAGCATCACAGATGTGGTGCTTACGTGGGAACAATCAGAATAGCATGCCCTATTAGGTGCAAATCAGATCCAGATTATTTCACTTTTTCGTTTAGGTAATACGACCCTCCTATTTAGGCCATGGATATAGGCCAGGAGTAAGTCTGAAGCAAGAGTACAGGTTAGGCATTTATGTTTGTTGTTCATACAAATTAGTTGTCCCTTTAAGAGCTGCTTCACCCCAGTTTCATATTTAACATTTTGATTTGAGGACCAAGTACTGTTGTGCTTGTCAGTGTTTATATGGCTTGGTGAATTCCACCTAGTCATGGTGGGTAATCTGGTAACTTGATAGCTCCGGACCAAGGTTTTTAGTATCTATTCATACCTAGAGATAAGCCAAGAACAAAGACAATGACCTTCAAAGGTCATTGTCATTTGGACCTTTGCTCCAAATCTTGACAATCTGCACTGTGTTGTTGTGTTGGGGCCTGCCAAAGCTTCTAGTATCCCTCCCGATCAGCTTCAGGTAAACACTTCAAACAATATCATCTCTGCTGGGTCATGCAGTAATTTATTTCCTCCCCCTCTGTAACACTCCTTTCCAAACAAATATTTTAGAAGTTGCTACAGCCTGCTCACCAGATCATTATCAGCCCAAATCATTAATATGATGTAATTGCATGATACCTTATGGAATGCAGCAATGATCAAGGCCCCTATGAACCAGATTTGACTTATAGTTAGGTTAGACAGTAAACTTACAGATGCCACCTGCAGTTCAATGCATAACTTTTAGACTTGCAATGGGGAAAAATGTAATACAAGTTCAGGAGAAATGACTTTCCTTTGCTAGCAGTATACAATGTAGTACTCTCTAAGCTACTGGGCAGCAACAGGGAGCTGCAGCTCCAGACAACCAGACAATCACAAAGCAAACTGCTGTGTACTATGGTGCTAGGCATAATGTTTAATAGGTTCCGTGCATTAAATGCTTCTGTCATTCAAAATGCTTCCAATTTATTAGAATGTAACCTCATCCATCATCTATTGCTAGAGCTGCCAGTTGAAAACAAGCTACTCTGATGGTTTTACTAACAGGTACAGAGGAAAAAACACTCACCAGATCAATAACTACATTCCAGGTGTTCAGGGAATATGTTGATTTTCTCCAGAAATGCAGCAACATCTGGACCACCAAGTATAATGTAAGACTTCATCTGATTAAGACTGGGATAATCAGCCATCATTCTCCAAAATCCATCTGTCTTCTTTTTACACATTACACAGCAAATAGGGACTTAGTAGGAAGCATCGCTCAAATTTTCCAAAGGAGGAACACTGACTCCAACCACTGCAATCATTCTAATAAGGTAGTATTACTGTTGGTTTATTAATTTTGGAGAGGAGATGTAGTTTCAGTAATACACATCTAGTCTGACCTACCCTAACAAATAAATTTGGGATTCCTTCCAGGTAAGGGATATGTCCATTCCCACAATGTAATACTGAGTGGGAATGCTAGAGCTTCTCCCAAATTTTGAGCTAAGACAGGAAATCCAGAAGCTTGGCCTGATAGACTCATATTTTTTAAAAAAGAAATTCTTCCAAGCTAACATCACACTCCTGTATCCATAGAATACATTCCTTCATTGTTTCCCAGGTTTGTTTCTGGTGATATAAATTCATAAAATCTTACTGTGTTCTACTTTTCAGAAAGGAAAAAAATACAGAAAACACACTTCCTGGTACCAAACTGCAAATTCTAGCTCAGCTCAAGAAACTGAAAGAGTAGAATTCCTACCTACTTATGGATGTAAAAAACCAGTAGGGGCACAGCTAAGAATAAAACAGGTACCACAAATGGCAGTTCTGAGCAGGAAAAAAAATCAGCCTAACTCTTGTCAAAATTATTCCATTAAATGCTAAATCCCAAGATGTTAATCACAATTTCATCTTTCTCTTTATAAGTAGAGTCTCCTGCTATTTTCTGAGAGGCAGAAGTACTTCTGTTCAATAGGTGATTGATTTTTATTGTTTTGGACAGGAGCCAGAATTTAAAAGGCATCAACTCCAGCCAGCCTGAAAGCAGAAAGAAGAAAGTAGCACTGCCTATTCTATCTAGAGATGAGATTTTAAAAAACTGAGTATCATGATGCTATGTATGTCTAAGAACAAACACAAGGAGCATGACTGCCTGGTTCCGTCTACCTCCTGACTTCCACTTGCCTCTGAAAGCATAAGACTAGATGAGATTGGAAATAAATAGCGCAGTCTCCAGTCAGCACCAGAGCAACCCAGTTAAGTTTGGCAGCACTTCCAAAGTGTCTGGATAATGACCATCTCCCCCAGATGGACCAGGACCCTGAGAAAATGAAGTCCTCATGCAGAGCTGTACATGTCTGGTCATGCTCAGGCAGGGGCTTCCCAAGGAAGATGTGGGAAAGCTATTGTTTGAGAAGAGAAAGTTGGAGGATGCTATGTGTTTAAGATATTCTAGAGATCAAAATAGGAATACAGATCAAGCAGCTCACTCAAAAATTCCAAAATTAACAACACCTACTCTTTGTGGTAGCATGTTTGAAAATGATAAATAAAATGAAGATGTCTACTCTTCGGCACAATGTTTAAACCCTTCAGTAATGAAAATAGTTGTTTCTTTGGCAATTGCCCCTACTTCAAGCATGGCAGGGCAGTAGTGAAATCTAGGCCACCAAGCATTCTAAGGATGTTAAAATGACATTTAAATTTGAAATTTAACTTGAAATGGATGTGTATCTTTTTAAAATATGCTCTAATGAGCAGAGACCCTGGTGTGCTCCTCATCTCTTCGAAGAAGGTTACAGCCTTAAAGGAACACCTACCAGTGCTTAACTTTAGAAAAGAGTGCTAATTAAGGAAAAGAGAGTTGAGCCTTGAGAGAGGGATTCAGGAAGAAATATCTACAACAGAAACAAAAAGTAAAAAGCAAAATACATTCTGAAACTAAAGGGTAGGCACACGTTATGTTTTATAGACGAGCC
Source organism: Dipodomys ordii (assembly GCF_000151885.1). Lineage (NCBI taxonomy): Eukaryota > Metazoa > Chordata > Mammalia > Rodentia > Heteromyidae > Dipodomys > Dipodomys ordii. Next base: position 789,084 of record NW_012267373.1, on the reverse strand, counting down.
TAAAAGGCTCCTGTGTTAATGTTTGGCCCTCTGACAGAGGCAATCCAATCATTGATAGGTGAATGGATCATCCGGGCACTAATTTCATCAATGGATTAATCTATTGATCAGTTCAAGTTGAATGGATATTAGAAGGTGTGGTCTGGTTGGAGGAAGTAGGTCTCTGAAGAGTGTACTTGTTCCCACCACTTGCTATCTTCTGTTCGTCTCTGCTTCACGGCTGCTGAGGTGAGCAGCTCTGTTCTACTAGAGCCCGCCATAGAGACTCTGCTTTATATTGCAGGCCCAGATATAATGGAGCTAGCTAATATGGACTGAATCTCTGTAACTACAAACTAAAATAAATCCTCCTCCTTTACACTTAGGTTTTCTCCTCCTTTCTCTTTTGTCACAATGAAGAAAAAATCTTACATGCATAAGTATAATTATTACTGTAATGATTCTGTGGAGCTCACTGTATTTTCTGTTTGTCCTTTATTGCAAAGCTCTGTGGTCCCTAGTTATATAGCATATAATTTATTAAATCTTATATCTTAATATTGCCCCCATGCCTTTTCTTCCTTTAACAGAGACTACAGAGAAATTTATTTTTAAAATATCTACATCAAAACAAAGGCTACAATTTAAAAAAAACCTTCTAGTAATCTACTTCTGCGATCTTTGTTCCATGTATTCCAAGAGTCCAGAGCAGTGCCTGACACCATATTTGGCTTAACTTGAAGATAAACTAAAAGTAAAACCAGAGCAAAAGTTTAAGTTCAATTAATTTGCCGGTGAATGAAATCCCAAGGGAGCAAGAGTGAGCATGGGCTTGAAAGAAAGGAGAACCATTCTTTTTTTTTTTTTTTGGTCTGGTGGTGGGGCCTGAACTCTGGGCCTGGACACTGTCCTTCAGCTCTTCAGCTCAAGGCTAGAGCTCTACCACTTGAGCCACAGTGCCACTTCCGGTTTTTTTCTTTTTTGCTTATGTGGTGCTGAGGAATCGAACCCAGGGCCTCATGCATGCAAGGCAAGTGCTCTACCACTGAGCCACATTCCCAGCCCAGGAGAACCATTCTTGAAGCTGGACATAACTAAGTGAATATTTGCTCCATCTCAAGGGCACATCCTGTGCTAAGCATAGAAATGCCAGCTCAAGAGCCGGGCACTGGTGGCTCTCGCCTATAATCTTAGCTACTCAGGAAGCTGAGATCTGAGGATTGTGGTTCAAAGCCAGCCCAGGCAGGAAAGTCCATGAGACTCTTAGCTACAATAAACCACTCAGAAAACTAGAAGTGGTGCTGTGGCTGAAGTGGTAGAGCACTAGCCTTGAGCTGAAGAGCTGAGGAACAGTGCCCAGGCCCAGAGTTCAAGCCCCACGACCGACAAAAAGAAAAAGAAAAGAAAGAAAGCAAAAAAAGAAAGAGCGAAATGCCAGCTCAAGACAGCCCTCTGGGGAAGGAAGGGAAGAAAACTCACCCACCAACCCCATCTCTTGCTGGAGGTGCTTGAATTTCTGACTGCATGTTTAGGGACTGAACAGGGGCTCCCAGAGTCTTACCTTGTGGTCACCAGAAAAGTAGCCCTCAGTTCAGAGAGGGCTGGTTGAACCCAGAGAAAAATGGTCAAAGCTCACAAAGAGAAGGAGAAGGAAGACAACACGAGAAGTGGTGTGGAGGATGAGCCCATCATGGTACACAATAAATATTTGCTGAGAAAATATGGTGCTGCATAGCAACCTCGGATACCGATTGAAGAGGAGTAAAATGTCAGCAGTATTCTGTCATCATAATCACCTGTAGTTTAATGGAGACAAGACAATAGGTTCTGCTTTGAAGGAGCTTGTATCATGGGGGAATTCCAATATGTGTTTCTTTCTAAACTCCTTTTCCAGTTGTCAGCTAATATAAATAGAACTGATTGACCAATGACCAAAAGAAAGTCATGGATGACTCTCAGTTGACTAACGAGAAAATTTCATGGAGCACTGTCATTTCCCTGAGCATCTGGGTAACTAACATATGCTATGTTAGCTTCCCTGATTTTTACATTAGGATTAATTGCCCCCCTCCACCCATTTGATTCCTCTATCCTGTCATTATTTAGGTATTAAAATTCGTCTTTCAAAGCCCAACTGGGAAATTGCCAGGACAAAAATACTCCTTTCATGGTTAAATACCTGTAGAAAACTAAAGTTAGATCCATATATATCACCCTGCACCAGAATCAACTCCAAATGGATCAAAGCAGACACCCTGAATACATTACAGGAAGGAACAGGAGAAACCCTAAGTCTCCTTGGCACAGCCCGAAAGTTTCTCAGTAGACACCCAGAAACACAACAAACCAAAGAAAGGTTGGACAAATAGGATTGTGTGAAATTGCAGCGCTTCTGCATGGCAAAGGACATAGCTAGCAAGATCAATAGAAAGCCCACAGATTGGGAGAAGATCTTCACTAGCCATACAACAGACAAGGGTTTCATATCTAAAATATACTTTGAACTCAAAAAATTAAATATCCCAACAACAAATCCTCCAAGAAACAACTGCCCAATAACTAAGTGGGCTAAAGACTTAAAGAGACTAAAGATTTAAACTTCTCTAAAGAGGAAATAAGAATGGCCTATAGACACATGAAGAAATGCTCAACCTCCCTAGCCATAAAAGAAATGCAAATCAAAAAAACATTGAGATTCCACCTCACCCTAGTTAGAATGGTTATAATCAAGAACTCTAATAACAACAAATGCTGGAGGGGATGTGGATAGAAGGGAACCCTACTGTATTGTTGGTGGGAGTATAAACTTGTTCAACCACTTTGGAAAGTAGTATAGAGGTTCCTCAAAAGACTCCACATAGAGCTCCCTTATGACCCAGAAATCCCACTTTTGGGCATTTACCCAAATGACCACAAACAAGGCCATACTAAAGCTATTAGTACAACTATGTTTATTGCAGCATTATTTACCATAGCTAAGATATGGAACCAACCCAGATGCCCCTCAGTAGATGAATGGATCAAGAAAATGTGATATGTGTGTGTGTGTGTGTGTATACAATGGAATTCTATGCCTCCATCAGAAAGAATGACATTGCCCCATTTGTTAGGAAATGGAAAGATTTGGAAAAAATTAAGTAAGCCAGACTCAAAGAAACATAGATCCCATGGTTTCCCTTATTTGTAAGATGATGTTAAGCAAAATGAACCCTGAGATAGGGACACAAGTGATTTTTTCTTTCTTGCTATTGTTTCTAACATATTTATATGGTACCATGTGATTTTTTTGTTGCTTTGTATATCCCTTCCCCATGGTATAATGCCTGTTTTCACTGTATTTGATGTTGGTATAATTTGGGGAGGGGAAGGGAAAAAACAAATTGTTTAAATATGGATCAGGTTGACCCATTGCAACAATGAGATGTAGAAGACACTATGTTGAAAAATGAACTTTACAATTTAGGCAGGGAGCGGGGGTAGTGTAGGTGTGGAGGTGGGAGGGAAGGGATGGTAGGGGAAAAACAAAGGAGGAGGCAACAATGCTTGATAAGAAATGTACTCATTACCTTGCTCATGTAATTGTAAACCCTCTGTACAGTATTTTCACAATAAAAATTTTTTTAAAAGAAATGCAAAAAATATTCCTTTTATTCATCAATATTCTGTCTCCTTCCCTTTCTCTTCCTTCTCTCTCCTGTCTCCCTGTTCTGCTCTCTCTAATTTGTCTTATGGTTTTTGTTTAAGAGGTTCTGCAGTTTAAAGACAGGGCCCTGCCTGTAAGGCAGGTACTCTGCTACTTGAGCTCTTTTAGTTATTTTTCAGATAGGGTCTCTCTCCTCTCTCTCTCTCTGAACCTGGATGCTGTCTCTCAGCTCTTCAGCTCAAGACTAGCACTCTCCCACTTGAGCCACAGCACCACTTCCAGCTTTTTCTGCTTATGTGGTGCTTAGGAATCGAACCCAGGGCCTCATGCATGCAAGGCAAGCACTCTACCACTGAGCCACCTTCCCAGCCCCCCCCCTCTTTTTTGGTGCTGGTCTGGGGCTTGAACTCGGGGCCTAGGTGCTGTTCCTATGCTTCTTTTGCACTATCACTTGATCCATAATTCTACTTACAGCTTTTTGGGTAGTTTTAGTGGAGATTTTTCTGCCGGTGCTGGCTTCAAACCACAATCCTCAGATTTCAGCCTTGTGAGTAGCAAAGATTACAGTTATAATCAACTGGTGCCTGGCTCAGGCTTTTCTTTTTGCCAGGGGCCAGACTGGGTCAAAGTCTTACCTATGCCTTCCCAAATGCGCGGGTACCACCATATCCTACACACTAAGTACTTTAAAGTAATCCAGCTCTGCTGTTATTTTATCTCTGTCATTCTATCCCATTTTTCTCCTGTCTAAATTGTCAGCTTTTTCAGTGCTAGAAGGACAGAGACATCTGTCATCTGAGGACCTGCCATGGAGGAGATATCCGATGCGTCTCAGCTGAATGAATGAGCAGGCTTCGCTCAATGAGTGCAGAGGATGAAGGGATGGCAGGGGAATCAAGTGGCTATAGTTGGCTTGTCAGGGAAATCTCAGAGGAGCTGGACATGAGGGACACATAGGAAGAAGACCAGACTCATCCCGCTGAAGAGTGTGGTTCTGGCCAAGGAGGCAGAAATCTACACAGTTGACTCTAAATTCTGCATCTATGCTAATGCAGGAAAATCTAAAGCAGGTCACAGAGAAAAAAAAAACTGGAGAAGGAAGCCATAGATTTCAGATGTACCAAATGTCAAAACTAAGCAGCTTTGCCCTTTTCCTTCTCTCTCCCTCTCTCTCTCTCTGCCTCGTGTGTGTGTGCATGTGTGTGTGTGTGCATGTGTGTGTGTGTGAGAGAGAGAGAGAGAGAGTGCTATAGTTTGTCAATGAAGCTATTTTCTTGTCTTTTTTCTTTTTGTCAGTCATGGGGCTTGGACTCAGGGCCTGGGTGCTGACCCTAAGCTTGGGGCTCAAGGTTAGCCCTCTATGACTTTGAGACACAGGGCCACTTCTAGTTTTTCTGGTGGTTAACTGGAGATAAGTGTCACACAGACTTTCCTGCCTGGGCTGGCTTTGAACTTGGATCTCAGCCTCCAGAGTAGCTAGAATTACTATGACAAACTATGAATCAAAGAAAATTGTCTTAGAAAAAAATACTGAGAGATTAAGGACTGTTCACAAAGTCAGCAATTTCCTATCCCTTTTTGCATTCCCATCTCCAAAACACCACCCAACCTCCATTGCCTAAACTAATTTCTTTGACTCCTGAACAAACCCATCAGTTGTCTCTCGACTGATCTCCCTGCCTCATCTCTAGGGAAACATGGGTGTCTAGAGTATCCTCCCTTCCACCCGTTTCCTCCTGTCAAAATCTGACATGCATTTCAACTCTCTACTCCAATGCTACCTCATCCATGACAGAAAGGACACGTAAGAAAGTCATTCCCAGGAGACACGTGTCACTTCTACTTGGGCCTTCTGGAGACAAAAGTCCCTCTCCCAGCACATGTCAGTCCCCAATGTGTTGGGGGTCAAACTAATGGCATCTCTTTTTGAGGTTCACACATGAAGACAGAATTGTCTGATTAAAAACAAACATGTGAGTCAGAAATGGATCATGGTTCTGTTTGTATAGTCAGGGAGGTAAATAAAATAGCCCTTCGGCTGGCAGTCTGATACTTATGGCCACAAGCACCAGAGAGATGCCCAATAAAATTTCTTGACTGATATACAAACCCCTCCACCCACTCTAGCTCTTCCGGTGTCTATACTTGTGTCTGCTTGGTGCAATGCTAGAAATCACCTGCTCTGGCGGTGAGCAGAGAACCCGAGCCACTTCTTCCACAAGGTATGTATGCTCTGCATCCTCTGGGAACCTCGTTTATGGGCAAAGTGTGGGTCAGCGGTTCTGAGTGGGGCTTGAGATGCTGCATTTCTTACTAGCGGACCTTGACACAGGCAAATGGGTGCTGGGTCCTTCTCTGAATGACAAGGATTTAAAGTATAGTCTTGGGCTCCGTAGTTCCAATGTGTGATTTTCAAAGTCAGCTATAGAGAGTGGAAATCCTTTGATGGTTTCAAGGTAAACTGACATGTCAAGTAAAATATAATTTTTAATTTAATTTTATTGTCAGGGTGAGGTACAGAGGAGTTAGTTACATATGTAAGGTAGTGAGTATATTTCTTGTCCAACTTGTTACCCCCACCTAATTTTTCTCCCGTTTTCCCTCCCCTCCAGTCCCCCTCCCAAAGTTGTACAGTTAATTTCCAACATATTGTCTTGTATCATTGTTGCATTGGTTTACCCTTTGCCCTTTGTCTCACCGTTTTGTTGTTCCCTTCCCTTTCCCAAATCATATATATATATGGCTCAGGGTACCAGAATCAAATACAGTGGCCACAGGGGGTAAACCAAAGGGGAAAAATGAAAGAAAAAAAGAAATAATTTCAGAGAGTGCATTAAAAACAACAAATAAAAACCCCTTGGTTCCATGTCTTGGAGTTAATTTCGCTTAGCATCATCTTATATAGTCATATGTACATAGTTATTGAGCTGTTCTGCTCATTTGCTAGGACTATCCTAGACATATACTAATTATTACAAATGAGGGAAACCATGGGATCAATGTTTCTTTGGGTCTGGCTTACTTCACTTAATATGATTTTTTCCAAGTCTTTTCTTTAACTTATGAATAGGGTGATATCATTCTTTCTGATGAAAGTATAGAATTCCATTGTGTGTGTGTGTGTGTGTGTGTGTGTGTGTGTGTGTGTGCATGCGTGTGTGTATGCACCATATTTTCTTGATCCATTCATCTACTGAGGGGCATCTGGATTGGTTCCATATCTTAGCTATGGTAAATAAGGCTGTGATAAACATAGTTGTGCTGGTAGCTTTAGTATGGTCTTGTTTTCAGTCATTTGGATAAATGCCCAGATGTGGGATTGCTGGGTCACACGGGAACTCTATGTTTAGTCTTTTGAGGAACCTCCACACTGCTTTCCAGAGTGGTTGAATAAGTTTATATTCCCACCAATGTGTAGTGGCATTCCCTTTTGGCCACATCCCCTCCAGCATCTGTTGTTATTAGATTTTCTTGATAGTAGAAATTCAACTGGGATGAGGTAGAATCTGAATGTTGTTTTGATTTGCATTTAAGTAAAATATAATTCTATGCATTTTAAATGCTAATAAGTACTGTTTGCCAACAGCAGTTGTAACCGGGAAGGTCTGATTTTCTTGCAGCATTAAGTAACTGTGCAAAATGAGCTTATTCATTCAACAACTACTATAAATCATTTCCTTGATGCTGGGTAGTAATGTAGGCATGGGAGAATAAATAAAACAGAAACTCCTTCCTCTTGGGCTATACATTCTAGCAGGGAAAAAATACAAATGATAAGATACACATAATTAGAATACCAGACTTAGGAAAACACACTTTCTATTGTGTATCATATGTGTCATTTCAAACTAGCTGTTGTCAATGCTGCTATTCCTGTCTTTTAATTATAAATTAACAATAGTTTGACTTTAATTGTCAATTGGTCTATTTTGTATACCCAATGATGGGTAATTACATGTTTGTACCAGTGGCCAATATATTCCATCACCTAGACATGAGACACTGGCTGGACATGTTTTGAGGTTTAAATAGGAATAATTCACACCTTAATTACTAAAGCAGACATATCTATTCTCTTGCCCAGTGATATTGAACTGTGATCATCAGCTTCTTTTTGCATAGAAGGAAAAAAATGGATAAAGGTATACAGCCATAGTTCTGCCCGTTCCAGAATACTTACTAAGGAAAATCTTTTGAAGTTTGAAATTTATGAGATGCCAACCATAATCAAATATTTCTGCCACCTGGAGTTTTACAATTATTACATGCAAGCATCCTGATTTTTCCTTTTAGCTTGATGATTGCCTTAGTCCCTCCTGAGCATTCTCATGCCTATTCTGTCTTACCACCAGGTGAACTATTACTGGATTCATTTTTTTTCTTTGCAGAGTACAAAAGAGTTTCTTTCAAACTTCAGACATTTGTTCTTGGTCCAAAGAGAAATGTTTCACCCATTGTTTCTGTTAGTAATTTAGAAGTCATATTGAAAAGTGTCATCTTTATTTCATTTTGAAAATTCATGGTCTTTTCCAAATACTCTATAGCAAGTATAGGCAGTTTTCCAAAGTTAAAATTCCAAGTTTAAACAAATTACCATTATTGAGGATAAGGAATAAATATAGTCCCTCTTTGTAGGAAATGAAGTGACTGAAATTTAAAATCCTGTTTGATTTGTTTTAGCTAAAGGAGAAGATAGCCATTACTTTTTATTTAGAAAAATACATAAACATCCAACCCAGGAAAAGTGTATAACTGGATCTTTTTTTCTCTGTGACTTAGACTATAATTCTTGTTTTTCTAACACAATTATCAATTTTGAGATGAATTACCTTGTTATTCTCTAAGAGAGTAGCTCAAACCTCAGTCTTCTGTAGAAAGCACATGAGATTGCAAAGAGGCTCCCCTATAAACCCTTAATCTCCTAGTGGGTCTGTGTGTCTGCAAGGGGGCCTGGCTACCAAGTGTGTGGCACGCCTGCATCACCTGACGCTGGCTACCCTGACAGGGTCCTGTGTGAACCCAAAGCAGAACTCCCTATCTCTGTAGACTCTTACTCTTCAGGTTCCAGAACAAACCACAGGGAGAGGAGGACTCAAATGGATAATGTTGTACATTACTCACTTAAACATAAAAATGTTGGAAAAATATGACTGCAAGGGAGACAAAATTTTGCCTCTCTTGTCTGGGAGTTCAGGCTGAATCTGAAAATCAAACTGATATAAGACATAGTAACAGGAGTAAAGTATGCAAAAATGACTTACTATAAGGCCCCTGACACAGGAGTCCTTATAAAGAAAGGGAGACCCAAAGACATGGTAAGACATAAATGTTATCACATTTGGCTGAATGAAAAGCAGCAACTGTCGAAACATAAATTATGTGAGATAAGAATTATCTCAAGGTCTGCCTGTACAGAATTCTCTATCGTACCTTCATGTACTTGATAACTTGCCTTCTGGTACAGAAGGACCTCACAAGGGGCTTTATCGCCTGATTTTAAGACAACAGAAGAGTCAGAATATCCTTATTGTACCTGCTTTTACAAGTGCATTTTATAAGTGAATTTAGCTCAAAATAATCCTCATGCCAAAACAGCATGTTTGGGTTGGCATATTCTATCACCTTTCATACCCATATTTGTTTTTTTTTGGGGGGGGGGTCTGGTCGTGAGGCCTGAACTCTGGGCCTGGGTGCTGTCCCTCAGCTCTTCAGCTCAAGGCTAGCGCTCTACCACTTGAGCCACAGTGCCACTTCCGGCTTTTTTCTTTTTGCTTATGTGGTGCTGAGGAATCGAACCCAGGGCCTCAGGCATGCAAGGCCTGAGCCACCTTCCCAGCCCCTCATACCATATTTGTATCCCAAGCTGGTGAACTGAATATTACTGATGTATCTGCATTCCTCTTAAGTTTCCTGTAGGCAAGGCAAGGAGACTCTATTCCCTCAACTGAGTTCAATGCAGAGACCAGAAACCTAGATGTTTGTGGAGGACATGCTGAATAAAGCTTTAGCGGCATGTTTCATACTTAGCTTACCCTTCCATTCTTCTCTCATGTGAGGTCCAAAGGAACTGCGACCTGGATAAAAATATCTGGAGTCCTGTGGAAAGCACAGTAACTAATGACAAAAGTATCTGGCAAATCTGCAACAGTTTTGTGGATAATAATCTCTGGGATACTGGGAAATTAAAAGAAGCAACTCCATCAAAATAACTATGGACATCTCTCCTGATACCCTCTCTAAATATCTAGATCTATGTAAGGAAAAAGCTACAAAGCCTGGCACCAGCGGCTCATGCCTGTAATCCAAACTTCTCAGGAGACTGAGATCTGAAGATTATGGTTCAAAGCTAATCTCCGCAGAAATGTCTGTGGGACTCCTATCTCCAATTAACCACTATAATAAAAAAGGACGTGGAGTTCCGGGAAGATGGCGGAGGAGAAGCTGGAATCTGAACAAGCTCTCGCATAGAAAGCAGTTTTAGAGTTCCAGTGAACAGTCCTAAGCC